>NC_134546.1:37360000-37677500 GCF_050624435.1 Tenrec ecaudatus
GAAATCAGATGGTGCCAGCTATCTGAAGGAAACGCAGTTGGGGTCTCAAAGGCTATCTTAAAACGGTCATCTAAGAGAGGTGTCAACTACGTCCACACAGAAGGAGCACCTCAGTCCATGTGATCCAAGGATTATGAAGAATAAAATCCAAGATCATAGGAAGGAAATTACATTAGAGCCTAAATTCTGAGCATCCAGTTTGCAGAAGGCTATGGATGACAACCAAAGCTCCAGATCCATGTACCGAGATGCCACACAGATTCAGTCTCCATGGAGCTCCCTGAGATCACTGACTAGGGACGGGAACAGTCTCGCTCTCAGACAGAGTGCTTTGGAAAGTGGATTACTGAAGATATATATATATAGTTAGGGTAAAATATAACAGGTTGTCATTTAATGTCCCTTTTGACACATTTTTGCTTGGTTCTAGTTTCTATTACTTTCCGCTTTCTTTTGGGTTGAAGGTGTTTTGTTTTGTTGTCATTGCTGGTTAATTTGGTATGATTTTCTGTATATGAAATGCAGCAGAGGGAATCTATAGAGACGGTAACTACATATGCTTAGGGGCAGGACAGGGCATTGGGAGGTGATGAGAAGCTAGTAATTGGGGAGCAAGAAGACAATGTTCTAAATGTGGCCGCCGTGACGATTACACAACTCCTCTCAATCTCTGTAACCCACTGCCTTGTGTGGGACGTGAATTGTATGACCGTAAAGCTCTTAACATGGATTGTCTTGTTTTGTTTCCCTATAAAACGAGACATATAAACGGAAAGAAAGCCCCCTTTCATTTACTTCTTAAATAGCTATTATTCCTTGTTGTGGTAATATATACGCATATTGAACACTTTGCCACTTTGCAAACTTTGGCCTCAGATCCGACCCACTGTTGCCCTGATCTCTGGCTCCATCATCGATTGTTCCAGAGTCCGTGTTTTTCTCAAAGTCCCAGCCACCACCGAGAACTCCGTTCCGAGAAGACGTGACACCACGGAAAGGAGTGCAGTGTGAGCTACTGATGAGACTGTGTAACTATCTCATGCGAGTAGTTTGCACAATGTCAGATAGATATTAAGATTTATTATGTTTCCCACAGTTATAGGATGACCCACAATCCCTCCATGCCGAGGCAACCCCGGAGACCTTAGTACAAAGCTGGAGAACTCTACTAATAATGTACCTGACAACTCTACTAATAATGTACCAAACAAACAAACAAACAAAATCAAACCAAAACCCACTGCCAGCGCACAGTTCTGGCTTCCATAACAAGTAGCAGCTATTATGAATTCACCTTGAACTTTCGGAAGCAACTGTTGGTTGATGTATGACTGAATTAGCACGCTATCAGACTAGACCACAATCTCATGGGAGGCTGTCTTAGCTACATAAGAATCCCTTGTAACTGACATGCAGTAAGCGTCCAGTAAATGTTGCATGAGTGATTGGGTAGCTGGATGCTTTGGGGACCATTACCATGTTGATTCTTCTGTACCTCCTTCCATTCACGAGGCAACATCCATTCATCTATGCACGTAAGCAGCAACAGAAAGTGGACCCTGTAGTCAGAGCCACTCCCACCTTCTGCTCCACTTTCCTCCTTCCCTCTCCTTGCTTGCCACACATTGCCTTGAAGAAGTAACTCTGGTTACTTCAGGCGTGTGGTTTGTTTTCTCACACAGTTTCGGCAAATTCCTTAAGGATAGGTAAAGACCGACTTCATCCTTGACTCCCCACATATTTTCTGATAGGGAATGAACACAAGGGAGGGGTTCGTGAATCCTTGAAAAATGAGTTATTTGATTGATCCTATGGATCTACACTCCTACCAATGCCAACATTTTGCTCAACTTGTCTTGTGACTCATCAACGATAAACCCAGCAGCTAGAAACCAGTCCATGTGAGCACAGCGGTCAGTGAGGACTGCCCCACGGGTGAGGTCAGATCAAGGATGGAAGGTGGACAAGAAAAACCAAAGGAAGGGGATAGCCATGGAGTGTAGAGATGACGGGGCATCGCAAGAAGAATGGCCTGGAGGAGGAAGTGGGCTTGGCTTAACTGGCTGGAGAAAGAATTAAGATCGAGCCAAGGGTAGTAAAGTTGGAGAAGAAATGACTCAGATGTTGAAAGCTAAGCGAAACCTTTCACAAACATGCACATTAGCAGTTGAGTGGAACCTAGAGCCTAGTTGGTGGTATAAAGGTGATTGTGCCCTATTGAATCACTTTATCGAGGGACGAGGGACTTGGGGCGGAGGGGAAATTAAAATAATATGCCCTATTAAAGGAGCGGTCCAAAGGAAAACATTTCGCTCGAGTCTAACTGGCCACAGGTCTGATGCCTTCCTATCCTCCACCCAAGTAAATAGCTCAGGGGCAGGCTGCCCGCCAGCATAAACCTTTGTGTGGAAAATACCACCGATGTGGCCATGGAAAATGCCCTTTCGCTGACCATAATTACACAGAATATGTGCAAATAAAAGCTGAAACAAAAACACTTTTGCGGAGGCGGTTTTTCCTTTCTTCCTTTTCTGTTCTTATTTTGACAGAGTGGCAAGAAATTCACCGACCATTTCCTCCTGGTCCCAGTTGGAGCAGAAGGGGTTTATGCGTGGCTCCGCTGGCCGTGGGTTTCGTGAGATCACCAGAACTGGTTTTCACATACAAGGTCACTTCAATGAACCCCTCTTTCGGTCCTGGGGGTGTGGAGGGAGGCCACAGAATCCATTGCCTCAATTCGCTTTGTCCATCTGACCAGGTGGAAGGGGAGATGGGAGAAGTTGGAGGTGTTTGAAAGATGGTAATTCTTCTCTGTCCCAAGTTCCTCCCTGATGGAATTTCCATCGGAGACAACTTCTGACTGTGAAGTCCAGTGTGTAATAGAGAAGACTGAGAAGTAACTTGCCAGTGAACAAGTTGGCAGATTTCATTCCTTCCTTCAAGTTCCTTCCTTCATTCCTTCAAGTTTTGCACCTGCCCTTTCTTCTTGTTGCCTATTTTAGGACTATCTTAGGGGGGAAAGCCCCTTAGCGCTGCTATTTGCCGGTCTGGTCATGATGCACTCGGGAGTGACCTAGTCCTCTTACGACTGAGCTCCAAACTGCGAGGGGGGCACAAGGAGCAAAGGAGCGAGTGAAGCTTCCCTCCAGATGCAAACTCTAAGAGGAAAGCTCGTCTTCCAGGGTTTTGTTCATTGAAACTAGAACTGGGCCAGCAACTGGCATGCTAGAAAGGACTAAGGTCATTTGCGACCTACCTCCTCTCCCAACATCTCCTCTTCTGTCTCTGCCTCTCCCGTTCTCCTCCATGTGGACTTGTACTGTCTGTCTTCTCATGACATTACCTGGCACATGGCCTTTCATGACTGCCAGCGTCCTCGACTTGATGGCAACTCTCTATACCGAGTTTGGCCTTCACCCCAATGCTAACTTGGGAGAAACATAATTGGCCCAAGTGGCCTCAGTTATTCTTTAATGAGCTGCAATGCCCTCACTAGCCCATGACCTGACGTATCATCATCATACCATGACCTTGGTATCATCAGCTGAGGGGTGAGCACAATAATGATCATGCCTCCTCGGAGCAGAGGCTGTAGGAGGGATGGACAAGGGAGGCAGCAGTCAGTGAGCATTTCGAATGTAATAGTCTTATTCTGACCATCATTGGCGGGCCAGGTTGTTATAGGATCTATGTACAGTTTGTGTACTTAGGTTAACTAACATTTATTTTAAATAATATTAGAAGGTATATGAAAGGTATGAGTATAAAAAAGTCATGAGTACTATGTGACTGTGATCTAGATTGAGATATGTGGATGTGTTCATATTCAACGATAACCTGAATCATCTGCTGGAAAGCATAAATCACTAGGTTGACCTTTTCAGTGCTATGCTTCCTCAAAGACAACATAAATGGATTCAATTGTTTAAAAAAAAAGAAGATTTAAGCATAACGTTATCTAACCAAGGGAGCTGGCGGAGTTGTAATGTCAAGATTGAATCTCCATGTCTTTTTAAAACTTCATTTCCTAGGAAGACAACCTCAGTGCGTTCCAACTCCTTCTTTGGGTTATGTGAATAGTGTACTCTGAAGAACACCATCATGCAGTAGAAACATAACATTACCCACGTGCCTCAGCTCCATGGCTTTGTTCCATGCCTGGTATAAGGACAGCCCGCAAACCCTCGGGGATGCCCTGCTTTACCTCTCTGCGCCGAGTTCCTCCCTCGGCTTCCACACTTTTCTCAAAGCCAGGGTTTTGTATGAAGGGGCTTCAAAGCAGTTGTGGCAAACTTCTGTTACCTTCCCATTCCATTTTCCCACGAATATTTCATTGCTTCCTCCTAAACTCTGGGTCTGCCCTCTGACTGCTTCATAGAAACATCTTTCTTTCTTCTATGTCGGGAGGAAATCGAGGGAAGAGGCTTCCGCCTCCTTAACAGCATTTGGTGGACGTGAGGATTTAAGTGGGACGACCCCCTAGCAGGGGATGTGGAAAGTGGGAGTGTGCCCTGACCTTACAGTGCCCACAGGGGTAGGTTGGCAAGACTTTCCACCTCCCGGGTTCCATTGGACAAAGGGAGATTCTTGGTCCCGCCCTTCAGGACTATTTTAAGTAGAAGAACCTGCTGATGTTGTGGTTGTTTTCAGGTGTCAACTGGCCGGTTTTGACCCATAGTGACCTCAGGCACAACTGAACTAAACACTGCCGTCCTGCAACATCCTCAGAGTTGTTCCTTTTCTGGAGACCCTGTGGCAGCACAGTGTCAGTCCATCTTCTAGAGAGCCTCCCCCCTTTCCCTGCCCCCTCCTTTACCAAGCAGGAGGCCCTTCTCCAGGGACTGGTTTCTCCTGACAACATGTCCGAGGAATGTGAGACTACCTCTCCCCGTCCTTGCCTCTAAGGTGCACTCTGGCCTCACTTCTTCCAAGACAAATCTGTCTGTCCTTTTAGAAGTCCCTGGTACTTTCAATATTCTTTTCCAGCACACATTTCAAATGCACCAATTCTTCTTCATCTTCCTTATTCAATGCTCAACTCTCACAGCATATGAGGCAATGGAAAATTCCGTGGCTTGGGTCAGGCGCGCCTTAGTTCTCAAAGTAGGATCCTTTCTTTGAAGTACTCTAAAAGAGGTCTGTGCAGCAAAGGTGCCCAATGCAACTCATCTTTTGATTTCTTTTTTTAAATTTAAGTTTTAAAAAAAGTATTAGTTGCCTTTAAAAAACTCTTTATTGGGGATTCTTACAGCACTTATCATAATCCATACATCCATTGGGTCAAGCACCTTTGTACGGATGTTGCCATCATCATTTTCAAAGCATTTTCTTTCTACTTGAGTCATTGGTATCTGCTCATCGCCCCCATCCCTTCATGAAGACTTGATAATTTATAGGTTATTATTTTGGGGGTTAAATATATATATATATATGGGGTATATATATATATGGGGTGTATATATATATATATATGATATCGTTCTCTTTTGATTTCTTGACTGCTGCTTCCGTGAGCATTGTTTGTGACTCCAAGTCAGACAAAATCTTCAACAACTTCAATTTTTTCTCCATTGATCATAAGAGTAATCTATTGGGCCGGTTGTGAGGATTTTTGTATTCTTTCCATTGACTTGTAATCCACCCTGAAGGCTGTGATCCTTGATCTTCATCAGCAAGTGCTTGCAGTCCTGCTCACTTTCCGCAAGCAAGATTGCATCATCTGCACATTGAAGGTTCTTAATAAGCTTTCCTCTAGTCTTGATGCTGCATTTTCTTCATATAAGTCAGCTTCTCTGATGATTTGCTCAGCTTACAGATTGAATCAGTATGGTGAGAGCACACAGCCCTGTTGAACACCTTCCCTGATTTTAAATCGTGCAGTATATCTATTTTTATTTTAAATTTTTTGGTAGTACATCTTTATTCCATTCACACAATTGCCTCTCGATCCACGTACAAGTTCCACATGAGTACAATGAAATATTCTGAAATTCCCATTTTTCTCAAGGCTGTCCATAAACCCACACAGTTGAATGCCTTGGCATAGTCAATAAAACAGAAGTAAACATCTTTATGGTGTTCTCTGCTTCCAGCCAAGATCTATCTGACATCCCTAATTCCATGTCTGGCAGCTTCCTGTCAATGTACTGCTGCAACGTTGTTGGATGATCTTCAGCAAAATTTCACTTACATGTGGTGTCAGGGATATTGTTATATAATTTGAGTGTTCTCTTGGGTCAGCTTTCTTTGGATTGGACACAAATAGGTATCTCTTCCAGTTAATTGGCCAAGTAGCTGTCTTCCAAATTTGTTGGCACACACAAGTGAGTACTTCGAGTGCTTTATCAACTAGCTGAAACACTTCAATTGGTGTCCCATCAATTTTTAGAACCTGTTTATTCTCGCAATGATTTCAGTACAGGCTGAACTTCTTTCTTCACACTATTGGTTCTTGCTCCGACGCTGCCTCTAGAAGAGTAGAATGTGGACAAAGTCTTTTTTGTCAGTGACTGTCCATTCTTTCCATCCTATTTTGATGCTTCCTGCATCATTCCCTATTTCCCCTCCCAAGAATCCTTCAATATTGAAACTGGAAGCTTGGATTTTTCTTGAGTTCTTTCAGTTTAGGATATGCTGCGCATGTTCTTCCCTTTTGGTCTTCTAACTCTAAATGTTTGCACATTTCAGTATCGTACTTGACTTTGTCTTCTCAAGCTACCGTGAGTATTTTCTATGCAGCTCTTTGACTTCATTATTTCATCCACTTACTTAACTATGCTATGGTTGAGGGCAAGTTCCAGAGTCTCTTTTGATCTTTTCTTCCTTTGCTTTTTAGTGACCCTTTGCTTTCTTCATGAATGATGTCCTCCCACAGCTCACCCGGTCTCTGCCAGTAGTTTCAATGAATCACGTCTGTTCTTGAGATATTCTCAGAATTCAGGTGGGCTAGACTCAAGGTCATGTTTGGCTCTCATGGAATTGCTTTAATTTTCCTTGGCGTTATACTGAACTTACCTTGATGGTCTATTCCACAGTCAAACTGTGGTCTGACTTTAGCTGCTGATGTTGAGCTTCTCCCATGTCTCTTCTTTCAGATGTGGTCAATTTTATTTCTGTGCTCTCCACCTGGAGAAGTCCAAGTGCATAGTTGTCTTGTCTTGTATTTTGTTGAAAAAAGGCATTAGCTATGAATAAGTTATTGGTCTTGCAATATTGTGCCGTACAATTCTAGCTTTCTTTTTATCACCAAGAGCACATTTTCCAACTACTGTTCCTTTTTCTTTGTTTCCAGCTTTTGTATTCCAATCAGCAATAATTATCCATGTATCTTGATTGCATGCTTATCAATTTCTGACTAAAGTCACATTGGTAGAATTCTTCAATTTATTTAATACTAGCCTTTGCGTTTGGTGCATAAATTTGAATAATAGTTGTGTTGGTTGTATTTCCTTGGAGACAGGGAGATATGATCCTATAGCAGACAGCATTGAGTTTCATGATTGATTTTTCCATGTTCTTTTTAATAATGAATGCCACGCCATTCCTCTTGATTGTGTTAGTCCCAGCATAGCAAATTATATAATTTTCTGATTCAAAATGGCCAATGCTAGTCCATCTCAGTTCACCAATGCCCAGGATATTGATCGCTATGCATTCCACTTTAATTTTGATGACTTCCACTTTTCCTAGATTCATACTTTCCTCATTCCAAGTTCTAAATATCAGCAGATTCTGGAAGCGGTTTCTCCGTACCTTGAGTCATGCCCCATCAGCAAGTGAAGATCCCAAAGACTCCACGGTCACTGGCTTTACCTGACTCTTGTCACCATGGTCGACTCCACCTGGAAACCAGCTTCTTCTCAGTCACATCTTGAGTGCCCTCCAATCCGAGTGACCCAGCGCTATCTCTGACAATATTCTGCTTCCGTTCACTAGGCCTTCCGCATCTGACAATGTTCTGAAGCTATGCGTAAGGTTTTCAGGGGCTCCTTCCTCAAAAGTGGGGAGCTGAGCCCTTCTTCAGTGTCTGTTCTTAGTCTGGAAGTTCCACAGAAACCTGTTCGTGTTGTGTGACCCTGCTGGCACTTGAAATACCAGTGACATAGCTTCCAGCATCATGGCAACTGACACGCCACCACAGTAAAACAACCTGACAGACAAGTGGTGGAGAACCTGTAGATAGCTTGACAAAAACGGATGTCCTGTTCCAACGCAACGTGGTGTGCTTCCACAAAAGAGGAGCGTTCTGCTCTTTGTCATCTTTCCATCCCTCCCTTTCTATCCATGACATGCAAACAGCAACCACAAAACCCAAGCAGCATCATTGAGTCCACCCCACTGTATGGCGACCCCATCTGTGCCAGAGTAGAGCCATGCTCCAAAGCTTTCCAATGGTTGAGCTTTCCAAAGTAGATGGACTTTTCTTCCAAGGCACCTCCAGGACTTGAACCTCCGATTGTGAGTTAACAACCGAGTTGGCTAACTGTTAGCATTAATCAGAAATGCCTGTCCATTTAGCTTTCGTCAAATATCTCCTTGGGGCCCAGGCTGCACCAGCCTTACCTGCCCATCACCTGTCCTCCTCTGATTCCACACCACTTGCTCTCCTGCAGCAGTGCTTTCCTGGTTGTTTAAATGGCCCATGCTTTCTCACCTCCTACACTCACCTCCAGCTCACCATTATGCCCCGGGGGTCAACAGTGGTTCACCTAATTACCTCCTCCTCATTACCCCACCGTGGAACCCAGGCAAGGAAACCAGCTCACACACCGCGCTCCGGGGCCACAGCTACCCCCCAGTGTGGTGAAATGTATACAGAGACCCTAGAAATTGGTGTTAAAAGCACATACAACTCTCGGGTTGTTGAGATTCTACCTCAAGCAGGGTATGTGTGTCTCATCACTAAAAGCAGGTATGATGGATAAAAATGAATGATGGTCCCTTCCCAACATAAACCGAGCTGCTCATCCCTCAGGGTTGTTTATAAATAGAGGAGAGTCCATTTGTTCGGGACTCTGGGGGTAAGCCGGCACTCCATTTAGATAACAACCACATTGTGTGCCCAGCCATCACTTTCCAGGCTGCAAGGTGACAATTAATCAAGCAGTGTTTTGGTTTTTCCCGATATACATCTAGTCCTTCCGGTTTCAAGTAAGCTGAAGATGCTTCGACAGTTTACAGAACAGCCCAGGCTAGTACATTAGGAGGCAGTGGGATGAGGGCTTTGCAGGGCACCCATTTGAATGGATTCTTTCAGTTGGCATTTTTAGCTGGGAGCAGCTGCCTGGGAGGAGATCCCAGAAGGCTAGTCGGAGGGTCGGTCTGGCCTATCAGAGCATCACTGACGGGCTCAGTCTGAGCCAATCAGTCATACTTGCCACTAAGACAGAGGCACCTTGAGGTGAAGAAACACAAAAGTGGGAATTGTTGGAAGGCATTTAAAAAATATGGTAATTATTCAGACGCAGACCGAGGGTAAGAAAGTCTCTCCTCTGGTCTCATCACCTCCATCAGCAAGAGTAAAGTGGGAGTCCAGAGGTCTTGTGCTCTTGAATCCCAACATTCACAGCCTCGTGACCCCTTAAAGACCACTAGAGAGGATTCGCACAGGCCCCGTAGTGCTGTGTTTGTCAATCCCCACAAAAAGCCATGGCTTCCAGACCCTCCCTTGTCCAGTAACCTCCATGAAGCACCTACTCTTTATCTCCAACTACTCACTCGCTCACTCATCACTGCCATCGAGCTGATTCTGACTCAGAATCACCCTACAGGACAGACTAAAACTGCCCTGGGGAGTTTCTGAGACCATAAGTCTTTATAGAAGGAGCCCTGGTAATGTAGTGGTTATATTTGGCTGCAACCTGTGAGGTTGGCAGTTAGAAACCACCAGCTCTTCTGCAGGAGAAAGATGGACTTTCTACTCCTGTAAAGAGTAAAGTCTTGGAAACTCACAGGGGCAGTGCTACCCTGTCCTATAGGGCTGCTATGAATCAAAATGGGCTCAATGGCAGTGAGTTTGGGTTTTAACTCTTTATGGGAGTAGAAAGACTCATCTTTCTCCTACGTAGTGGCTGGTGGTTTTGAACTGCTGATCTTATGGTTACAGGACAATGCTTACCCAACAGCGTCCAATCCCCTCTTTCCTCATATACATCTTCTGCTCTGATGGGATGCTGGCTTCCCCTGAGCACACAGCTTCCTCCACAGCTCTCTTAAGTGGGAGCAATTTCGTCTCCTCTAATCCCTGGGCCCGGAGCTAGGATAGAGGATTTCTCTGATTTTCGGTGTTGCTTGGGGCCCACGTCCTCTCTCTCCTCTCTAAAACGTGTGCTTTGATACAGTCATGAGCAACCTATACATCCTGCATTCGTCTCTTGTTGAAGCTATCTACAGACCCCTGGCTGTCCTTCACACTCCCGTTACCATTCTTGATGATTTCAATGTCCATGAAGATGATTTTGATACTCAGCCTCTCAGTTCCGGGATCACTTCTCTTCCGGTGATCTTGTCATCTACCTTCTTATGACCTTTCACACCCTCACAGTTTTCCAGTGATTGTCGCCTCCACTCCCTGCTAACTTGTAGTTGCTTCCTGTAACACATGGGGATTCAACAACGCATTGACTCTGGGCTGCCACGTGCAGTTGTGCATACTGTGTATTGCTCCCCAAAGTGCTTGACTAGGGAGGAAAGTGGACCCTGAAATACAGCGAAAGTTGTATGAATGAGACTCTTGGAAGCTTTAGAGGTAAAGCATTTATTCGGGAATGGTGCTGGGAACCTGGCCTCGTGGCTCATCCGATTGTGGGAAGGCATGGTTCTTTTCTTTGCACAACTGTCCGACGATATTCCCGGAGGGAAAGCCTTCCTCTCCCACTGTCAAGATGCTCTACGAGACATCGCCAGCCACTGAAACCCACAACGCACTGGCTTCACGAGCCTGTCAGTGTCTCTCAGCCCTCGTGTCCCTTTCTTCTTTCCAAGCGTCGAGTCCATGTGCCCTGGTGATAGTCCCGCCCTGCACACACTCTTAGCTCTCTGGCACCTTCTTCCACTTGTATTATGGACAACATCACAATCTGTTCTAGTGACTTGTTTTTTGGTTTTTGCTTCAAACATTTCATTTTACAAGCAAGCTACGTTGTTTTGTTTTGATTTTCTTTCCATTTCTTTAAAAAATCATTTTATTGGGGCTCGTACAATACTTATTACAATCCAACTATCCACCCATTGTGTCGAGCACATTTGTACATTTATTGCCATCATCATTCTCAAAACATTCGCTTTCTACTTGAGCCCTTGGTATCAGCTCCTCATCCCCTCCCTTCTTCTCCGCTCCCCCTCCCTTGTGAACCCTTGATAATATATACATTATTATTATTTTGTCACATCAAATAGCAGCAATAGCAAAACAGAAACCAACCAGGAGGAGCGCTCATGAAGCAGGTGAGTTGTAACTGTTGGCAACCCTGACCCACGGGTGTCAGAGAGCTCCGCTCCACGGGTTTCAACGGCTGATCGTTGAGCGGTAAGTCGCCTGGTCTCTCTTTCCAGGTGCTTCTGGGTATATTCCAACCTCCAGTCTTTCAGGGGACAGCTGCCGAATTAGTTGTTTGTTCCACCATCAGTCCAAAGAGCAGGAGGAGGGGGATAAATCCGAATAACGAGGGTTGGCGCTGAGTCAGCATCTCAGCATAATGAGAACCGCCTCAGAGCCAGGAGAGGGGTTAACCGGGTGGGGAGATTCACAGCTGACGGATCTCGAGTGAATTAAGAAGTTCGGATCAATCCCTCTTCTTGAGTTTACTCCATACCGGATTTTGCAGAGTCTCTGACATTCAGAGGCCATCACATAACCTTTCTGAGCCCGTTTTTCCCAATGGCAAAACAGGGCGGGCTCTACAGACTTGAGCAGACGCCGGTGGCACAGAAGGGAGCACAGCGCGTGACGCTTCTTGTTATTGAACCGTGAGCTGCTCCCACGACCCAGTCCAGGGCCATCAGCGCTCCTGCGCCAACAGGCCCAGGGAGCCTCGGGAGCTCTCCTCTGAGAAATGAAATCAAGACATGTTGGGGGCATGGAAAAGGCTGAGTCTGCCAGCTTTTCTGGAAGGAAAGCTGCCCCACCTGACTTGCACTATATCCTAAAGCATTTTTGTTTGTTTGTTTTGCTGTGCGGAAGTGTCCCCACAGGAAGCCTCGGCTGTGGCCAGGGGCCTGGTCGGAGACAGCTGTGTGGTGATTCAGAAGGCAGCACAGGCTGGGCGGCGGGCCGCAGCATCCTTCTATGTTGGCGGGAGTGCAGGGGAGTTGAGAGAAGAAAATATAAAAATGACAGGGTTTCTTTTATTTAATTCTGAGTTTTAAAAGCCTGTGCTGTCAGGCATCGAGCAGATGGCTGGTCTGTGTCTTCAAGATGCTTATGACGTACTTGAAGGGTCCAAACTCCGAAGTATGTATGTGCGAGGCAGAATCACAGGATACAGTCAAGTGCTTCAAGCGTCGGGCTAGGACTTGGTCGAGGATGCAGGGGAAGCTGAGGTGGGGAGGCCTCTGTCCTGGCTGGAGGGTCTCTAGCCTTCTTTACAGAACCTGACTCTGCGGGGACAGACGGTGTGTCTGTACAATGATCTCCCTCTTTTTCAGCTGCTCTTTCCGAGACTGCAGCTCTCCAGGAAGGAAGTGGCACGGAGACCCTCGAGCCATTGGGCCTGATCCATCGCAGGACTGGCCCCACATGCCTTGAGGATTAGGATGGGTCTTACTTAATAATCCAATTAATGTTTTGATAATTGAACAATTTCGTATGCTTTCTGGAGGGCCTTCCAGGAGAGCGACCTTAGCTAATAAAGTCACATTTTTGTTCCTTCTTAGAGATGCCTTTTCTGATCCTATTAATGAGAAACATCTTTCCTGTCTGTGCCTGGCCAAGTGGCTGAGAGCAGTCTTTCCTGCTGACTAGGGAGTGGGGTGGGGGATCCCCAGTGGTGGGGCCGGCAAGGAGCAGAGTGGAGCAAAGTTCTTCGCAGACCCCTGGCTGAGTGTCTCCGTCCGTACCAGCCTCAGGGGCATTTGGCCGTTTCCTGCCCAAGCCTCACCAGGCAGCCCTGTCCTGTGACAGTTGCTCGTGGGGCTGGCTACTGATACGAACGTCCTGGTTTGTACTGGATGAGCTTCTTCCTTTGGCTGGGACTCAGCGTTGTCCCCGTTCACCAAGCTCACCTTACCCTGCTCACTGGAGATTAGCCAACCCATCTGTCTGTGCTATAGAAGGGATTCCTGAGTTTCTGGAAGAGGGAAGATTAAATTGAACCAAAAAGAAGAACCCATGCAAGCTCAGACCAGGAGTGTCGGGGCTCTGGCCAAGACCTTTGCATGACGAAACCTGGCCTCCTGGGATATCCGAAGGACCACCGTCTATCAATGTCCAAATCAGGGCCCTGTGAAGTGGTTAGGAACACAGCCTCCTTTCACCCCCAGACCTTAAAACCTACTACAGAACTATGGTGATTAAGACAGTCCGGTCCTGGTACAGTGATAGATACGAAGACCAATGGATTAGAACTGAAAACCCTGAAATACAACCAACCTATAGACATCTAATTTTTGATAAAGAAATAAAGCACATGAAATAGGGCAAGAGACAGCCTCTTCAACAAATGTGTTGGAAAACCTGCAAAAGAATGCAATAAGACCCCTCCCTCGCACCAGGCACAAAAGCAAACTCAAGATGGATCAAAAATGTAAATATACATCACACAGTTATTAAGACCATTACTGAAAAAATGAGGTCAAAGTTAAGGTCCGTAATGCAAAGCATAAACACATTAGCAAACAATGGAAGATATCCACGCTACAGAAGACAAAACAAAGAACTGGGACCTGCCAAAATGGCATTTACGCACAACAAAAGACGTCATTTAAAAAAAGTCAAGAGAGGTCACAGATTGGGAGGGAAAAATAATCTGTAATAATATATCAGATAAAGGGCTAATCTCTAAAATCTACAGCAAACTATAATAATGTGACAAGAAAAATACAAGTAACCCAGTAAAGGAAAAAATGGGCACAACATGAACAGGCAATTTACCAAAGACGACATCTAGGCTGCAAACAACTCTGTGAAGAAATGTTGGCGATCATTAGCAATAAGAGAAATACAATTTAAAATCACCACGAGCTTTCACTTCACACCAACACTGTTAGCGCAATTCAACAAAACTGAAAATAATAAACGATGGGAAGGGTCTGGAGAGACAAAGGTGCTTGTACGTTGCTGGTGGGACCGTAGAACTGCACCACCACTGTGGAAATCAGTGTGGTACTTCCTTAAACAAATGCAAATCCAAGTGCCATATGATCCAGCAGTCTCTCCACTGGGTATATGCCCTGTGGCAGTCACATAATTTCATGTCAACTTGAAGCTATATGAAAGTGTAAGGGTGGAGTCGAGCCTGTCCATCAGGTCACAGTCTGATGGTGCCTCGTTGTGGGTCTGCCCTTCTCAGAAGGAGGACGGGAATTTCCCCTGCCCCGTCTTCACCTTCTTGTTGGTGGGCCATAATTTCTGCAAGAGTCGCCACCATTGGATCCGGGGGACTTTGCACCCACTGACCTGTGAGGTTCCTGCATTTTGTATCATTGCATGTAGCTTGGTGACACTGAAGAGCGACTTACAGGCTAGTATCAGACTTACGGACTTGAGTTGGACTGGGCTGGGATGCTTTCCTGATATAAAATTACTTCTTGATATAAAGCTCTTTCTTATACATATGTGAGTGTCACTGGATTTGTTTCTCTAGTCAACCAGCCTAGCACCCCCTCCCCCCCCAAAATTAAGAATATAACAGACATAAGTTCACCTACACTCACTGCAGCAATTTCCACAACGGCATAAACTCCAATTAGCGAGGAATGGATAAATAAGCTCGGGTACATTCATGCTCCGGAGTTTTATGTATCAATGTCCAACAATGATAACTCTCTGAAGCACTGCAAGACACGGAAACAACTAGAGAACACTACGCTTAGCGAACTCAGGAAATTTTACAAAGATAGGCATTGACTATCACCATTGCTACCAGGAAAAACAACAAAGAAGAAATGTGGTCCCTACATCATTAGACATGATGTTGAGGACTATGAAGGGGCTGGGGGTGCGGGTTGGAACAGGGAGAGGAGAAGTGTGGTGGGCGAACAAGAAAAATGGAGGGCTTAACGTAGGAGGAAAAAAATCAAAATTGCTTCATGGGGAAAAAAAAAGCAAAGACACCCTTTAGATTCCTTACCCTTCAGATTGAAATGTCGGTCCAACTGTCTAAAAGAGGGGGGAAAGTAAAACTGAAGTGGATTTCAAGTTTTACTGACCTACAAGTTCATTTCAAACATTTAAAAGAAAGAAGGAAAGGCTGACAGCTTAAGGAGAAAAAAAGAGGGGGTTGCAGGCTCCTGGGTGGAGTCTTGTGGTTTGAACCCCTGGCTCTATTACTGCCCAGCTGTGGCCCCCTGTGCTTAAGTTAACAGGCCTTCCAATGTCTCCTTAGCTATACGCAGCACAATAATAACCCATTCTTCCTCCTTATAACATTTCTATGGGACGTAAATGCGGCATTCCTGACTGTTCATAGTTCCAGTGAGTACAAATTTCATTTATTCCTGGTTAGTTAAATAACATCAGCTGAATACCACAGTTCAGAATTCAGTTACCCTGGTATGCATAAATTGCATCAGTGGATTTCACAAAGTCCCAACTTCTCTGCTAGCTTCTGGTTCCACAAATCACTATGTAAATAACAGATACACACCATGAACAGGAACCAATGCCATCGTTTCTTCTCCTGATCACTGAATAGATCCCATTATCTAGTCTTCAGTTCATGCGCAGACAGCCAAGCGTGGAGTGGAGTTGCCTCCTTGTCTCCCAGTGACTGAATACACTGTGTGTGTGTGTCTATGTTTTTTAAAAAAAGGGTCTCAAGAGAGAATTGGGGAGCCCAAGTGTGAGTGCACCAATGGAACACAAGCGACAGTGAAGGAAGCGTAATGCGAATCTAACATAAATGGAGAACGCGGAAGAATTACTTGGTCTCAGGAATGTTGGCACTGGCCCTATTTGAAAGGCTGGCTCTGCAGCCGGTGGAGCCCTGGGGATGTGGCGGTTACAGCCCCAAACCACCAGCAGCTCCACGGAAGAAAATGGGGATTTCTACTCCTATAAAAAGTTACATGAAAAAATAATAATAATTTATAAATTACCAAAGGTTCATGAGAAGGGGAAAAGAGGAGCTGATATCAAGGACTCTCAAGTAGAAAGAAAATGTTTTGAGAATGATGATGGCAACAAATGTACAAATGTGCTTGACACATGGATGGATCGATGGTGATAAGAGTAGTATGAGTCAATAAAATGATTTAAAAAATAATCTGTCAACAGTATAACTGTCAAAGTTAAAAAAACCCACCATTGTACTACCTTAATTAGTCAATAAATTTTTACATGAATGAAAAAAAGAAAAGTTCCAGTCTGGGAAACTGACAGGGACAGTTCTACTCTGTCCTGTAGGGGCGCTGTGAGGCAGCACCGACTTGATGGCAAAAGAGTTCAGCTGTTTCAGATTGCCTCCAGAGGATCTTAGAGAAGGCAAACATGGTGACAGCCGCGAGGAAAGGGGTTGTGACCAAAAGAGTGAAGATGTCCCTGAGGAGGGGGCTCTGCCAAAGCATGTCCGATGCAATGAACTCACAGAGTGTTTTCAATACTGGGAGAACAAAGAACGAAATGCTGGCAGCAGATTCAAACTTAGAAGGGAGAGCAACCGTTTGCCAAGACAGGAAAGATCGCAAATGATACAATGAGAAGTCAAGTGCTGTTCAAATAAATTTGATATATATGTTCAAATAAATTTGATATATATTTTCACACATGCATCAGTGTTAACTCTCAATGTTACTAGTATTTGAAATAACGGAATATGAAATGCATGTTGGTGGTACTATTTTCCAATTGCACATGATTTTTAAGAGCAGTTTTAGTATGTAGCAAATGGTGAAGGGAGTGTCCACAAATACCCCTTCTCGTCACGGCCCACGGCTTTTCCCGAGTCACGTCCTGTCCTGACGTGGCACATTTGTTACAATTCATAAAATATCCATGATCCATTATGATGACCGAAAGCCCATGGTTTACATCAGGTCCTCTCTGTTCCACAGTTGTATGAGTTTTGACAAACACACAGCACGATGTCTGACAGCGTCATGCCGGGCAGTTTCCTGGCCCTTGAAATGTCCTGGGCTGCACTTTATTCATCTCCTCCTACCCCAGACCCCCTGGCAACCACGGAACTGATCAGCGTTTCGAAACAGTTACAAAATGTCCCATCATCGGCTTCATACAGTATGTTGCTTTTGTAAACTGGCTTCTTTCCCGTAACCATAAGCATGTACAGTTCTTCCATGTTTCTTCACAGCTTGATAGCTCAGTCTTTACAAGTGTTGTTGCTATTTATTTTTCATTGCACTGTACACTTAGAGCTTCATGCTGTGCCATAAAAGTTAAAGGTCATGAAATAATCATAATTTTCCTATTGATCATTAAGACAGCTTGGCAGGGTTTCGGCTCACATAGTCATTTTTACATTCCTGCAAAGCAAGCCCTGCCTGCGCATAAAGATACGCAAACCCACTGGGGCTGAGGGCTCTGACTCCATACAGACACAGTAGAAACGCTCTAGAGGGCTTCTAGGCTGCTTCATCCTCCTCTTACTGAGTGGCCAGTGGATTCAAATGACTGGCTTTGTGGTAATCCACTGAGCCACCCGATAGCCTCCATAGATCTGTAGTGATAGAGTGGCTTAAGGCATCCTAAGGAGCAAGTTTCACCGGCTCTTTCTACTCATCCATAGAATCAGGACCCGGGCTGAGGAAGGCCGGAGCCAGTAAGTATTCATATTCATGGAGATGAGGAAGAGTGCTGAGCTGGTAAGCCTTTCTCAGAGAATGTTCTACTCGGCACACGCAAAGGACTGAAGCACAAAACATAGGTACTGTGGTCTGTGGGGGTTTGAAAAATCTAGAACAGAAAGAATTGAACATCAACAGCAAAAATCAAACTCTGAGACACAAGTTTCTGTAGCATCTCAGAATGCTTACCACTTGGCATCTCTTCACAGTCAGCCCCTCCCAAGAGCCCTGTGAGGGCCCGCCAGGGCTCGGAGGAGGGGCTGGTTCTGAAGTTCCAGCCAGCTTTCATTTCTCTGGGGAAACAATCTCTCTGTGCCTCAGTTTCTCATTTATAAATTAAAGAGAATAATAATACAGTTGTCATGAGGTTCACAAGTGATGATCTCTATAAAGCCCTTTGAACAGTTCTTGGATCTTAATGACTGCTCTATTATTACAACGCAATTGAAAAATGAAGTTTTTATAGGCACACAGAAAGTTTCAGAGCATCAAGTTTTCGCACCAAATATACCTACTCCTCATTTACTGACAGATTGTCGTGTAAAAATCAACATTATGTGACCATGGAGAATGGCCACATCAGGTCACAAAATGGAAGATGACATCATTACATAACTGCCAAATCACTGTGAATCATGGCTGAGTCAAGATGACAAGCAACACTAATCACAGCAAGGATTACTTTCTCTGTGCACCTCAGCAGTCCTTGTTACCAAGTGTACATCATTAACGCACAAAAGAGTAGAACATCTCTCTTTTACTGTTGCTATAAATGAGAACGGCTGGGTAACAAGGTCATTGCTAAGTGAGAAGTCGATGTAAACTGCAGATGATACGGCACAGGTGACTGTTGCTGGCCTAAGGAAGTGGGGGCATCTTGAGGCGCATGAAGACTCTAAGCACTGGTCCTATGGAGGCCCCTTCTCTGCTTACTCAGACAACCAAACGGATACAGTAGTTACACATATACATCCTAATTTAGGCAGAAATGAAAGAAGCAAAAGCACATCAGGAAAGAAAGAAAAGACCAAAGTGGATGCCAGGAGCTTCTGAAGCTTATTCTTGAACATAAAGTAGCTAGAATAAGTGGAGAAACTGATGAACTGAAAAAACTCAACATGTGAGTTCAAGAAGACGGAGTCCAATATTGCAATGAAATGGGCAAAAAGCTGGAATTCAGAAACCAGAGGGCAAAAGCATGCTTGGCATTTCCTGATCTAAAAGAACTGAACATCAACAACAAAAATCAAACTTCAAGACACAATATTCAAGGATTGTATGGGTAAAATATTTAATAACCGAGGCAGCATCACATGTGAAAAGCATGTGAAAATTTGATTTGACCCTGACGAGGAAGACCAAAAAAGCATCCGTGTGTTTGAATCCCGGTGCTGGGGAAGAATATTGAAAGTAACGTGGACTGCTAAAAGGACAAACTGATCCGTCTTGGGAGCAGTACAGTCAGAAGACTGTTTAGAGACAAGGATGGCAAGACTTTGCCTTACATGGTCAGGAGAGACCAGTCCCTGAAGGACATCATGCTTGGTAAAGTGGAGGGGCAGCAAAGGAGAGGAAGTTCCTCGAGGAGATGAATTGACACAAGGCCGCAACAATGGGCTCAGGCACAGACATGGTGTGGGGGATGGTGCACGACTGGGCAGTGTTTTCTTCCGTTGTACGTAAGGTCACTGGGTCAGACGCAATGGGGTGGCACCTAACAACAATGGAAGCACCCGGTGAAGATAGAAGGGATACACAGACTCATCATACTAAAAATAATTAGTTATTGTTCAGTCATCTCAGGAAGTAGCATATGATCAAGAACTGATGGTATTGAAGGAAGAAGTCCAAGTTGCACTGGAAAACCAGACTCCAGAACTGACAGTACTAATTGAGGTATCTCAACAAACAGGCAACACTGGACGCATTCATTCATCTGTGCTAAGAAAACATCCCAACCCAGTGCTGCCCAAGCCCACAAGTCCAACATTATCCCATGTTGCCGACCATGGCAGCAGGGCACCTGTGCAATAGACTATAAAAAGAAAACTCACATCAAAATAAATAAATAAAACACATGTATTAAAGTTTTCTTTTTTTTGTTAAAAATTTTTTTGTATTAAATTTTTCTTGTTAGAGATTAACATTTCTAGTATGTTTCTATCTACTAAGCTAATATTATTATATTACATGCATGCAAGACTGCATCTGTGTGCATGTAAAACATATTTTAAAATGAAATAGATGAACAGTATTATTGCTTATAAACTTAGGACACAAATCTATATTCAATTGCTGTTTGGTTACAAAGTAACTTGATTGAATTCATTGCAATGATCGACTTATTTGAGTGCCTGTCCTTTTGCACGTCATCTGGAGTTGGATTTACCTTGGATGTTTAATCACAACATGTGCAGGAGTAGACCCTTGTGTTTGCATCGTGGCAAAGAACCTTGTTGGCCCTCCTGTTGGAGTTGCTGAACAGCAGAGGTACATGTATAAGACAGTTCTCTCAAAATGGTTCAGAGACCTGTTACCTATTAATAGATTCCATCCTTGCCCATTCCTTACATACGTTGGATCCAGTTGCATACTGAGTAAATCTAGAGAGAGTAGGTCAGACAGCTCACCCCACCTCTTGTTTATTAGGAAGAAATAGCACATTCCCAAAAGACTCACCAAAAAAGGGGGTTTCCATTACACAGGAGAGGACCTGATGATACAGATGTCAACGGGGGTTTTGATGTAGCGGGGCATCACAGTTTAAACAACTTTGTGTGTGGGCACCCTCATGACCCTGCATTAGCTCTATTCCGGGTTGGCCCATTTTCAGTCACTGGCACTGGTAGGTTTCCTTTAGTGCTCTGCCAGTTCCCTTGCTCTTCCGCTCTTGCCTTTTCTTGCGTCCTTGACCTCTATGCACCTTTCCTTTGGACACTGGTGGCCCTGCTTTGTTGGTGCCCTCAGCATGAGTTTACACTGCTTATCGGATAAGCCATTGTGGAATGGAAGTTATTGATAAACTGGCGGTCACAGACAGTAGACGCTTTAGAGTAGCATTCATCTTTTCATCTCTCACTTCTCCCTCACCAGAATTGTTCTAATTTGATTAAGACACTAATAGATTAATTATTTATAAGAAGAACGTCCTTCCTTTCATCTAGACTTATCAACGGAGATGGCATCGACCGTGTCCTTAGTTACTAGAGGAAGGAGCATTCAGATCTTCTTCCAACCCTCCTTTCCCCTACTTCCTCTATTAATGGAGAAGGCTGGCGACAGCTTTGGGAAGAGACGGGCATACACGATTCAACTTTCATGAGCAGAGCTCATCCATAACCTTGGCCTCACAGGCTCTGGGGCTCTCACCCAGTGAACTGACTTCGCTATTAAAGTGCTTACTCATGTCAAAAAGAACCATTTATCTATTTTTAATGAGCATCTTATAAACATCAATAGACACTTGAAGAGTGCACCGTCTGCAGAGAGACTTGGGCGACCCTGTAGGACCTGGGGATTTCTGAGCAGCACCTTGAGATGGGACCAGCACACGCAACCACCACGTTCTTATTCCAATTGCATGTATGCTTGCAGCATGGGAGCTGTCCCCTCCCTCATTAGACATACTTCTTTCTTCCTGCTTGGATGCCCTGCCCTAGTACACAGGGGGGCCTTCCTTCTCTTCTCCCCTCCAGACAGCCTCATAGTTGCTTACATCTGTCCAGCATTTTATATTTTAAAAAAAAATCACATTGGAACCATGACCAAACCCGTCAGGTAAACAGGGCGGTGTTTGACTCCAGACAAATAGGCAAGGGTAGCTAAATCCCAGAAAAGGCAAGCGATGTGTCCAAGTTCACACACCTGGTAGATAAAGATCCAGAACCAGAAAGATGGCTACTGGATCTCTATCTTTCTATGTATCCCTTTTCTGGATTCTTGGTTAAGGACTCAGGGAATTTTGCCTCCAGTAAGGAAAAGAAAAGGTGCCACCACTCACCTGCTTTTCTGCCTCTAGAGGTTGCCTCATTCATGCAGTGATGGGGGGACCGCCTTCTGATGCCTTTCTTTGTGTGCCTCTGGACTCAGTTAGCTTCCCCTCTGAAACATGACAAAGGCTCTCCTTGCCTTCAAGGCGTCTCCGCTTCTCCTACTCAGACCTGCCTGGGATGCTCACGCCTTATCTGTCCTTGGATCAAACTTGGCCTCTTGGGTGTTTTTCCATTGAGAAGAGGAGAGAAAGGAAAGAATACGTTTCCAGGTGTTTGGGGAACTTGACTTCCAAAATCCCCTTCCCGAGCAGGCACACCGCCTGTCAATACTCGATACATCTCCTTCCTCTGTTGGCCTCCTTTCAGTTGGGTTGTTTTGTGCTCACTCATTTGTTCAAAAGGGGGGAAAAATTAAATACAAACGCACTTTGGAGATGCAGGTGTGGTTCCACAACAGAGTGAACCTCGCAATAAAGTGAGTCGCAGGATATTTTGAGTTTCCGAGTACTTCTGAAAGTTATGTTTACATTAGACTGTACTCTATTAAGTGTGAACCAGCACTATGACAAAGTTGGAAATATTGTGGTACCAAAAATGTGTCTCAGAGGCACGAAATATTGGGCACTTGACATGGGAAAAATGGCACGATAGATTTGCTGGGCACAGTGCGGCCACAAAGTTTCAATTTGTAAAAACCACAAGATCTAGGAGGGGCAATAAAGTGAAGTATGTCTGTACTCATTAAATGTGCTCAGTGCCTTGGGGAGGACCAGAAAATGTACGAGTGGTGCTGCGGAGACAGTGCCCCACATGACCCAGTCACAAAGCAAGTCACTTGGCAACTAAAAGAAATTGCAAAGAACTGAGGGTGCTGCAGGAGGGCCTGGGTTTCCAGGGGGCTCGCAGCTCCGCCTGTAAACGCTGTGAAGGCAGTGCGTGAGGAAGGGACAGGAGTCAGACACGGACAGGAGTCAGTGCGTCAGACACGGACGGGAGTAAATCTGCTCTTCTCAATGTTGGAAGGACAAAACAAAATCCCTCTCCAAATAGCTCAGGATTCAAATATTCTACTCGTTTGTTGGAGTCTCTGATTTGAATTAAGGAGATTCCACCGGGGTAGAGAAAGGGAAACTTTGTATTGGGTAAAATGTGTGGGTTTTAGGGCAGATTAATTTGGATTTGAGCTCTGGCTCTATTACTCACACGCTGAAAGATAGTCAGTATGCTGAGTGCACGTCCTGAGCCTCGGTTTTCCCATTTTAAGGCAGAGCACACCATGTATAAAGCGTTGGCTAAGCCTTTGGTTTAAATGTATAAATCATCTTGTGCCACATAATTGGAGGTTGTTCAGAACTAGGAAAGACTCCAGGCCCACAGACGGCCCTCATGCTGTCTGTTGTTCTGCTCTGACATCCTCGCTGGTCCACCTTCAGGCTGTCAGCAAGACATCACAGCAGTTCCAGGTATGGTACCCAGACAGGACAACCACACTGAGAAGGAGGAAGAAGCAGTTCTTCCCTTGCCCATTTCTTAGATGTGAATTACCTTTCTCTTGAAGCTCTCAGAAGGACTAGCCTCATGGGTGAGCGACCTGGGCTGTTGCCCAGGGATCCAGGCTCACAGGGCTCCATGCTTGGTCTCCTGTTCTGCTGTCATCATCTTCATCTTGAATACTGTTATAGCAGAAGCGCCCACATTTTCACTTAGCCAAGAGCCAGTCTTGCTTCTCAAACAATTCAGCCAGAATTGGGTCTATATATTTTTCCTCAGTCACTGTGTGAAGTATGAATAGTAGCCATCCAACCCCTAATGACCAGCTCCGGTACGTAGCAGAATAATAGTAGATAATAATAATAATTACTAGCATTATTAAAGCACCTACCATCTGCTAAGCACCGTGCTAGGTGAAATGTGCAAACACCTAGAATTCAAAAACCAAAAGGGGAGAAATGTTTGACACATCTCACGCTGAAAGAGATTAAGAAAAAAATCGAGCCTCAAACTGAAATACTGGAGGGGTTTTGGTATAAAAAAAGACCTCACCTTGCTTGCTGTGGTAGCATCGTGCTTAAGCATTGGGCTGACAACTGCAAGATCAGCAGTTCAAAACCACCAGCTGCTCCTTGGAAAAAGATGAGGCTTTCTATTCCTTTAAGCAGTTACAGTCTTGGAAACCCACGGCAGTTCACCCCTCTCCTGCAGGATCACTAGGGGCCTGTACCAAGTCCATGTCGGTGGGTTTGTGCTTGGTTTTTGTTTTGGTAGGTGGGGTGAGGCATGGGGTCTACACAGTTGGCCGGCTCACGTGGTCTTCGGTCTGCAGCTGTGTCTCAGTGACTCGTTGGCTGCATAAGAGAATGTTGGACATGAAGGAGTCAGGCTTTCTGGAAAGAGTAGGAGGTTGTTTCCCTCAAAGACCCATCAGGTCAATAAGACAGGCGGCAGGAACCCGGTGCAAAATAAAACAGGAAAGACCCACTGTTAAAACACACAACACTAAGAATCTCAAGGCATTGAGAGCAGAGCAGCATTAAACCAGGCCTGAGTGCATCCAAGGACCGGCTCTTCTACACCCAGGGCCTAGGTGGCTGCACAGGTGGTCACCCATGACAGCCAGGCCCGGGCCTCTACCTGTGTGTGTCTGGTCCATCAACTCACCCACTGCCCCCACCTCCTGACTCCCTGGCTTGGGGTTGGGATTAGAGATAGGGGAGGAAGGGCCACATCGAGTTTTCCCCTTGTTGGCAGGGAGCAGAAGTGGGAAAATAGGAAAGCTGGCAGGACAGGCTTGTGGTACCTTCTGAAGAGGCCACCAAAGCCGCAGGAGAGAAATGTTGAACACAGAATCTCTGTGCTTCTCCCACCCCGTTGTCACGAAGCATGACTAAGGCTGGCTGCAATTCTACCCTGGGTGTGGTCTGCAGGAATCAAGCCTCCCTCTGACCATATGTGCATCTCCGCTGCCCCGGGAGCTCTGAATTCAGAGAGGCACCGGTGTATCTCTAGCCCTCCACCCTGGCCAGCCACTTCTGCCTGCCTGCTGAAAGTGTGCTGGCTGGTTCGAGAGTGGGGTGTAAGATATCTCTGGGGGGAGACTCAGAGATGGGGCGCAGCCAGTTTCAGGCAGCTCTGTTGGCCCACAAGCATTTAACTTGGGAATGTTTTTGTTTGTTTGTTTGTTTCTCTGAGCTCCTTGAGAAGAGAGAAGGGCTGTCCCTCTCTGTCCTCTTTACCCAGTCATTACCTGGCCTGAATGACAGGTCTTCATCCACAGAAAGGAAGCGGACAAGGAGGCATGAACCTCAGGCTGGAGGTTGGAGAGGGGGAGTGGGGAGGAGAACCACTGTCCCTGAGAACTTGCTCATCCTCAGCTCTGCAGAGCAGACCTGGCGGCCTGGAATTCCCGTGTTGACATCTGCCAAATGCTTTAAGAGGAATGAACACTTAACAGCTTTGAGACGTTGCCCCCGGAGGCACCACGGTTTTCCTAAGGATTTAGCCTGTCGTGGGTGTGTGGCACTTAAGACAACTCGGCTTTTGAGCGTGACGTGCCAGAAAAGCCAGATAATACCAGGGAGATGAGCCGCCTGTCCGCAGGAGCCTAGGAGATAGAATGTTCCATCTTCATGCAAATACTCTTTCCATTCTCTTTACGTTTGTAATACGTTCCACCCCCCGGCTCGGTGCTTATAGGCCAATGCTGCTATTAGGATCACTGCGCAGTTTTCACCTTATTAACAGGAGCTGATATCTCCAACTCTAGCATCGGGAGGAAATAAAGGGACAGTCATCGCTATCAACTGAAACGGTGAGGTGCCATTGAGTCAGTTCCAACTGATAGTGACCCGATGAAATAACACTATTTTCACACACACACACACACGCACACACACAGCATGTGTCACCATTGTTACGTGCTTTTCGGTGCTTTCTAACCCTATGTACGACAGAACAAACCACTGCCTGGTTATGCCCCATCCTTGCCTCACTGCTTGGCTCCAACCCGGTGTTACAGCTGCTTCTTTTGTGTGTGACATGGTCATAGCTCATGCCAACAGGTTAACATTCGCTCTGTAGCCATGCAAATAACCTACTGTTCCTCACTGCAGTTGCAGACTGGCTACAAACGGTCAGGAGTTGTTAGTTCATGTCTTTCTGAGGTAGTTAGCTAACAGAGTACCTGTGGGTAGCAGCCAATGACTCAAAGGTGGCATGACAATCAGAGCTTTCTCCAATTGTTTTAGCCAATGTGTGGACCTAGAATTCTCAACAGGGTCAGCTTAGCACTCTACTACTTTCTATCATGACGTCACTGAGAGGTTTTCAGACTGAGAGGGATGTCGAGGAATTTTTCGGTAGACTGGACACTTGGTATTCAGAATTTGTTTATTTCCCTCACCATTGGCCTTCATCTCACTTTCAAAACATCTCTACACACTGATCAATCGGTAGACGCTTGTTGCTTCTCCAATATGAACCCCCTATGGTGTGGGACCCAGTCCTGGCCAATGTGATCAGAGAGGTATTGGGTGGGGGGCTCCTCAATAACAGAGGAGCGTGTGAAAAATGACTCTCCCGCATTTGAGCATCGAGTGTGGCAGGCTAAGTAACTCCATACATGGAAGATGACGGGGCAGAAAAGCACCGAGAGCCCCAGTCTGTCCTGTCTTCGCTGAGTCCCTGCACTGCCCAGCTCTGCTCTTGGCCTGCCCCTCACCTCGCGGCTGTGAGACTTGACGATCACCTGTTTGCTGGCAGTCACTGTTAGCTTTGTATTTCGTTATGTGCTGCTGAGGATGCTCTCAGAGACAACAGTCATTCGTGAAGGAAACCCATCTCAGGGATCAAAAGAGCCTTGGTGTACAATGTTCAGCAGTCAGCTGTTCACACAAAGGTTGAACAAAGGTTGGCGGTTCTAACTTACCCAACAGCTCTGCAGAAGAAAACAGGGCAGTCGGCTTCCACAGAGATTCAACTTAACTCACCACCATCGAGTAGATGCTGACTCGCAGCGCCCCCTGTGGGTCTCCTCACTGCCAAGGAGTCGGTGCTGACTCACAACAGCCCCTGTGCGTTTCTGAGATGAGAATTTTAGGGAGTAGAAAGCCCAGTCTCTTGCAGAGCTGCTGTTGGTTTTGAACTGCCAACCCTGAGGATCGCAACTCAACGACGAATAACCAGTATACCACCAGGGCTTCATTCCATAAAGAATCCTCCATAGAAAATCCTGTCAAATGTGGGCGCTATGAGTTGGAATAAACTGTGGGATCCCAAGGAGCCCTGGTGGTGTGGTGGTTACACGATGAGCTGTGATCCGCATAGTCAGCAGTTCAAAACCACCAGCAGCTCCCTGTGAGAAAGACTGGGCTTTTTCTTCCACAAATAGTTAAAGTCCTTGGAAACACACTGGGGTTGGAGGGGAGTCACCACCAGTCAGCATTGACTTGATGGCAGTGAATTTGGTTTGTTTTTACAGTCTGTTAACAACCACATAGTAAGATACGGAACTTCGTATCATTAGGAGTGAGGGAATTCAAAAGAAAGAAAATCACTGTCCCACTTCCTCCCCCACCTCCTCCAGGTAGATGGGGATTTATTTGAAGGGAAGAAAATCAACCTACATGTGAAAATTTAGGATTTTTGTTAAAACTCAGTAGCAGGGCCAACAATCGCTGCATGGTTCAGTTGGGTTCCCAGTGATCACCAAGGTGGGTCCCATTGCTAAAGGGACTGCCAGCCATCCGGGTCCCTTTTCAGCAGTGCTTTTGTTTGGGAGCGGCTCTTGTGGCCTTCCCTAGCCACACGGTCTGATGTTGTTTCAGAAATGGCCGGGCCCGAAAATATGCCTCAGAAATAGACACTCATTATGGAGCCGGCTGAACACACAGACACTACTGCTTATGTCCAATTTGCAATATGCAAGCAATTTGCCTGCTGAAGACTGTATTACCATCAGGTCAACGATTTCCACCTGAGTCCATACAAGGCACCTTTATGTCTTTTGAAAAAATTCGATCTGCTGCTGGGCAGTCCACCAAGAGAGTGGACGGTCAAAAACAATCCTGGGGGCGGGTGGGGGGCTTTTAGGAAGGCCACCTCTGTTGGGTGTGCTGTGAAGATGGCGACGGGGCGTGCGTGTGCTTGGTGTCAACGCAGCGGTCATTACGATGGCAGCGCCGAAAGGCGTGCCCAAGCTGGGGAGTCGGACTTGTTGAAAACACACACTGGCTCCTTGGTCTCCGGGCAAGGCCGCGGACTTAGCCCGTGACCCCTGGCAGTGCCCTGGGCAAGCTCGGGGCTGCTAAGGGAAAGGGCTGGCGCTCTGCATCCGTACAGATGGCAGCGGGGAAACCCCGGGCTGTAGGTGCGAGGCTGCTCGGGGCTGACATCCACCGGGAGACACCTAACAACAAAACCAGCCACAGCACATCTCCTTGGCGGGGTTGCAGGGGGCCTGACGTTAGCGGACAGCTCTGCCTGCATGGTAGCCTATGGATTTGAGGAGTGGGTGAGAGGACTGGGTGGGGGTTGTATCCCCCCTGCCATTGAGTTGATTCACAGAGTAGAGCCCGTCCCTCTTCACAGGAGGAGAAAGTCTAATCTCTGTTGGGGGTGGTATACAGATGGCAGTTTGATACCATGGAATGGGGTCAATAAGCCCGGAATTTGGTTTTGGATTTAGGGCTAGAAAGACACCCCCTAGGAGATGCAGTTTGCAAAAGACAAGATCTGTATGAACCGAAGAACCTTCCACATATCCCTTCTGCCTGCCAGTTTCAAGTTCACGCCCTGCCCCCGACTTTCTAGTCGCTCTTGTCCCATCTCAGGTTCTACTTCATTCCCATATTCAGGCTCCTTGCTGTCCTCTGAAGTGGACATGTCCTTCCTGCCTCCAGGCCTTTGCTCCCGCACTGCCCGCAAAGCCCTCCCTCCCCTCTCATTCCATCCCCCGCAGCCCCCATCCTCTACCTTGTCTTCATTTCCTGGTGCAAGCCCTGTATCTTCAGCGTATCCCAGGCAACAGTGAACTCTCTCTTGGATAATGGCAGTAATAACCACATATATTAAGTCTGCGAGATCCACTGGGAAATTGGCAGATGTTGCTACGTATGCTTCTGGAGTCCTGGTTGCTCTGTGGCCTAGGCATTGGGCTGCTAACTGAAAGGCCAGCAGTTCGAACCTACCAGTTGCTCCATGGCAGAAAGATGAGACTGTCTGCGTTCATAAAAGCACGTCCGTCTCCGACACCTCACGTAGTCTCTGTGAGCTGCCAGTAGGTTTGGGGACTTGGATGATCAACCTTGCAGGTTGGTAGTTTAAGGGAAAAGAGGCGCCAAGAAGTTTTAAGCTGCTTATTACACCCCCCCCCACACACACACACAGACAAGTAAAAAGTAATGAAGTCAGGATTCTTACCAGATCGATCTGGCTCTCACTATTCCTGCCTTGCTGCCTGACACAATGGATATATGTATGGATTGTGATAAGAGTGGTAAGAGCCCCCCCAAAATTTGTGTGTGTGTGTAGCACAGCCTCAGAACCCCTATAGGGGGTCACTATCAGCCTGAATTGACTCAATGGCACTGGGTTTGAGTGGGTGGGGCTAATGTGGCTGGGTCCAATCAGAGGCCCTTTGGTGACAAGGTGCTCTGTCTCTAAAGAACCAGCCACTGAACCTCTAGGGAGCAGTTTCCTCAGACACACATGGAGTTCCCATGAGTCATTTTGTCAAGCACATTTGTACATATGTTGCCGTCATCATTTTAAAGATACTTTCTACTTGAGTCCTTGGTATCAGCTCCTCTTTCCCCCCCTCCCTCCTTCACTCTCTCACCCTCATGAACCCTCGAAAACTTATAAATTATTATTATTTTTATATCTTACACCATATGCTCTTTCCCTTCACCCACATTTCTGTGGTTCCTCCCTTGGAGGGCGGGTGTTATACATTGATTATTGAGATTGGCTCCCCCTTTCCCCCCTTCTCCCCCTCCTTTCCCTCTACCCTCATACTATCACTACTTCTATTATTGCTCCTGAGGGATTTATCTGTCCTGGATTCCGTGTGTGTTGAGAGCTCGTACCTATACCAGTGTACATGTTAACTGAGGTCATGTTAGTGGGTGGTGGGATGGTGAGGAAGCATTAAAGAACTAGAGAAGTTTTGTGTGTTTAGTTGATGCTATACTGCACCCTGGCTGGATCATCCCTTCTTTGCTGAGGCTGCACATTTTTAAGAGAGCAGACAGCCTCATCTTTCTCCCACAGAGTGGTGGAGGGGTTTGAACCACCAATTAACAGTGTAATATGTAACCCATCACACCACCCAGGATTTCCTGACCTAAGGCTCCTAACCACAGGGGCACATGGTGCTGTGGTAGATAGCGTGAGTGTGGTGATGTGCTCTGTGGTATTGGGCTTCCATACACGGTCTCCACACCTCCATACCTTGGAATCTGGTACACACCATAAAAAAGACATTCAGCAATGTAGGAATTTGATGATTAGATGTTTTAGCAAAAAGAGATTCTACATTATGGTAAGAGAAATATAAAAGCTCAGAATATTTGGCCGTTCCACCCCCAGTAGCTAACAGCCTCAGCCCACTGAAAGTAGAATAAGATGAATGGAAATGAAAGACACACACACACACAAAAAAGAAAGACACACAACATGTATTAGGAGCTAGGAAGAAGTGTTCTGAGTCAGAATTGACTTGATGGCAGTGAGGCGTTTTGCGTGAGAAAGGGCTCCAACATGAAGGGACAAAGTGTCAAAGTGCAGACAATCCAAAAGGAATGATGATTTAGCTTCCCCGTGACCGAGAGCAATGATCAAAGAACCTGCCGATTCTCAATGCGTCTACGTCCATTGAGGCACTGGGGACAGGTTAGACAGACAGGCGAGTACTCTTGAATCCCATCATACTACTGACTCTGGGTTAAAGCTCTACTTGGAAAAGAAGGATGTTTTAACTGTCTTATACATTCTTCAACATATCATGAAGAATTATCCAAGACTTGGTAGTGTGTAAAAGAGGATGTTGGATGTTTGCTCAGTGCAGTGCAGCACTCTAATGGACTCTCCAGGGAGTCTCTGCTTTGGGAAGGGTGATGAAACTTTGCTTTTCCAGTCGATTGACTAGATGACTTAGTGAGTCTGTCCAGGTAGAAATTAAATCATTGATAATTTATAAGGATGCCAATGATTCTAGGGTAGAACCATGCAAATAAAAATCATCCGATAGAGATGCGATTGATTTCTGCTCCACAAAAGAAGCAAACAAACATGACACTTTCTTTGTCATAGTATGTCAACTAGTTTTGCAAATAATTATCACATTTATTTCAGATTCCTGATAGCTTTACTTGCTGATTTTCCTCCTGCTTGATTCTAACATCATGCTAGCTATCTCACTTTATGAGTTCAGTGAAATCTTTGACACGTGTTCATTTTATTTTGCATGAAGGTCATTACTTTATTGTTTTTGAAAGGCAACAGACTCAATCTGCTGGACTGAGAGTGTTTCATGAATTCCATCTTCTGTCCTCTGCTGATGGCCCAGTCCTGAACTTAGAGACGACAGTGCGTGTGACCAGCCCTCTGACTGTGTTCTCTCTGATCTTACACCTGAGTCATATACGGGGTCATCAAGGAATTCTCATATCTGGAGAACCTGCTCAATTTTATTTCAGTCCTCCTCCCATTTATTTTCAGGCCATGTGTGGTGAAGAGCCAGTATTTTTGTTGCCGGTCCACAGAAGAATAATACAACATAAACATCCGTTTATGCTGAGTTATAATCCTTAGTGGAGGCTGAACACTTTCATTGTCATAGGTAAGTGCTTCAAGTTCTCTTTGGTTTCATCAAGCAAACTTGGATTGCCTGCAGATTGAAGGCTGGTAATAAGCCTTCCTCCAATCCAGAAGCTGCATTCTTATTCATTTTGTCCAGCTTCTTGGATTATTTGCTTATCATACAGATTCAATAAGTATGTTACAAGGATTCAACCCAGATGCACCCCTTTCTCAATTTTAAACCATGCAGGACCCCTAGTGACCTTGTGGTTACATGTTGGGCTGCTAGCTGCAAGGTTAGCAGTTCAAAACCATGGGCAGCTCCAAGAGAGAAAGATGGGGCTTTCTATTCCTAAAAGTGTTAAAGTCTCAGAAATTCACCGGGCAGTTCTAGTCTGTCCTGATGGTGAGTTTGGTTTGAATATGCTTTTGTCGTGTTTGAACAACTGCCTCATGGTCTATGTACAGGTCCTGCATGAATGCAATTAGAGCTCTGGAATTCCAATTCTCTGCAAAGTTGAATGTCTTTGCATAGTCAATGAAGCACAAGTAACCACCTTTCTGGTACTTTCTGCTTTCAGTCACAATTCATCTGATGTCAGCCATGATATCATTCATTTCATGTTCTCTTCTGGGTCCAGCTTATTTTTCTGGCAGGGCCCGGGCCGTGTTGTAGTACAACTGTTTTTAAATTATTGTCAGCATAATTTTCCTTGTGTGTAATGTTAGTGATAGTGTTCAATACTTTCTGCTCTCTGTTTGGTCACTCTTCTTTGGAATAGGCACAAATCTGAGTCTCATTGAGTCAGTTGGTCAACTAGTTTCTCCCAAATTTCTTAGCATCGATATTGAACCCCTCTAATGGGGCAATGTCACATCTGTTTGTTGAAGCATCTTCATCGACATTCTGTCAATTCCCGGAGTCTTTTTTTTCTCCAACAGCTTCAGGATAGCCTGAACTTGCTCTCAGTGCCATTGGTTCTTGATCATATGCAAATTTCTGAGTCTCTCCCAACATATATTCTGGCCTTTTCTTTCTGTCTTGTCTTTTTAATGATTGTATTTTTTAAATAATTGTTTTAATGATTTTGCTTTGCTACAGGAGCAAAATTGGTGAAGCTTTATATATGCATACAAAGGGGTAATTATTTCCCCCCCCTAAAAAAAAGTGGAAAAAAACTCCACTGGGTGTAGCTTTCAGAGTATGCACTTTTCCGCTAGGCAAGCATTGAGCAACTTGCTCTGAGCTAGTGCTTCCAGTGACGTCACCTGGGAAAGTTCCCTCTGGTCACAGTGAATTTTTTCCCATAAAAGCAGTTTCACTTGAAACTCATTTTTTGTGATGGCTGATTTAAGTGGCTGCGAAATTTTGTTTCTAGCTCTGAAAAAATGCTGCATAAACTGTTGTGATGTTGAACACAGCTTATAAGGACAGGACTATGGGGAACAACTCAAGTGTATGAGTAGTTTTCTTGTTTCAAAAATGGTGAAATGTCAATTGAGGACAAACCTCGTTGTGGACCTCTGTCAACTTCCCAAATGGACAAAAATGTCATCTCTGAGTACAGTGGGAGTTAGTTCCACCAGGTCAGGCTGTTAATCAAGCTTTCTACTTAGAGGTTCTGAAAAGATAGTGTTCCACTGTGTGACAAAAAAGGCCTGGTTTGTGGCAGACGGGGTTGGTTTTGCCACCACGACAGTGCGCCTGCTCACGCATGCAGCCCTCTCAGTGCTCCAGTTTGGGCAGAAAACAGTATGCCTCTTTCTTTTCCCCATAGGCCTTACTCTCCTGACCTTGCTCTGTTCGACTTCTTTTTGTTTCCATCACTGAAGAGGGACATAAAAGGACAGCGATTTGATAACTTAGAAGTGGTGAAGGAAAAAACAAGGGAGGTGCTGTCAGCCATCCAAACAGATGTGTTTGAAAACTGTTTCCAAGAATGAACTAGCAGATTTGACAAATATATTAAGTGTAATGGAGAGTAAAGGTTTTTTGTAAAAAAAATATTAAATACATGGCTTTGAAAAAAATCTGGGTTTTGTTGGGGGGTACTCCTTCATATACAGAAAGAAATTTATATTTAAAAAAAGGATCACACAGCTGTAGAAGTGTTCAAGTCCAAGTCTAGGCAGGTCTGGAGTTTGTGGGTCAGAGATGTTGTTGGAGGCTTCTGAAGACTTCTGACTCACATAGCTGCAGGGACTGATAAACCCCAAATCAGCAGAAAGGCAACAATCTGGTGACTGCATAGGTGGATGACTCCAAGGTCAAAGGACATGCCACTGAAGACTCCTAGGGTAGGTAGGCCATTAGCTCAAGTTGAAAGAACCGGAGGCTGGTGAGCCAGATGCAGGATCCAGATACAGCAAGAAGCAGCCAAGTTTTCCCGCGTTGTGCACTATGTAAGAAGCAGGGCACGCCTTGAGAAAGCCTCCTTTCAGTTGCATTGGGGCTGTGACTTGAGCTAGAGGCTTGCATTCCACTTTACTTTTCTTACAACTGCTTGGTTGCTCGCAGCAGATCCTATTACGGAGTTCATTGCGTGATGTTAGGTGACATTGTGGGGCACACAACTAGCCTCAACTGCCAACCCACCAAGAACCCTGACCCAGAGAAGTGAACACCAAATCTGACTGTCACCATGACCTTTTGCTTTCTTCATGCAGGATGTTCTCGATGTCATCCCACAACTTCTCTGATCTTCAGTCATTAGAAGGTTAAGTGTGTTCAATCTAGTCTTGAGATGGTCCCTAAATTCAGGTAGGACATACTCAATGTCTTATTTGACTCTCAAAAGCTTGTTTTGATTTTCTTCTGCTTCAGCTTGAACGTTCATATCAGCAGTTGATGGTATGTTCTGAAACTGGCTCCTGGTTATGCTCTGGCAGTGATACTGGGCTTCACCATCACATCTTTTCATAAATGTATTTGATTTGATTCCTACGTATCTGGCAAGGTTCCCATGTATAGTCATTATTTCTGTTATTTTAAAAATGTATTCACATTAAATATGTCATTTGTTTTCCAAAGTGTTATCCTGGGATCTCGGGTACGATTTCTATCATCAATGCCATATTTTCAACTACTGATCCTTCTCCTTTGTTTTTATATCCACCTGTAATAATCAATGCATCTTGACTGCATTTTTGACCAATTTCAGACTGCAGATGGTCAAAAATCTGAATTTCTTTATCTTTGGCATTCGTGGTAAGTGAATATATTATCATATTTATTGGTCTCCCATGTGAGTGTATGGACATTAACTTATCATTGATAGGATAAGCCTTGAAAAAATTTTTAATGATGAATGTTGTGTTAGTCAGGTACTTTAGAGAAACAAATCCACAGAAAGTCATGTATAAGAGACAATTTTATATAAAGGGTAAGTGTGCATCAAGAAAACATCCCAACCCAGCGCTGCCCAAGCCCAAAAGTCCTACATTAACCCATTAGCCCATATGTCCAACACAAATCCACAAAGCCCTCCTCCATCTCACAAAACAGACACAATGATGCCGACTGCAGGAGGAAAGCCAACTTGGCGAATTTGTAAACATCTCAGCGCTGGCAGGGGTAGCCACACGGCTGCTCCAGCACCCAGGGCTGCATCGGGGTAGGTCCATGCTGCTTCTCCTCGGAGATGTCTTACAGAAAGTGAGCCTTGCCAGCTGAAGCAGGGAACTGGCTAAGGCAGCTACACCCCAGTCTGACCATCACAAAGCAGGAGACCCGAGAACTCAAAAGGAAAGGCTCACTGAGCCATTTATCCCTCTGCCCTTCAATTCACCCCACATGTGTTTATTGGCCCGATTGGCACAACAAACTACCTCAAATGTGATGCCATTTCTCTTCCTTCTGTCCTTCCTGATATAATAGAGCACATGACTATCTGTTTCCAAATGACCAGCAAATGCCAACACCTATCCATTTCAGCCCACTAATGTCTGGGATATCAATCTTCAGGTGTTCCATTTCACTTTGGGCAGCTCCTAATGTCTCTGGATTCATATACATTCCATCATCCAAATATTAGTGGATGTTTGTAGTTATTTCTTCTCATCGTGAGTTGTGTCCCATCAACGAAGGAAGATTATGAAAGCTTTACTCTAAGGCTACAGTGACTGAAACGGGGGTCAACATTTGGGAGGATGGCATAGGTTGGCATTGGTGGTTGACACACAGGGTCGTCGTGAGTGGAAACAAACTCCACGGCATCGAACAACAACATCCGTCTTCGAAGGTGCAGTTCATCCACAGTTGTATTTGGAATTCCTGCTCCCTGAGCGGCTCAGCCTCTGGCACGACATCAGACAATGTTCTCAGTGGCCAATTTTTCTCAGGAGTAGATAACCTTCAGCTTAGTCTGGAAGCTCTGCTGAAACCTGGATGGCTCTGTTGGTGTTTGAAATATCTGTTACCTCGCTTCCAGCATCACAGGCACATGCAAGCCAAACATATGACAAACTGACCCACACGTGGGGAAGTCAAGGTGACACCAACTCTTAATTATAACTCAAAATGCACCAGCTCTAAGACATGTTGCTACTGCCTTTATGCACTGTTGAGTTGGTTCTGGCACACAGTGACCCCACGTCTAACAGAACAAAGCGCTGCCCAGTCCTGCTTTCATCCGCACGATTGTCCTTACGTTTGAGCCCCTTGTTGCAGCCACTGTGTCAATCCATCACATTGAGGTCCTTGTTCTTTTCTGCTGTGCCACCACTGTACCAAGCATGATGCCCTGCTCATGTCCAAAGTCAACGAGATGAAGTCTCGCCATCTTTGCCTCCAAGGAGTATTCTGGCTGCACTTCTTCCAAGACAGATCTGCATGCTCCTTTGGCAGTCCGTGGTACCATTAATATTCCTCACCAGCACCGTACTTCACATGCCTTGATTTTTCTTTGGTCTTCCTGATTCAGTGTCCAACTTGGGTCAGGTGTCCCGTAGTCCTCAATAACCTCCTTGCATTCCAGCACCGATCTCCTGACTGCTGCTTCCATGGGCATTGATTGTGGATTCAAAGACCAAATTCTTGACAACTTCATTTTTTTCTCCACTTGTCATGAGGTTACCTGTGATGATTAGTCCCGCTGTGAGGATCTGGGTCTTCTTTACATTGAGCTGTGATGCACACTGAAGGCTCCAATCCTTGATCTTCATCAGCAAGGGCTTCAAATCCTCCTCACTTCCCGCAAGCCAAGGTGTGTCATCTGCACATGTCAGGTTGTTAATAAGCCTTCCTCCAGTCTTAATGCCACATTCTTGGCATTATGTTACAGCTGCTCTATTTGCTCAGCATCTGGATTGAATAAGCACAGTAAGAGGATACAGCCCCGATGCACACATTTTAAACCATGCAGTATTTCCTTGATCTGTCCTCATAACTGCCTCTCCATCCATGTACTGATTCTGCATGAGCCCAATTAGGTGTTTTGGAAATCCCATGCCTCTCAAGGCTACCCACATAGTCGCATGCCTTGTCACAGTCAATAAAACACATGGGAGCATCTTTTTGGTACTCCCTGCTTTCAGCTAAGATTCATCTGACATCAGCAATGATGAGGATGCTCCTCATCATCTTCTGAATCCAGCCTGTGTCTCTGGCAGCTGTACCTGTATCCCTGTTAATATATTATTGCAACCATTATTGGACAATCTTCAGTGAAATATTACTTCCAGGTGATATTAATGTGATTGCTTACTAATTTGAGCATTCGGCTGGGCCACATTTGTTTGGAATGGGCACAGATATAGATCTCTTCCAATCAATTGGCCAGGTAGTTGATTTCTGATATTTGGCATAGATCAGTGCTTCCAGCTCTTCGTCAGCTTGTTGAAAGAGTTCAGTTCTTGGATGGTGTTAATCGTGGCCGTAATGAAAACGTATCGAGATGTTTCTAAGCGCCATGCACTGCTCTAAGGGCTTTATTGGTGGACTTTCTTCAGTCTCTGCCACAATGCTTGGGGGTGGGTGGTATTCTTGTTGTCAGTTTACAGAGAAGAAAGCTGACACTCAGGAAGGTTGCCATCAGTCCCAGACACTGCAGAATCAAACCCCTGATTTAGATGCAGGGAATGTTTACACTTTGCTTTATTTTTAAATAGTTATTGGGATTTTCTCCCAAATTACTCATTTTCATTGCAGAAAAATCGTTCAATTACTGAGCAGGATGAAGAAAAACCAACCAACCCGTCAGATATCACCCACCATGGCTTTTTCACGAAGACAACCATTAAAAACAGGTCATCTCATTTCCGTACGGGCTTTGGCCTATGTCTCCTTTATTCTTAGATTGGCTCGGTGTCACATAAGCGAGCTTCCCAGAGCCACACGGCGCCCAGCTTGCGTGCACATGCCACACCCCTCACTTTTCGCGTGGCTTCGTCACAACCTTCAGCCGGAGCATGACCTCCTAGACGGCTCCAGCTGGAAGCGGCCCTGCCACGTGGGGCCCCCATAGTGCGGTCTTTGCAGAGGAACATGTCTGGGGGAGTTTTTCAAGCAACAGCAGTAACCTTCAGCTGTTTTAAAAATATCATCTGTGTTCTTCAAGTGGTAACTCAACTCCTCCCTGCTGACTGCAGCCTGACCCCCAGGGCTGCTGGGAAGAGGGCCCCAGTCTGAAGCTCTCAGCTATCAACAAGACAGCCCCTTGGTGGAGAACCCAGGCTTTTAAAGGCAGGAGCCAAGAAATGGAGTCATATATGATGATATTTGATCATTTTTTCTCCAAATGAAACACATACCAAATGATAACATTTTAGGGGCTGTGTGAACAGGCAGTAAGTATGTTTGTCCATGCTGTGTGGTGGCTTAGAGGTTATACGTTGGGTTGCAATTCACAAGGTTGGCAGTTTGAGACTCCCAGGTGCTCTGAGGGAGCAAAGATGGGGATTTCTACGACTGTAAACAGTGAGTGTCTTGGAAACGCACCGGGGCAGCTGTACCCTGTCCTGTACAGTCAGTGTGAGTCGCACCAACTTGATAGCATTGAGATGTGGGGTCAGCATGGAGAGACTGGGGACCGCAGGGGAGACACTATCAGGCTAAAGATGTTAGCTTTGTCTGAAGCCAAGGAAATCTGGAAAGTTCTACTCAAATTGTTTCTGCAAAATTAAGTGCTGTCTCTTGAGAACCCTTTGTTAGACTTCTGCAGGGGGGCGGGGGGGGGGGCAAGAAACATTTCCAGCAGGCCAGAGAGGCCAAGAAGCATCCACGGGCCATTCTTTTTGAAAAACCTTACTACACATCATTCAAGGCTCATTCATCTCCCCTCTGAATTCCATTTCACATTACTGAACCTTAGCAAAAGATGTTTTGTCACGTAGTGTGGATTGAATTGTGTGTTTCCCTAGTCTCCCGACCCCACAAGAAAAGATGTGTTTGAATCCTTATTCCCATACTTGTGGATGGACATTTGTTTGTAAATAAGCTTTCAATGGTCAGACTAATTAGACCAGACCTGAGCACGGTGGGTTCAAAATCTAATCACCTCCAAATTATAAAAGCAAGGCTGGAAGCCAGATTTTCTGATTCCAAGTCCAACATCTCGCTCTGACGCGACAGCTGTTCCCACTTGTGCGGTGGGAACACCAGTAGCAGAGTGTGAGAGGGGGTGGCAGGCGGCCTGGACCAGCTGAGGTCTGGGTCTCTTCATCCCTGGGCTCAGCGGCCCCATGGTGCGCTGCTCCGTAGCCTCGGGTCTTCATTTCTCAATTGAGATTCTTTCATTCCTTTGCCCTGCCCCCTCACCTCCCCACCAAACACAGAAGCGACCTTCGAAAGAAAATGCAAGCGCTGGACTCACAAAAAGCAAAGGTTAGAAATTGAACGCCACCCCTCCCGAAGCCAGGAAATTCCAGAGCCGTGGTTCTCATGGCCAGGGCACTGCAAGGGACATATTTGGCAGTCTGGCTAGCCAGTTGCCTTTTCAGTGTGAGGTTGGAGACAGGGTCTGCCTGTGCCACGAAGGTGCCTCTGGGCTCTCAGCTCCGTATTGGGTTGCAGGCAGGCTGTCCGGTGGATTAGCTGTGAGATTTGCAAATGTATAGTTTACAATGTGGTAAGAGCCCCAGGCGAGCTCTGGGAGTGTTTTACCGGGTGCTCGCATTTGCTTTTTCGGGTCTTTGCATTCAAGCCTTTGGGCTGAGTTAGCGTGGTTGGGGTCTATGGGCCACTCATAGTATGAGACTCAGTCCAAGGTCACCGTGATTTGTATGTGTCCTCCTTCCTCTCCTTGCAACGGGATGGGTCCCACTGGGGAAACCTTGAAGGCGTCAGAAGTCCATAGAAATTGGACTGCCCAAGGGTTGAGGAAGGAACATCATTTTTTATTAAAAACCACTTCTCAGTCAGCCGTAGGCTAAATATGGGGCCATGGGGCCCACTTCATCTTGGTCTCCAGGTTCTCCATGAGTGGGCAAAGGACCTGCTCTAGGGCCTCAGGCTTGGCACCCACTGATTCTCTCTGTCCAAAACGGGGCCCAAGGAGTTCCCCATCCACGGGGTCACTTTGCCACAGGGTGTCTGTCTGTCTTCTCTGCCTTCCCGAGTGTTCCTGTCATCTCTGTCTGATCTGCTCTTATAACTTAGAAATGATTCTATTGCAAACCCACCTTCCACTCAGATCTGGTCCAATTAGTAGAACCCAGAAAAAACTCATTTCCAAACAGGGCTGCATCTACAAGTATGGGAATGAGGATTCAAACATATATTATCTGGTGGGGTGGGGAGAGGGAGATGGCACGTGATTGAATCCACGATACAGAGCAAGGCAGCTTTTGCTAAGAATCAGTGACTGTGAACAGGAATTCAGAGGAGAGAAGAATGGGCCTGCCATCGTATGTAGTCCCGGTAGATTCTTTCGAAGGGAAAGCGGAGTCTGAGGATGCCAGCAAGACACCAGGCAAGGCCTTCCTCCAGCCTGAGCATGGCCTCAGGAGGAGCCCAGCTCTTCTCCAAAAGTCCCTGTAGACAAGAAGCCTGAGAGGTGGGCGTGCTGTGATCTCCCTTTCCTATTTCTGAGCTGCCCTGGGCTCCACAGAGCAGGCACAGGCCTCGCCACCTCCCTTCTGAGGATCACCCACGGCTTGTGTTTCGGCAAAGAGAGCCCGAAAGAAACACCCAAAGAGTTGCATCCCTGGGTGTGTGATGTGGGCATCTTTCAGACTCACTTCTGCTCCCTTCCATTTCCTGCTGGCTTCCTCTGGTCTCCTGCAGGAGCCGAGCGCCCCCTTCCACGCCATGCTATTTGGACAAGACTCAGACTCCCCTGAGAAAGGTCTTGCCCTGCCCTCTTCTTCCTCTCTTCCTCCGGTCTCCGGGTGACCAAGTAGCTGTTACTCACAAAATGATAAAATCCGACAACGTATGATCAATCCTACTTGTTCTACAGCCCCACACCTCAGTTAACGATCATTCTCTCGCTGAACTCTCGGTCCGGCCTGTGATCGTATTTTCTTTGTTCCACCAGTGATGAAAGACTTGCTTCAGATCACCCAACTCAGACGGGAAGGATTTGATTCAAGGCTTTGCATTCCAACTACCCGGTGCCCTTTTCTTTACCTGTTACTGCTCTCACCGCCGCTCGGCTGGGTGATAGAGACGGAGCAAGACTAGCCGTTACTTATTCCACGGAGCATTTTAGTCACCCGCATCTACACCAGAGGAGAAAGCTAGGTGGAAGAGGTGAGAGGCGCTTTTTCACTCCCTTCCAACCAGACCTCGGAGCAGAGGCCTTCTGGTTGACTTGCTACAGAGAGAAATGAATCGTGCTCCTGGAAAGAACTTCCACAGATTTTTTTACTGCCAAATTCTAGCAGTCTAAGCCACGGCAAATCAGCATAGCTCCAGAGTCCTTTCTGAGTGGCAAGCTGACACCATAAAGCTTACAATCTCTTTTCTCCTTCTCCTTCTGCTTCCTTTCTGGGGGTTAACTCTTTGTTGTGAGGTCGGAGCAGTAGAGAAACACCATGCTGGCGCTGCCAGCCAGGAGGCGCCCTCTGAATGATGAAGCTGGTAACACCCTCTTCCCAGTCCCAGGAAAGTCCTAATTAACTTTCCATATGGCTTCTCTTCCCTCCATGGTCCTGCCTTATCAAATTGTTGTTATATAAATGAAATCAGTGAATGTTGCTCTGTCTCTCTGCTCAAGGATCCAAGTCACCCAGACAACTTATTCTCATGGCTGAGGAACTTGAGCAATGTCCTCTTGTTGGAGCAAGGCCCCATTAAAGGAGGGTGTGTGGGGAAGGATTTCTTAGGTGCAAGTTAAGATCCTTTGACTCTTGATTGAAGGTTACTTGCTACAGAGAGTCCTTGCCTGGTGCCATCTTAGTTTATAAGTAAATCCTGTACGTAGATTAAAATGGATGCAGGCTACCTTCCAAACAAGTGGGTTAAATATGGCCCACTTGGCTTAACTGGAAGATCTTAGTGGCACAATGCTTAAAACACTCAGTTGATAACTGAAGGTCAGTGGCTTGATCGCACCAGCTCCTCCACAGAAGGAAGATGTGGTGCGCTGCTTCTGTAGACTGCACTCTGGGACCGCCTGTGAGACAGTACTGCTGGGTCCTGTAGGGGTGCTTTAGGGTCCTGTAGGGGTGCTGTGGGCTGGAAACAGCAATTTGGGTTTGTGTGACTGGAGATGTGCTGGGATAGCTCCAAATATTACACCAACCCATCTCAGTGCTTGGAATTCCCCTACGTGTGACACATTATTACTTCGGACAAGCAGTGCCAACAAATCAGCGGCCCATGTGGTCAGTGTGACATCAGTATTCAGACACAGCCATCCATCTCAAGGATTGAGATTACATAAAGATAGCACCATTTTCCTAATCAAACTAAAAGAAAATTTACCCACGATGAGATTGGCCTGCTGCTTATTTGTTTTCTCTGCCAACTCAATTTCTCCCACGTCCTTCCTCTTTACCCCTTTCTGTTGTCTATATTAGCACACAGCTCAGTAGCATCTCCCGCTTTTTGGGTCTCCAGGAGGCCAAAGTCAAGTCCATGGATTCCAGACCCAAGGCCAAGGAAAGGAAAGGATGGTATATGCAGAAGAAATGGCAGGGAACTGAAAGAGTTGGTCAATGGGTAAACAAGCAAACAGCAGGAGAGGAGAGAGGAGAGGGGGAAAGGTGTCTGCAGTGGTGACCAGAGAGAGAAAGATGGGGCATTTCCTAGAGGTAATCCATTATTCGTTGCTCATTGTCTCAGCCGCTCACTCCCTTTTCTTAGATTCACATCTTCTAGTATGTCCGTGGGCCCAGAGCTCTCTTTCAGGATTGTGTTCTTTTGTAGACTTGGCAAGTTCAGCAAACTCCACTGCTTATGCTGAGCTGACTCCACGCAGGTGCCAGGCTCTGGGCATCCTCTGCTCCTCACATGGAAGGTTAAATAATAGGGCTTGGCTATGCACACAGGCCACTGATGGGAATTCCTTGTTCACAATGTCTTTCATATATCCACAACTAAAATAAATAAGTCTTAGGAAGCATTAAGTGTGTTGTTCAGAATGGTGGTGAGATTGTTTACCCCAAAATTTAGGGTCCATTCCATTTCACTAATGATTCCACAGTAACCTGATAACTTCTTCAAAAACCTTCGTTCCCAAAAGAATGATCGTCACAGGTGGTTAGGATTTCAACATCTTCTTTTGAGAGGATACAATTCAATTCACAACACCATATTAGTAGCAACTGGAGCCAATGATAGGGAGTTAAGCCCAGACCAAGCGATGTTTTCCTCATTTGCAGCATCTGATTCATAAACCCTGTGGCAGTCACCTCATGACTGTGCAGTATGCTGGCTGAGTCGATGCAGGCTGGTTTGGACACAGGGCCATGGCGTGAGCGTGTTGGGTTGGCGGCCACGGAGCACAGTGCGGGGTAACCGACGAAGTGAGGGCCTCGTTTCAATGTAGACTTAGCTTCTTCAAAAGAACTGAAGCAAAGCCATCCCGGTTACTACGCTCAATAATAATGCTCTCCACGAGTGCAGGCATTCTGCTTCACTCACTGCTATCCCTCCAGGCCTTCAATACGTGCTCAAGACAAGTGGACACCTAGTTCAATGCAAATTCCATTTCCTTGAGAAATGATTGAGAGCTTGATTCGAGGAAAGTATAGTTAGAGTTGTATGAGACGAACAGTCCCCTTGGGGATCTTTGATCTTATTGGATAGAAAACATGACTAACCCTTGAGAAACAGCAATAACCAAAGGTGTGTGATGAAGAGTCAAAGCGAGTAGACCTGTCAGCATTTGCTACAGTCACTTAGATATGGGAAATGCTAGCACTCGAGTCATGTTGCGAATTGTGTTCCCCCCGAAAGCTATGTTGCAGCCCGAATGCCTGTATCTGCAAAGATGACTCTGGAATCAGGGTTTTCTTTTGTCTGGTTATTAGGTTATACCAGCATAGAGTAGATTCTAAACCCAATCCCCCTTGAATGGTGGTTTCTAAAAAGGCCCATGACATCCGATCCAAATCCCAACCACATTCTTTAAAGACATGGAAGAACTAATAGCCAACTTCATATGGAAAGGAAAGAAACCTAGGATAAGCAAAGAACTCCTTAAAAAGAGGAACAAAGTAGGAGACCTTGCACTACTAGACCTCAAAACCTACTACACAGGTACGGTAGTCAAACAGCCTAGTACTGGTACAATGACAGATACATAGACCAATGGCAGAGGATAGAAAACCCGGAAATAAAAGCATCTACTTAGAGATAACTGATTTTTGAAAAAAAGACTAAAAACTATTAAATGGGAAAAGAACACCCTCTCCAATAATTGGTGCTGGAAAACCTAGATCTCCATCTGCACAAGAATATAACAAGATCCACACCTCACTCCATGCGCAAAACCAAACTCAAGATGGATTAAAGACCTAAATGTAAACCTTAAGCTTCATCACCAAGAAAGTTGGGTCCAATTTCAGGGAGTATTGCAGGGCATACACAGACTACCACGCATAAGAGAGGAATCACACAGTGAGAGACAAAATAGGTGATTGGATCTACTAAAAATAAGACACTTAATACACATCAAAAGATTTCATCTATGTGATGATGTATCTACAACTCTTTTAAAAAGCGATTTAACCATGTAAGTGCATGATATGTGAATACTAAGCCAAGAAAACTACTATAAAAAAGAAATAAAGAAACCAAACTTGACCAATGGTTGCCATGGGTGAAGGAGGAAGGGTTGATGTAGTGGGCGTTGAGATTATGTTAATGGTGGTGAGATAATTTCGAAATGGATATCAATAGTGTTTGTGGAACACAACTCCCATTGTTTGAGTAAACAGTGGGCAGTCACTTTAGAGTTTAATTTGTGCAAGTCAACAATGCATGTTCTGAGGTTCGCAACTGGCCTACAATTATACAATGTCCTTTTCTCCACAGTGTTTTAGACTCCACACCACTGGCTAAATTATTGGCACTATCAATAGAATTACCTTCTGCCGCCGGAGGACGACCAATAATGTTCTCTAACATAAAACGACCATAATGTCTCTGATGGGCACCAGAGACATATACAAATTATAGATACATGAATGGATTTGGGATTCACACTGAATTCTGAGAACAATGAGTTATTACGTGGCTCTGCTTGATGTGTGCCCTCGGAAGAGATCACTGAAGATGTGAGTGCTAAGCCAAGTGTGGTGAAGAAGCTAGCTGGTGCCCGGCAATTAGAAAGAATTTCGTCTGAAGTCTTAAAGACTTGTCTTCAAGCGAGCAGCCATCTAGTGGGGCATCAACTGGACCCTCAGGGAAGAAGGACACCAGCCTGTGTGATCCAAGGAATGTGAATGATAGAAATTCAAACCCGAAGGAGGGAATGGTATCCTCCAAGCTTAAATTCTGAACACCTGGTTTGAATGGGTGGCAATGGGACCCTGAAGTTCATTCACAGTTTCCACACATGGATCCAGTCTCCAGTGAATCACATGTGACAACAGGCCAGGCACGTGAATGGCCTTGTCGTCATTCAGAGTGCAGTGTGCTCCTTGTTTTTGCTTGTCCTGCATTTGATCTTCTATGCTTTTCTGTGTACGGAATCCAGGGCGAGTGGCGCTATGGAGACAATGATGTCACTGATGGTTTCTTGAGGGGCATCGTGGGGAAGATGGGGTTCAGGCGGGAGGTTGTTGATGATGGGTACGAGAATGAAGTAAATGCTGAGGTTGATTGTGGATATAGCGTATGGCTCTTATTAATAAGATTAAAGTATTGAAATATATGCTATGTAAAATATATCCCAATAACACGGCTTTCAAAAAGACACAAGACACACACGGTGTGAGGCAGAGGCCTTGTGAGGCTGTCTACAAACACAGGCATGTGAAGGAATGTCGGCCATCACCAGAAATAAGAGAGACGCACAGGACGAACCCACATGGCGAAGCCCCCGATTTGGACGATGAATGTCCAGAACGGTGAGAAACCAACTTTCTCTTCTTTAAAGCCAGTCCTGGGTGGCTCTTTTCTGCTATGGCAGCATTGGGAAATGAAAACACCTGAGAGAGGGCGTGGGGTGTTCCGAAGGTCCATGTGCCTGCTGTTGTCTGCCTCCCTCCAGTTGTGTGCCAATGCAGTGGTGCACTGTGAGGGGCGGAGTTGATGGTTTTCAAAGATGGCACCCACCAAGTTTTCTTCTGTGCATGCTCTTCCTCCCACCAAGAGGCCTTTCTCCCCGTTTGTTGAATCGGCGCAGCCTTATTGTGACCAATGGATTCCGTCTGGAACGTTTGAGAAGTCAGGCCTTCCTCAGGGAGCTTCCTCTTCCTGCCTCTTGGATGATGCCAGTCGTGGAGTCAGAAGTCTGGCCATCCTAAAACCACTGTGTTTATGAGAACATCCCGCCTAAGGAATGGGAACAAGGCCCAGCTATCTGCATGCCTCAGTCTTTGGCCTTCCAGAACTGCGCCTCTCCCAGCCGAAGGCAGCCAAGTGAGAGACCCCAGCCAGGGCTCCCCAGCGGAACCCAGCCACCCCGCAGAATCCTGAGCGGCAATCCTTACCAACGGGTATTTCACACCATTCTGTTTTCCAGGTGTTTGCCCTACAGCTGTAGACAATGGAGGCAGGAAGGCAGAGGCTGGGCACCGAGAAGAAAATGTGGCAGAGCCCTGCCCTCGCAGACCTCCACAAACATCCGGGACCGTAGATGGCACCCCTTTCTCTCCAATCTCCAGACTCAGGACCAATGGAGATTAACACCTCATTGCCAACGTGGGTCTTGATGGAAATTTATACCTTGAAAGGAAATGCCACACATATGTACTTGTAGGGGAAATGTTTCCCTAACAGATAATAGAACTGCCTGGCTAGACATGCTTCAAGGTCAGCATTAGTAAATACAGGTAGCTATCCTTCTTGGGGAGAGTAACAATGAGAACAGTGCTATGGATTGATTTGTATCCTCCCCGGAGCTGGAACAGTGCGCAAAACAAAGAGGGAGATTGAAATCCGAACCACCGCACCTGTGACTGTAACCTTGTTGAGAACGAGGGTCTTTGAAAAAGTCATTAGGCTAATGTGGGACCATACTGAAGTCGAGTGGGTCCTCATCCTATATGACCGGAGTCCTTTCTAGAAGAGCAGATACACAGAGACCTAGGAACAGACAGAGGAAGAGCAGAAGCTAGGAGATCTACATGGAACCGCCTCTTTCTCAGGGCCCACAGACGTAATCCACACAGCCAGTACCTTGATCTGTGCTTCCAGCCTCCCAAACTATCAGGCAATCACATTTCTATTGGTTAAACCCACTCATTTTATGGTATTTGTTACAGCAGCTCTTGGAAACTCGTGCTGGCGGTTTATCGTGAATAGTTTTACTTCTCATTTCAGTTCCATTGAGATCACCTGGCATTGCCCTCTACCTCACCTGCCCTTCTTCTGGTCCTTAAGGAGCTCTGGTGGCATCGTGGCTCCATGTTGGGCCTACTAATTTCAAGATTATCAGTTTGAAGTCACCATCCGCTCGCTCCTCGGAAGAAAGATGAGTTACCGTATCGGAAACTCAGCGGGGCGGTTCTACCCTGTCCTGTAGGGTCACTGTGAGTCAGCATCAGCTCGATGGTAGTGCGTTTGTTTGTTCTGTTTTCTTCTTCGTCCAATGTAATCCTACGATACTACAAGATCCCCCTAGCCCATCAACTCTATGTGGGACTTCCCTAATGCCACCTGACTCTGGTAGCACCCTTCTTTAAAGGTCCACAGCACTGGGTGTATTTTGTCACTTGAAATCCAAGGATTCAAGATGGTCAGAGCTGACTGGATTCAAGAGCTGGGGACTGGAAGTCAAGGAAAGGGACTTGTGCAAGGTCTTGCATTTAGTTAGTGGACTTTGTGGCATCAATGCTGTAACCGTATCATGTTGGTAATCCAAATGTGTCAAACTTCTTGTTTAAAATGGAGCCAGGCCAGGACTCACTGAGCATCAGCCACTGCAAAATAGGCGTATATGTACTTATAGGAAGAGAAGTCGGTTATAAAGCCGAGCTCTAATAGGAGGTACGAGTCATCAGACCCTCAGAACAAAGTGTTTGGGGATAAAGACTAAGGCCAAAACAGTAAAAGCCTGTCTGTTGGATCAGAACTTAGATGTGGATCGTTCCAGTGGGGAAAATGAAGCCTATGTGACCGAGCGCATGGTTGGCCCGGCGTTGCTCTTGAGCAACCCCAACTTGTCAAGCCTACCCAAGTCCCAAGTCGCTTGTACTCTGCCCTGAGCCACGGCCACGCACCTGGATAGGTACCTTCAGTTCGGCTAGGGCTAGTAAACTATTAAGCCCAAGGGAGAGAATATAAGAACTCCCAAGCCCAGTTCACTGCCATAGAGGCGATGCCGACTCGTAGCGACCCTAAAGAGTAGGGCAGAACTGCACCTGTAACTCTTAACAGCAGTAGAAAGGCCCGTCTTTTTCCTGTGGAGCAGCTGGCGATTTCAAACTGCTGACCTTGCAGTTAGCAGCCCAATGTGTAACCACTATGCCAAGGTACAGAATAAGGACCTAAAAACAAAACAAACAATTAGAGTGCAAATAAAGAAAGTGAACAATCACATTTGAGCCTGTGATTTTAGTGCAGGTGAGTGGATGAGTTCTGCAATTGTTAAAATGTTGCCAATGTATCTGCTAGGACTCCAAAGCAATTTGGAGCATCTGCTACAATGCAATTGTGTAGACATTGATTGCTTAGGGGAAATCTGATTTGCTAAGTTGACATTTTGGAACTATCAGTTCAGTAGTGTGGATATTGTCTAAATGGTCACTGCTTAAAAATCAGTGAATTGTATGTTAAACTATGTAGGAATCCTTATGACTATTTCATCCCGTGCCTCCGAAGTCCGTGGGCTACATACGAGCCCCGAGACGGAGGACAGAGGGACTTCTAACTCTCAATCTGGTGACCTGACCCTTCTATCTTGAATCACTCTTTCTTTTAATCCTCCTATTTAATTTTTAATTTATTTTAAAAAAAATAATTTTATTGGGGGTATGTACAGCTCTTATCACAATCCATACACCTATCCATTGTGTCAAGCACATTTGTACATTTGTTGCCATCATCAATTTTAAAACATTTGTCTTTCTACTTGAGCCCTTGGTATCAGCTCCTCATTTCTTCCTCTACCTCCCCCACCCTTCCTCCCTCACCCTTGATAATTTATAAATTGTTATTTTTTCATGTCTTACACTGACTTTTCTGTTGTCCATCCCCGAGGGAGGGGGTTATATGTAGATAATTGTGATCGATTCTCCCTTTCTCTCCCCACCTTTCCCTTATCCTTCTGGTATTGCTACACTCATTATTGGTTCTGAGGGGTTCATCTATCCTGTATTCTGTTTCCAGCTCTGATCTGTACCCATGTACACGCTCTGGTCTAACTGGATTCATAAGGTAGAATTGGGATCATGATAGTGTGTGTGTGGGAGGGGGCTGGGGGGCATTCATATTTTCCATGGCAACAAAGATTCGATATTCTTTCTCCTTTTCTCACTGCTCAGAACAACCCCAAATCATCTTTAAATTTTTAATAAATCAAGTGTCACAGAATTGAAAGGGGCTTTTATCCCAATGAGAGCAACACGCCCAGGCCTACGAAGAACTGAATTAGGCACGGCTCTTGTTCAGAAACATCGGGAAGACAATGGCCCCAAGGGGAAGGTATTTGCGCACTGGGACAGAGAGAGAATGGACACGCTCACCAGCAAGGGGCTGTGAATTTGAGTTGGTGCAGCCAAGCAGGGAGGTGACTCTGAAAAAGGAGGTGATGGAAGGTTCTGGGATGTCTTGATGGATCGTAGAAGGAAGAATATGTGAACCCAGGGAGGCCAGGAATCATGGCCACAATCTCCACCTCCCTTGGATAAGCATCATGGCTGGGGAAAGACCAAGACGGGAAAGCCAGCAGAGGTCAGGAGTACATTGAACTTGGTTTGGGGAGCAACCCAAAGGGAGAAATTGTTTGAAGCAAGAATTCTCCGATGGCTAATGCTTGTAATCCTAAAGATGACCACCGGGGTTTAAATGTAAACAAGCCAACCCAAACAGTTGAAACAAAAGTTAATGATGAGGAAAGGCTGGTATCATCCAGAAAACAACTCGAACTTTCTGGAGAAGAAAGCAGTTGCAGGGGGTGGGGGTGAGGGTGGTGGCTTCTGTTTGGTGCAAGGAGATGTGTATCATCTTGAAGAGCAAATGGCAGACCATGTGGGGAAGAAGACGCCTGGGCTGAGATGGTGCCTGAGCAGAAAGATGGGCGATGGCTGAAGAAGGAGGCAGGGACAGGGGCCCCTAGCCCATCACCTGATTCAGAAGCACAGATGAGTGAGACTCCCCAACCCGTGGGACTGAGCTGGGGTGAAAATCGGGGCTGAGAAGCACCGTTGGAGTCACTTGCGTGAAACCAGTGAAAACGTAAGCAAGAAGATCAAGTTTTCCAGGATTTTGACATTTGGGGCCAAACGTTGGCATTCGTGCCAGGAAGCATCTCTGCACCCATTGCAAGACCTTTAAAAGTTAATCCCTCTGGGGTGGGTGGGCAAACAAAGGGGGCTGTCCTTTCATTTGACAGTCTTATTTGGCACCGAGGTGAACGTATTTCCATGCTGTCCAATCAAGTTGTGTTGGAGAGAGCCAGGAGGCTTGGGAGTGAGGGGGCATGAGAAACAGCTTGCTCGTGAATTTCAAAACAATTGTGTGGGGGGGGGGAGGGGAGAATAGCAGCGATATGAAGAGCAGTAATAGGTGACCGCATAGAGCGTGTCCACGCGCCAGGCATTGCTTGGACTACTTTGCCCACGTGGTGTCATTTAACTCCTTGGACAACCTGTCCCAAAGATGTTCCTCTTGTTGAAGGCAAGGGGCCGATGGCACAGAGTAGGTCCGTGACGTGGAGCGCAGGGAGGAGAGCCCAGGTGGGTCTGACTTCAATACCGGGCTAGTGAGGGGGGACCCGGGGAGGCCACAGCACCAGGCAGCACTGATATCTGAGAGGGGGCAAGAAACAGAGTCTGCAGCCTTCAACCTCGTACCAATCCGGGTGTGATGTCCAGGGGAAGGAAGGCGGTCCTGCACAGCAGTGGTTGTCTCGCTTCCTGGTTACCTGAGACGTCATGCTTATTTCTGTTACTGACTTTTTACACTGACAGTTCCCTAAAGATGAGGACAGTTTTCTGCATCACTGGCCGCCCTCTCGGTGGCTGTTGTCCTCAGAAGCCCTTCAGTGAAAAGAAAAGGGCCTCGTCTTGTCAGGCTCTTACTCTATCCTCTTAGGCCGCGAAGGCTGGTTAAACCCATACATTCTTCGCAAAAACGTTGTCAGCACTTTCCTAGAGAAGCATGAAGGGGATGAAGGCCCTCATTTTAATGAACGTGGTCCAAAGGCTGCTGTGGAACTTTCATGTTTACAACCGAACTCTCCAATCATTTTCCGTGTATTCTTTCACCTCGTTCTGGTGAGGCGATTACCAAGCATCCAGATCCTGCCGATCAGAAACCTTCCTTAAGGCTTCCTTAAGCTGGTCTGAAGACTGCTGAGGGGCCAGAGAGGAAGGGGCTCCAGATTTGTCCCTTGGGGGTCCTGTTGGGAGGGCATGCTGGCCATGCAACACGGAGGCAAGGGGGGCCAGGATTGAGAAAGGGACACAGGTAGAGGGTGGTGTCCCTCCTCACTGATGGGCATCACAGAGCCCAGGGCAGACACTACCAGCATCTGAAATGATGGAGATTCCACTTGCCCAGCTTCCTGGCTCCTATATGGATGGAGGGGAAGAAATCACTGGGCATTAGCAGTAACTAGGACAGCATCTTCCCAGTTGAGCATGGTGGAGTCTTCCCGGCCTGGAGGGCGGTGGAAACACAAATGCTTCTGCGTTGGCTCGAGCAGCCTTTCGTCTGGGCATTGTGTCCTCTCCGAAGGGAAAGGACCGAGAAAGAACAGTTTCCCTCAGGGAGGCTCCAGCAGCGCTGGTGAATCGACTATTGTCACAGCCGACTTCAGGAAAGTCCTGCACTAGGAAGGCCCCGTTTTGGGCAAACTGATCAAATACAGATGTTTCCACGGAGTTGACCTGATTGACCGTGACTTCACTGGAGATTGAATGGCGGACAGCCGGTCAGGAGTGGGGTGAGGCTATGTGTTGGCGGGAGGGTGTAAACATATCTACAGTTTACAGGACGCGGGGGACACCCAACCAGCATCTGCTCCAGGGAGACTTGTGTGTTTACCTCCCCCACAGTTTGAGACCAGGGCGACACGGTTAAAAAGAAAGGAAGAGAGAAAGCGTGTCAGCTGTCCTAGGTGTCTCGCACACACGTCAAACTCTGAAACAGATGAAGGGAAAAAATTATTAAAAATGGGCTCAACCTTTCCTCTTCCTGAAATATCAGATTTCATATAAAACTCATCAGCTGAGTTAAGTATTAGGCTTGATCAATGGCAGGAAACCAGGGGATCAAATGCTAATAAATCAGAAACAGATATCCCCTCTTGAGCAGAAAATATATCACAAAACCGAAAACAAGGAAATCATCTGATGATTTTTTAATGCATGCGCATGGAGAAAATGTGTTGGGTGAGGGGCATTGAGGTGAGGGGGTGGAGAGGAAGAACTGCACCTTAAACGGGGACAAAAAATAAATAGGACGTGTTCTTCTGCCTATATTTCTTACACACCTTCCTTTGTAACCACATGCAGAAGGAAGAAGAAAGCTCCGAGTGGTTGGTGAAGTCCGGGTGCTGGCGGGTGTGCAGATACTAAACTGACAAAACAAACCCCGCTTATCATAATTTTGCAAGATACGCTTGAGTTAACGCATTTCCTCTTTTTTTTCTACCTTTTAAAAATGTACTGTTCCTCAATTCCATTCCCCTGCTTCTTGGTATTGTCCCCTTGGTCCTCCTCATTTTATAAAGTAAACGTTTATGAAACGACCTGCACTCAGGAAGATGCACAAATCATAGGTTGACAAACTCATAAACCCGATGCCTTTCCATAAAGTGAACACACCTGGGTAACAGAGCCTTCGCTGAGCCCCAGAAGGCCCTGCAGCGCTCAGCCCTCCCCGCAAAGGGAACGACCCTGCTGCTTCGTCGCGCTCGAGATTGGCGCGGCTCTTGAGATTCCTGTAAATAGAATCATAAAGCGTGCATTCGTGTGTATCCGGCTTCCAGTTCTGCACAAGATGATGCTTGTGAGATTCACCGTTTTGATTTCATTAAGGCCGAGCCTTCTAGGTGCAAAAATGCCGTCTCTCTGGAGTTCAGCCCACCGACCGGCCTCAACAGTCAGAAGAGAATTCAGAAAAGTCAGGACGATGTCACCAGCCTCGTACCCGCAGAAATCACAGAGTCCACTGAGCTGTGATACGGTGCTCCCACCCACAGGTCTGGAATGAAAGGCACATTCTCACCAACACCTCAGAAACCTCTCTTTTGGGGTCCCATTTATTTTTCTTAAACATATACCGGGTTTTGTTTCTGGCTTGTCCCTCTCCCCTCTACCACCTTAAACAAGAACTCTGAGAGTGTGGTCCTCTTTCAGCATGAAACCGGGTGGCCTCCGTGCAAACAGAGAGCTCAATTAAATTAGACAACCCTGGCATTCAGTAGGACCAAATTTCCCTTCCGACGTTCCCATTCCACCATCTATCACCTAGAGTAATTAAGACCAGGGAGGTATCATCTTCACTGGATTAACCTTAACTAAATTGTGCTCATTCAACATGCGCCCTCTTGATTAGTCCGAGCCGGGCCTCTGTCTCGGATCCACCCACCTTGTAATTCTACACACTTAATTAATTTCAGATGAACAGCAAGAGGGATAAGTTAAATTCTCCGATTAATAAACTAGAAGTCCTCATGTGTGTGTTGGGGTAGCTCAAGATTTTCATTCTTCCTTATTTCTTTGCCCTGTAAAAGGGCTCAATGGAGATAGAAAACACACACACACACACAAACACACACTCACACACACACACACACACACACACACAGCTGCAGTGTGAAAGACTAATGCAAGGGGGTCTCCGGGTGGCAGGGAGTCCCCACTGGAAAGGGCACACTTGAAGGCTGAAAATTCTGCAAGGACTTTGGGCAAAAAAGATGATATTTTTCTCTGCCAAGTATGGCAGAAAACTATACTTAATTTTTAATGCCCTTTACCTGGATCTCAGCCTTTAGTTTTTATTTGCAACATAACTTCTTGTTCTACCTGCAGGTTCATGGTTGTGGAAAGTTTAAACATCCGTCATGGTGATTTTGTGTTTTGAAATGTGCTCCTCAGAAATAAAATGCTGCAAACACTCTGAGAACCATTCTGTGCAATATGAAATGACTTCTTTAGTCCGCAAAATTAACATCTCTCCAAACCGTCACCAAACATTTGCTCTCATGGGCATCTCTGACACTAAAGAAAATTACTCCCTTATAATAAAAGTTCCCAAGGTTGTTTATATGCCATAATTTACCTCATATTAAAAGATGGCTAGAAAATTATACAAGATAGATTTACAGTCTCTCCCTCAACCCAGAACATTTATATGTCTAGTTATTAATGACTAAAAACTACTACTGATCTGTATAATTGTGTACAGTTTATCCAATAGCTTTTATGTCCTATGATTCAACATAATGAGGTTAATTCTATTCAGGGAATGTATTTAAATTACTGATACTTAGGGAATATAATCAACGTAGCTGTTAGTGTCTTATGTTGGTATGCAAGGAATTCTGGTTACATAAAACAAAACACAGAGCTTCATGCTGCACATTTTATGTATTTAATTAATCAGAGAGAAAAAGGCCAGTGAGCGAGCGTTTTCATATAGAAAAATCATTCCGGAAACCACAGAGAGTCAGCTCACGAATGCTGTGGGAAGGCTGTTGGGATTTAGTTTTCTACACTCAGTTCGTTGTTCCAAATTTAATTAAAAAGCAAAACAAACAAAAAACAAAACAAAAAAACTATCGAGTAATGCTGCTAGTCTTTTCTAGTATGTTCAAAAAATTAACTGTGAAATTCTAGCACTTTATTTTAACCACACCACGAATTCCCAATGTATTAAATATTCCTAAAAGTTACATAAGGAAAATCTGGCTCAACAATTTGCCATTGAATATGTGAGAATGTGGACAATTTTACTCATTGTTCCAATAAATGTTTGTGGAAATCCTGGAACTGGGCAAGACGTTTGATTGATTGAATTCATATATGAAATGCTTTTTGATGGACGACATGAATGCAGGAGACACATGGTTTTTCAGGATGCATCAGTTAATTCGGTATCAGGTTTTTATTTGGTATCGTCCCCATCTGAGGCCGGGCACATGAGCATTTTAACTGGTGTCAAGAAATCGTATTCCCGCTGTCTCTCCTAAGACCAGGTCCTACGTTTGACCCTCCGGGAAAACACAAAAGCAAGTAATTTAAGTCAGCCCACACCTGCACCATCTTCCAAACTCTCCTCACATGGATGCTTAGTATACTTCATTCCTGAGCACCTCAGGCCTCTGAAAAGAACGATTTATTTTCCCCAAAGAACAAAATATTGACACTGCAGTTTGTCTTCTTGAGGGCAGAAGGAAAGTTGAGATATTATTCATGAAAGGACAGCCGAGCTTAGCTCTGTGTGATTTAGATTTACGATACAAACCAACACCTATTCTGGAATGATGGTGTTAAGTATGCATTACACAAGGGGACTTCGCAGCGCCTTAGCCTGGCACTTCCTGCTCTCTAGCTACACAATGGAGACCCTGTAAATACTTTTGTAGAGGATACCGTCTAAGGATTCTTAGCATTAGGAAGGTAGCCATAGAATCTAGGCGGCTGTTTCCTAGAAGGAAATGTGTTTAGCTACAATGTTGCACTTTGAAAAACCCACCGCAAAGCTCCTTAGCGCATCTGTGCCTTAACGCGGTACTATCACCTGCAAAGGAGGCAACTCGAGGGCTAGGGTTCATCCCTCCTCGCAGGACTTGCCTCAATCAATTCAAGATTTTTGTTTTGTTCTTAATCAGTCAAGCCAGGGACACCTGGAGGAATTAAGACCGTGGATCGTTTCCCCATGTAATTCGAAGATACAGTCTCGGTTGAATGCTTCCTTCTGCAGTACACCCTGGCTGCCGCCTCTTGGGTTCCGTCAGGGAACGTCCGCCCCAAAGAGCATCGCTGCGGCCAGCTTTGCGCGTCCGCGGCCGGCTGTCACATCTCCGTTGTTGTGTTTCGCTGCAGGGAGAGGGCGGGCTGCGTGGCGTTTCTGCCCCGGGACGGAAAGGCGAGACGGAGAGGTTGCTCGCAGGTGCGCGCCCAGGGCGGACGCGCCGGGGCGGCTGCTCCGGGCGCCGGGGCGCAGCGCGGGGCTCCCCGGCCGGGCGAGGCGCCCGCTCGGCGGCTGGACGCTTCGGGCTGCCGGCGGGCGCCCCCGGTTCTCGGCGCCCAGGGGTCGGCTGGGGCTGCGCGGGGCCGGCGGCGCTCGCCGGGAGGAGCCGATCTTCTCCGGCGCCCGCTCGGCAGGAGGGAGAGGCGCCCCGGACGGGCCCGCGCCGCCGCTCGCGGAGGGGCGCTCGCAGCCCCGGGCTCCGGCGAGCGCAGCGGCCCGGTGGCGCTTCCCGGAGCGGGCCGGCGAAGGCGGCGGTCTCGCGGCGCCGGGACGGTGGGAAGGGCCGGGGCAGCCGGGCTGCTAGGCGAGCGCCCGGTGGGAAAGGTCCTGCCGCGCGCGGCGGGCGGCCGCAGCCGGCGTCCAGGGGGCCTGCGAGAGCCGCTCCTCGGCGGCCGGGCGCGGGGCCAGCCGGGCTCGGGCCTGGCTTCCTGGGTGGGGTGCAGGGTGGGGGTGGCGTAGGGTGGGCGCCCGACCTGTTCGCTGCGTCGGGTGGCGTAGGGGGCCGCCACCAAGTGGTCTGCAGCTCCTAGCGCGCGTGGCGCTGGCGGAGAGGGGCGGCCAGGGGGACTCGGAGGGAACCCGGAGTGGGCCTAAGACGAGGGTGGCCGCGCACTGGGAGCCCGGAGACAAGGCGGGCTCGTGGCGCCTTCCCAAGAGAGAGAGAATCCGTGAGTACTTCGGAGCCTTTCTCACCAGAGGGCACAAGGCGTAACCACCTTCCTCCCGGCCTTCTGGACCCGGAGTCCACAGGCCGGGCTATGGCTGGCCTGGGCCGATGGCCCCCATCTCGCGGGGGTTTTGTGGAGCTGTCACCTCCTGGAGCCTGGGCACCCACCCTGCCTATCTCCCGGGAGGGCGCCTCCGCCCCATTGCTAAGGATCTGACCCGAGACTGACCTCTCCCTTGACCAGCCCGCACTTTGCAGCCCAAAGGCTCAGTAGTCTTCCGTGGCACCCTTTCCTCCGGGCTCGCCCAGCCCTGGGCCCTCAACTCGGGCTCAAGGCTGGATTGGGTAGGGGTGTTTATTTCAGTGTGGGGTGGCCGCAGAGTGCACAGGAGAGGAGATTCTGATTCTCAGTAATTTCTGGAGGGGCAAGATCCAGAGCGCATCCTTTGCACTCTGGCCGGGAATAAATCTCTCCGACACTGCAGGCCAGCCCCAGCCAGGATTTCCCCAACCAGGCCAAAGGATCAAGATGGGGTCCCTGGAGGCTGGAGCTGGCTGGAGAGAGAGGCTTATCCCCTAGCCTCTTTAGGGAAGGAACAGGACCCAAACAAAATAAAACAAAACAAAACAAAAAAACTGGTAAAGCTGACAGGTCTCAGTATTCTGGGGCTGCCTTCAAACTCAGACCTCTGTTAACTCTGCCATCACCTGGGCATACCCCATCCTTAGAGACCTTGCTTCCTGTACCCAGCTCTGTGGCTGGGAGAATATGCTCCCACTTTCAGGAGGAGGGAGCTGAGGGGTGGAGGTGGCCCTCAAAAAGTCTCCCTTGCCTGTCACATCTGCTCTTATTTAAAGCTCGGCTGGTGGTCCAGCTCTCTGGAATGCCAATTTTGGGCCTGGCCTCCTAAGATATCTGCATTGATTAGGGAATCTGTGTGTTGGGGCTGTGGGGGCGGGTGTTATTGGGGAGACCAGAGGGTCACTATCTTCAGCCTGCCCCTGGCCCAGGAGCTAGCCTGGAACCCTGGGTTCCCACTGCACCAGACTACTTACTGGGTCAGGAAACAGAAGTGAACTCGGGAAGCTGCAGATGTGGGTAGGAACCAGTGGCTGCCTATTAGCATGTTCGTCTGTCCGTCTGAATGTACACAAAGCCCTAAATATGTAGGATTCAGCCCTGAACCAATCAAGAAAAATGAACAAGTGCTGTGACCCCAGATCACCCCAAGGAGTAAAAAGTGTGTTTGCAATGTCTGGGACACGCAGCTTCCCCAGTGCACATCTCTTAAGCCATGTTTGCTTGTCCAAACAAAAAGTTTGTACATTAGTGTACACAAGACAAAAAACACGCATGGCAGTCAGAACTGGGCAGCACCATCCCAAGCTGATGAGACCTGTTGCAAATTCAACGGTGAAAAACCAGCTCCGATCCCACAGGCGCTGTCTGAGGGAGGGGGCCGCCGTTCCTGATTCTACAGCCTCTAACAGTTCATTCAGCCAGACTTTACATTTGCCTTCATACTTGATATAAGTAAGGGTGAAAATAAGGCCCCTCTGTCTTTTTCTCCCCTTTGCTTTCTGCGCCGTTTCTAGCCCCAGAGGAAAGTTGTTTTAGTAATACGGGAAAGAGAGCCCATGGGCTGAGTCAGCAGAAACACACCATCAGACCAGTTGGCTCAATAAGACGGCTATGTGTAATGTACACACTCTGTGTGCCTTTGTGGAAATAATGAAAAATATATTGGAATTTTCATGGTTTAGAAATGCCCGCAAAACCTGTTGATAGTTGAGAGCTGATTGAATAAATGCTGTGCCCTGTGTCTTCTAACACAAGAAATCTGTTCTCAACACGGCCGCTAATAAGGGTTAAACCCAACTCCACTTAATGTGAGAGAGAACAAGAGAAAGAAAATTCTCCAAACAAGCTGAAATATTTTCTCCCTCACCCCCAACGGTTGTGGTAGAGAATGTTTAAACTTGTCCGTGGGCTCCTGTTTTTGTGACAAGAGTAGCCCTAGCAGCCGGGATGTTCTTTTGCATTTTGAATAATTAAGAGCACTTTTTAAAACTGCCGCTTTGAAAGGTCTGAAGAGTCTGCAAATCCGGTTAATGCCTGGATAATCTATTGAACCCACACGCTCTCGTCTGTGTGCCAGGGATAAATATAGTCACAGAGAGCTAGCTTAGAAGGAGACTCTTAAAATGGCAAGCAAGTATCTTTGAAGATGACGCCTTATCTTTCAATTGTCCAAATGTTACTGAAATCCATCGAAGTGCGGCACTATTCCTGTTTCAAAGCAGACCAATCCGCATTTTGAGTGAGAGACACTCCGTATTTCTGGGGCCATTCCTTTACAGTTCTTGAGTTCCTATGCTCCAGTTGCAAAAGGGAAGGCTTAATTTAAAAAAATTATTTTGCTTAGCACATCTCACAAAGAAACAAGCAAAATGTCGCTTCTATTTCACTCACCTTTTCTATATCAAGACTTAAATAAATGAGAGCGGCAGCCCCAAATGGTAACTCAGTCACACGCACCTACAGCAAAGACCCGAGAACGCAAGTGGACCAGCTAGAGATGACAATCTGGGAGCCCAGTACACCAAACACAAGGATGAAGAATGAGAACCCAGAAGAGGAGGATAAATTGAAAACAAATAAAACCGATAGACCGTAGGTGACCTGCCAGCTGGAGAGGTACCGCACACGGGGCCCCTTGAGACAAAGTGAGCAGCTTTTTTGGGTGAGGGACACAGACATGGGGAGACAGACGCTGTGTCAACAGCCCAGAGCAAAGCAAGGCGAGCAGAATATGAACGGGCTCAAAAGAGGAAACATGCAGGAAGTTGGCAAGAGCCCTGGCATCTCGATGGCGTGGAGCAGGGAGCGAGTCGGAATAGAAGGACAGAACTACTTTGCAGGAATAGTCCCCGGTCCTATGGGTGGGTGGTACTGGCAGAGTCGAGGATGCCCACCTGACTGGACTCTGGACAATTTACCTCTTTTGACATTTGGTTGGAGCTAGGTCCTAAAAAATGCCTGTGCTCTGTAAGGAGTGCCCTGATGCCCAGCCCCGCGAGGGTGGGAGCATGCTCCCTCCACAGTCCTGGTCATCAGTAGTATGTCCCAGCCTGAGCTTCAGCATGCACTCACACGCCATCAGAACTTTGACCACAGGCGAATACCCCGTCTGCCCACGCGACCCAACCTGCCCAGCAATCAGTGGTGTGCACTCTTGCTACCAGGCCAGCAAAGGTATGAATCCCCCACCAGCAAACATTGGCAAGTTTCATACCACCCACCCAGTGACTGGTGACCCCTGCACCTGCCCCCTGATGACCTGGCAACCAGTGATACACTAACACCAACTCAGCACCTGGTGAGAACACACTCTGCCCACCCCACCCCCCAGTGACCAGCCAGAAAGATAACATCCTTCACCTTATTAGCACGGCCCGTCACATCTTGACAGGTACCATCTGTACCTCTGCCAAACAATAAAGATATCCTAGTACCCTCATGGAATTCCTTGTTCCTATGGGCTTTCTGCACTTCCACTGAAAAGCCTTGGTACCCCACCACCTACTTAAGAGACCGATTCATGCGTACACTGCAGGTCTACTCTATCCAGTTGAGTAAAATTTCTTTACAATGGATATAGAGAATCCTTCCTTGATTCCAGAAAATGTACTAACTGCTAGTGCCAACCTGGAAGGTTCCTACAGTCACACAAGGGCTATAGAGGGACTGTGACCACCCAACAAATGTCACTCAACATCAGTTAAAGAACTCGCTATCTCACCTCCACCCAACCTGGTAAAGGGAAGACATACAGATCTAACCTCAGAGGCCTGCCTTGCATGTGGGTGTGACCCACCGTGACATACCTAGCCAATGTACACCATCAAAGTCACACATAGCCCAGAACCATGTAACAACAGTTAAAATAATACAACGAAGGAAAGGCATTCTAAAGAGAAAGAAGAAATAAAGCTATCTCTCAAAACAAAATAAAAAACAGCACAAATGTAAATGTAAATAAATAAATACATAAAGAAACAGTTTAATGCCTCAGGAACAGCAGATAATAAGTTACAGGAAGAAACAGGACAAGAGAGCGCAAAGAAGTGAATAAAACTAAGAGACAGAAAACCTTACTGAGGAAGAAATGGTAATAGAACCACCAGATAAGGAATTGGATACACACACACACGCACGCACACACACACACACACACACCCCTATATATAGGTACCTATATATACCTGTATGTATGTATGATTCCTATTGGGCTACTAAACACAAGGTCTACAGTTCACACCCACCAGCCTCTTCACAAGAGAATAAGGAAGCTGTCTCCTCCCATGAAGATTTAGTCTCAGAAAACCTACGTAAGGTCACTTTGAATCAGAATTAGCTCAGTGACCGTGAGTTTTATATAGGATCATCAAAGTGATCATGAAAACAGACAAAACCCTAGAAGAAGTTGGGAAAACGATGTAAGAACAAAATGACAAAATAAATGAACAAAATAAACAGACAATTACAAACCATATAAAAACAACTGAAAATCCAGAAAATTAACGATAAAATATCAAATGTAGACAAGTTAATGAAAGGACATGGGATGGAATCCTTGGAAGAAAGATCTGTGAAACAGAGGAAAAAATCTCTTAATTTTAATTTTTTTGAGGAGCAATCAGAAAAAAGAATGAAGAAATTGAAAAACTAGCAAGTCATGTGGGATATTATCATGAGAAATAATATTAATAATTTTTGTATAAAAGGAATTTCAGAAGAGGGGGAGAAAAGGGAAGTATATTTAATACTATGGAAGACAAGAAGCTTCCCATCCAAGAAGATCAGTCAACCCCATACAGGATAGATCCCCAAAGTCAGCATGATAAATCATAATCAAACCTTCTAAAACCAAAGATAATTCTGAGCAGCTCATGAAAAATGAAATATTACCTACAAAGAGACACCAGTAAGAATAAGTGCTGATTTATTGACAGAAACCATGAAGGCAAGAAATAAGGCAGTCAGATGGCATATATAAAAATCTGAAAGGAATACTATATTCAGAAAAAAATATCTTTTACAATGGTGAAACTGACATTCCTTGAAAAAATACATTAAGAAAACTTGTAAAAGCTAGGCTCACCTAATAAGAAACGTCAAATTGAGTTCTACAGAGGACAAATGATATCAGATATTACCTTGAGATTAAGGCACATGATAGCAGCCTAGAGAAAGAATGATCAAAATCAGGCTGCAAAGCTGAAAACATGTGACAAGAATTACCATCCGTAAATGACAACGTCTCTTTAGACCTTCCAGAGAGAGAGAGGAAGGTAAGAGAATATTAAGATGTAACAGCTTGTTTTAAATTTAGATAAAGATACATTTCATAATAACCATAAAGCAACTACATCATATCAAACCATATCAAGCAACTACAAGGAGGTACCCAAAAAAACTCGTATTTTTTCAAAACTATGTGTGTATATATATAGACAGAGATATATTTTATAAAACAACCTTGTTACCTCCAAAGTACTCTCCATTACACTTAATACATTTGTCAAATCTGCAATTCCATTCTTGTAAACATTTTTCAAACTTATCTGTTTGGATGGCTGACTGCACCTCCCTCATTTTTTTCTTCACTTCTTCTATGTTGTCAAATCACTGTCCTTTCATGTTCCTCTTCATTCATGGAAACAAAAAGAAGTCATATAGAGCAAGGTCAGGGGAGTAAGGTGCATGGGGCAAGAGAGGTATGCTGTGTTTTTGCCCAAAACTGGCGCACTGAGATGGCTGCATGAGCAATTGTATTATCATGGTGGCAAAACCATCAGGCTATTTTTGTTGCACGCTGTTACACTATCTTTTCAGAACCTCTAAATAGAAAGCTTGATTAGTAGTCTGACCTGGTGGAACAAGCTCAAACTGCACTACATATAAGGCAACATTTTTTGTCATTAGGGAAGTTGACGGATGTCCAGAATGAGGTTTGCTATCAATCAGCATTTCACCTTTTTTTGAAAGGAGAAAAATACTCATACACAGGAGTTTTCCCCTTAGCGCTGTCCTTGTAAGCTGTGTTCAACATCAGGACAGTTTCAGTGGCATTTTTTTGGGAAGAGGAAACAGAATTTCATAGCCACATGCTGTTCTCATAAAATGCTATGACAAAAAACAAAATAACAAAGTTCAAGCGAAACTGCTCTTATGAAAAAATCCACTGTAACAAAGGGAATCTTCCCAGGTGACTCCACTGGGTGCACTAATCAGAGTGAGTTGCTAGATGTTCTCCTGGCAAGAAAAATGCACACTATGAAATGAAAACTCTGCTCTGCCCAGCACAATTCTGGGTTTTTCGGGGGGGGGGGGGGTAACCCCTTGTAGTCACGAAAAGAGAGAAAGGATGGCAATATTAACCTCTGACAAGTCCGACTTTGAATCAAGATTTACTGCAAGAGAAAGAAGGGTATTCTATCATGAGGAAAGAGTTAATCCACCACGAGGATATAGTAATAATAAATATTTATGCACCCTGTGAGAGAATTCCAAAATACATGAAACAGAATCGGAAAGAGAAATGGACCGTTCTATAATTGTAATAGTAGAAACTCTTCCACACAACCTTCAATGACAGACAGCAGCTAGAAATAAACTCAGAAAAGAAACAGAAGATCTAAATAGCACAACCCACCAGCTTGGTCTCATCGACATGTACAGAGCATACCAGCCAACTACAGCGCAGTACACGCTCCTCTCCAATGCACAGAACAGATAATAATTTTGGCCACAGCAAGCTATGCTACATTTTAAAGCATCGAAATCATATCAAGCATATTCTCTGATCACAATATCACAAACTAAAAATAACAAAAATAAGGAAACACATTGAAAATATATAGAAGCTGAATAATACCTTACTTAAACACAAATAAAAGAAATCAAAACTGAAACTGAAAAGTTCTTAGAATCCAATGAGAGCAAAAATACAACATACTAAAATCTTTGGGATATAGTAAAAACATGGTTCAGAAGAGAATTCATAGCAATAAACACACACATTCAAACAGGAGAGGGCTCAAATCGACAACTTAACCCTACAACTCAAATAGAAAGGGAGTAGCAGTCCAGAGTCACGAGGAGAAAAGAAATAATGAAGGTCTGAACAGAAATAAGTGAAATTTTATTGTTAGGTGCTGTCAAGACGCTGGTTCTGACTCCTAGTAACCCGAAGTACAAGAGAAGGAAGCGTCCAGCACTGTGCCCACCTCACATGATGACACTACCAAAAATGTACTGGAACCAATAGAAGGATTCATCCGCATGGCAGGGTACAAGATCCACACTAGGATAACAAGAAAATAAATAATACCATCTATACAAGCCACTGAAAAGCTAAAATACCCAGCAATAGACCTAATCAGGGATATGAAAGAGTCACACAAGAAAGCCATAAAATACTACAGCAAGAAATGAAAAAAGAGCTACATAATTGTAAAATGTTTCATGCTCATGAACTGGAAGGCTTGAAACTTTGAAAATGTTAATACCATATAAATGATCTGTAGCTACAACTGCAATTCTGATCCAAATCACTCAACGTCCTTTAATAAAATGTAAAACTAATCTCCAACTTTGTGTGGAAAGAAAGGAGACCTTGAACAGTGAAAGCAATCTCGAAGAAGAGCAAAGTAGGAAACTTCCTGTTTTCCAATCCCCAAACTTATTACCGAGTCACCATAATCAACATAGCTTGATATTGGTACAATGACAGACACATAGACCAATGGAATAGAGTTGAGAATCTCAAAATAAATGCATTCACCTAGGGTTTAAAACAAGGAAAGGTGTGTGTCAGGGTTGTATCCTTTCACCTTCCTTATTCAATCTGCATGCCGAGCAATTCATCTGAGAAGGTGGGCTACATGAAAATGAGCTTGGCATCAGGGTCAGAAGGAGGCTTATTAACGGCCTGCAATATGCAGATGACACAACCTTGCTTGAAGCACTTGCTGGTGAGAACTAAAGACTGCATCCTTCAGTATGGGTTGTAACTCAATGTAAAGGAATTCCAAATCTTCACAACTAGACCCATCAGCAACATCTTGTCAAACAGAGAAATTAACAAATGGTACTAGCAAAACTAGATATCTCTCTGCAGAAAAATGAATCAGGATCCAGAGCTCGCATCATGTACAAAACAAATGCAAATTGGACCAAAAACCTAAATGTGATTTAAAAGGATAAAGTCCTCGGAAGACAGCATAGGGTAGAAACTAGGGGACCTAATTTTTGGCATAAATATTATATGAAATAAAACTGAAAATGCACAGATGACAGAATGCATGTTAGATAATTAAGAACTCCTAAAAGCTAAAATTTTATGCTCATCAAAGGATTTTACCAGGAGAGTTAAGAGAGGACCTACAGAGTGGGGGAGGGGAGGGAATCTTTGACAACAACCTGTTTAATGAACGTCTAAGTCTCTAAAATATATAGAAAACATCAATAACAGAAAGACAGACAACCCAATCAAAAAAGTAAGCAAAGGACATGGATATTTCATCAAAAGGACATTCAAGTAGCCAACCATTTTGTGAGATCATTAGTTATCAGAGAGATAACAAATGAAAACTACAATGATGGCAATGATAAAATAAAAAATTACAAAACAAATTCTAGTGATCTTGTGGGGAAATTGGAACCTTTCTACATTGCTGGTTGGGTTGCCAAATGGTATCACCACTGTGTGAAACAGTGTGTGGTGCTTCTTCAAAAAGCTAGAATTAGAAATACCTTGTGATCCATAAACACCACTCCTAGGTATCTAGTCCAGAGATACAGGAGTAGTGACATGAATAGATACATGCACACCAATGTTCGTTGCAGCTTTGTTAACAATGGCAAAAACATGGAGAGAGCATAAGTGTCCATTGCATGCCTGGATAAACAAATTATGGGACCTACACCCAATGGAAGACTATGGAGCTATAAAAACTGTTGAGGATTCTGAGAAACACGCCATGGATTAATTTGGAGGACAACATACTGAGGTAAATACGTCAATCACAAATAGATAACTATTGTACATTTCCACTATTATAAAAAGTCAGGATATAGACACCGAAAATGAAGCTATCTGATGATTATCGGGGATGGGATGGAGAGGGAATCACTTTCTATGTGTTTAGGCACTTGTCACTTTTGGTGATGGAAAGGCCATCGGAAAGATGGAGAAGTCAGCACAACTTGACCAAGGTAAATAAAGATACAGAAAAGCACATTAGAAAACTGGGATAATTCCCATAAATACTATAACATATACAATTTTTGCAAAAACAGTAAAAATAACTCAAAATATGCATGCATCTATGTAGCTACATACAGATACATATACAAGGGGGCTTCAAAAACATTGTGGAAAGTGGAATAAAAAATAATGGAAAATTGATAGAAACTTTTTGAGCCTCCCCCATATGTGTACAAGAAGGCATATGAGAGTAAATGTACATGTATGTATAGGTATATCTGTATCCAAATACAGACATACGGATAACAAATCACGTAGTAAGCACAGTTACAGAGGCTTCCAAGAGACATATCTAAGTAACTCACTGGATTGGTTTACTGGGTCAAAAGTCTTGGCACGACAGTCTCAGGGACAACTTAGTCCATTGGCATAACATAATTCACAAAGATAATGTTCTTTCAAGTGATCATCTAAGACACAACTATTGGTCTCTACTCACATGGAGTCCAAATAGGAGGAAGGAAATCAAAGGCTCAAAGAAACACGAGTCCTGAGAACTTATGAACGCACGTGAACCACAGCCTCTTCTCACCCGGGACCAGAAGAACTAGATGGTGCCTGGCTTTCACTACCAACTTCTGACCAAGGACACAATAGAAGGTTCTAGATAGAATGAATGGGAGAAACATGTAGAACAAAACCAAGTTCCTTAAAAACACCAAACCTAGTGGGCCGATACAGACTAGACTAGAGGAGCCCTAAGACCAGTACCCTAAGACCTTCTTTGAGCTGGGAAGGGTTTTGCAGGTCACCTTTCAGCCAAGTAACAGAATGGCTTCTACAATAAATATCAGAACCTATGAGTAATGTGCTCCCTTCAACAACTAATTAGATCCCATGGTCAACCATTACCCCAAAGCAAAGACGACCAGATAGAGAGAGACAGGGAAGGTAGATCCATGGAAGCAGAGCCAAAAGAATGGAAACCATAAGGATGCTGACACATTAGGAAGCTTGTTATCAACAGTACAGAACCATTTGTATTAAATTTGTTACACGGGGACTCAATTTACATAGTCTCTTTAAATATGTTTTTACTCAAACATAATAAACTAGCAAAATATTGATTAAAATGAAAACTTTCACCGAGTTCTTAAAATATAGACTTGACTTCTTTAGGTTGTTCCAGCACAATGCAAAACCAGCTGGATGCGAAGTGAAAAAAATCCAGTCTGCCACCCAGGTTCCAGATGTTTGGTACTGTGTAGACAAAACATCAGGACAAACGACTGAACTTTTTCTTTCTCTCTCCAGATGGTTTAGTGCCTGGTGCTTCTAGAAGGAAGCATATTTTCCTTTTGCTAAACATCATATCCTCCCATATCCCATGGAAGGCAAAGCATGATTTACACTCTTTCAACTGCAAAATGTGGGGCCATTTGGAGGGCAGCAAAGCGAGAACTCAGTGAAATGCTAAGTACATGTTTTGGTGAGTGCCATCCAAGTCCAAGTGTGAGAGTGCACTTAGGAGGGAATGGTGGTGATGGAGCCCGGGTTGGGAGGGTAAGAGCGAGAACAAGCCTTGTTCACTGGGAAAAGGACTTGGCTGAAAGGACCCAGCTTTCCAAAAGTTCATCAGTGGCAAGTTCATTCGTTCCTCCGCAGGAGGCAAAACGTATCATTCACCAACAGCTTGGTCGGGACCACCTGTTGAAGGAGACGCGCTTGAACTGTGAATCGTTAGCCTGAGCGCCTCTGCCCATGCCTCTTCATGGAGCATTTGTGATCACTGTACCAGGTGCCACAGAGCTAGCTCCAACTTGTGGTGTCCCTGTGCGCACCTGTGCTCCATAGACTTGTCAATGATGCACCCACCACCCACCTCCCCCACCGCCCAAGTAGATCTGCAGGCCTTCCTTCTGAGGTGCTCTGGTGGACTTGAACTTCAAAGATGTTGGTGAGCAGCCAGATATGCTAATTCTTTGCACAACCCAGAGACTCCTATGAGCATTATGTAGGTGGAGAAATCCTACAAGTGAAAAGAAAACAAGGAAGTGCATGCTTTAATCCCTTAAGCATATAGTGACAGTGCCTACATTTCTCCTCATGTGAGATGTTGCCACCACTTGAGAGCTGTTGAACTAGTGATGAGGACACAGAAGAAGTGTTTTTTTTTCTTCTCTTCCCCAAATCGCAGAGATGTGAGAACACTGACAGTCCTAGTTTCTCTGACTGTTGAGAACGAAGGAGCCGATAGAGCAGTGGTCTTCCACCAAAATCAGTAAATGAAATCAAACCCAGGATGAATTCCATTCTACTTATTAACCCCACCCACATTAGATTATAGAAGTCTGTTTAGATCATAAATGACAACGAATGTTAAAACATCATAAAGTCTGACCACTTAACAGTTGTCGCAAGGAAAACATATCATTTTATTTAGTCTTTCTTACAACTTAGAATTAGAGACTTGGAAAACAAGATAGGATTTTATCCTGGCCCAAAATCAAATAGAAAAAAAGAGTTTACAAGAATCTAGTTCAGATTGGAGGGCTACGTAGATGGGGGAGGTAAGTGTCATGGTCAAATGGGAATATTTAACACCACATAAAGTCGGATCAGTTATTTTCTTGATTGCTATAATAGCATTTTGGGGTGACTTTTTTTGGCGGCTCCATAATTAGAATAGTAAAGTGACAGTGTTCCAGAGCTTAGAGCTCATCAAGCCTTCGCTGTCCTTTTATGGATGATTAAACTGGGGACCCAAACCGCGGAAGGACTTACGCAATGTCACACGCATTCATTAGCCGAAAGTTCGGAGTAGACCTGCTGAGCTCCGATCCGGGCTCCCGGCGCTCAGCACACTTTCCAAGACAGCTTGCCGTTGAATCATGACAACCCTGTCAGTCGCAGATTCCCAAACCGTGTCCAAGAAACGGACACCCATTACTACAGGTTGGAAACTGCTCAAAACCATTCATTAGTGTTATGCATCTCAAGAAAACGTTAAAACAAAGCCAGCGCCCAAGGCAGAATCCCCTCATTTGTCTCCAAACTGAGACAGACTATTGCAAAAACAGAACTAATAAAGCCCTGTCAGCTTCAGCAATGTCGCCAGAGGTCAACAACAAATGATAGTGGAGCTTTTTATAGAGAACTTACACCCCCTTGGGAGAATGTCATCTGCAGAATCTGCTGCGGCCGCCTTCCTTGTAAAAGAGCGCATTCAAATGTTCCAAAGAAGGGACTATACTGGGACGGAGGAGGAGGAGGAGGAGGAGGAGGAGGAGGAGGAGGAGGAGGAGGAGGAGGAGGAGGAGGAGGAGGAGGCGGCGAGTTGGTGGGGCTGTTGCCACACGAACACCGTTCTTTGGAGGAGACGTAGATGTCAATGGTAGGGTCCCTCACCACAGTCTCAATGGTCCCAACCTCATGTTTGACCCGCTGTTGGGACTATTGTGTCAACCCGTCTCACTGAGGGTTTCCCTAGGTTTCATTTCGCCTCTAAATCATAGGCCAAGCTCGGTGTGCTTTGGTAGCAACTGGTCTTTTCTGAAGACCTGTCCAAAGTAACCTAAACCAAGTGTGGTCCGTCCTGAGCACCTTGGGCGGGGGTGGGGGGGGTGGGGTGGGGGTGTCTTCAATTCTTCATGACACAGTCCAAGGAAGTGGACTCATACATGATGTTACAAAACCTCTTCCACATGTGGATTGTGATAAGAGCTGTAAGAGCCCCTGATAAAATAAAATGAAATAAAATAATTTTTTTAAAGTCAACAAACAGAAACCCTCTTCCATTTCCTATTTTACTGAGCATCATATGCAAGCATAGAAGTATGACTGTTAGGAAGGGAAACCCACTCTACATGCTCATGACCATTCTGGCTCAAGACATGCCAAGGAGCAACGAAGAGAGATGGAGGTGGAAGCAATGGGCGAAACAAAGACCCGGTCGTTGCCATGGTGACAAAAGAAGTTGCGTTTCCTAGGCCTAGGGAGAGAGAGAGGGAGGGGACATGGCAAAGTCTTCCCCTGAAGCTAATTCATGGCCAGTGCCGCGTGGGAAGAACATACTGGCCATAATTTGAGGGGCGCTGAGAGGAGATGTCCAACAACCTGTACTCGCCGTTTGAGAAGCTCAGGGAGCAATTCAATGCACAGGAGCCCAAGCAAGGAAAACAGGAGTGCCTGCTTAGCTCTTTAATTGACTCTCCCAAACAGATCATCATTTGGGCTATGCCCCTGAAGTCAAGCATGAAATCTATTTAGCTGAATAGCTACCCATTTCCTCTGACCTGCAAAATAGATCCCCTGTTCGTCAGACTCTCCACAATGCTGGCAGAATGCTCCAGAGAAAGCCAGAGCCACATGCCTGGGTCCACCCCCACCCCACCCCACCCCTGTCCCTGGGGATCCCCCCCCCACAGCCCCCACCCCAAAGGAACACAGCTGACTTTCGGCATCACCCAGCCCAGAAGCAGAGCTGGTAATTCATCAGTGGAAGTCACTGTGTCTGTTTTGGTTCCTATAAGCTACAGGGGGGTGGTTCTGAACTAATAGTAGTTTTGTTAACCCTTTCTGTACCTGGGACCCTTTGGACATGCTTGTAATGCTTATCAATGGCTTCTCACAATGATATTTTTAAATGTATAAAACACATAGATAAATAAATATATTTAAGGAAAAAATTGTAATGTACTCCTTTATTTATACACTAGATGTGAGTTCTAAGGGAGAGTCTATCCACTACCACAAAAATCAAAATCGTGATAGACCCACTACTATTGAGTTGATTCTGACTGATCGTGACCCCATCAGGCAGAACAGAACTGCCTCCTTGGATGTCCACGACTGTCATCCTGATAAGAGCAGACTGCCTCATATTTCTCCCAAGGACCGGCTGAGGGGATCCATCCGCTGACCTTGTGGTCAGCAGCCCAGTGTGTAACCCACTCTACCCCCAGGGCACCTCCACATCATGACCGGTGCCAACAATAACTCAAAGGACCCACAGCAACCATCATGTGACATGGAAGCACCTGCAGTTGCTATGGGTGATGCGCTCACAGTACTACTGCCGTTGACTGCCTATATTTATAACGAAAAGTAATGCTAATGAATGTTTGGAAAAAAATCAGGGTTTGTAGTCATACAGATAGATGTGTTTTGTTTTGTTGTATTTTATCCCATCCAAATGTATGGACCTCTCAGATTCTATGTTGGGCCCCTTGGGTATTCCTGGCAGCCAGGCGAGGAACTCCTGGGAAGGAGGCAGAGGGGGACTCCCAGAAGCACTTGGGAGAGCTGCAAGGTGATGGTCAGAGCTAGTTGAGTAGTTTGATCAGATCAACACAATGCCAGACCCACACTTGGTGTTTAAATGTTGAGCCTGTGAGATCAGTTCCTAAGGTGGAAAGTAACATGAGATGGTGATCCTACAGAGCCAAGATCCTGAGAAACACTTGCTGGCTGAGAGGACACTGAAGTAAGGACCACAGGTCACGTGTCCAAAGAGGTGGCTATGGTGACCACAGTCTCCTTTGCTTAGTAAGCAAACCGGGGCTACAGCTCAGACTCACCCTGAAATGCAGACAGAGCCACAGAAGGGGTCTTGGATTCTGATAGCAGGTAGGGGAGACCCTCCCAGGAAACTGGCAACCTTCCAGCTCATCAAGCCCTGCGGCCACAGAGGAACCAAGTCCAAGTGGGAGTCAGTAAAAGAGAAGGGCTCTGCTTTGGAGCAAACAGCTTCAGCCTCCTCCCAGGAGACGCTCCGAGCAATCAGACCGAGCCTTAGTGGAGAAAGGATCTCCAGGGCCAGAGGAGGCACCTGCAGGCCAGGGCCGAGCCGCCTGCATTCTGGCCACAGAAAGCCGAGCGGGAATCCAAACCAGGTCTCCCTGAAGAGCAGTCAGAAAAAGAACTGCGAATTCAAACTTCACCCAAACGAAAACGGTTCATGCATGAAAAGACACCGTTACGAGAGTGAAGAGACAAACCACAGACTGGGAGAAATAGAATCACAATACATATATATCTGATGAAGGACTAACAGCAGGGATATTAAGAAGAACTCTGACGAATCAATATGAAAATTTCGAACTAAAGCTTATGAGTGTGCAAGACTTAAGCGGCGTGTACTCAAGAGGATGTCCAAATGGCCGAGCCGCCCACACGCTCCTCCACCGAGTCAATTCCAACCAGTCAGAGTAGAGCTGCCCCTGAGAATTTCCCAAGCTGCCAATCCTTATGGAAGCAGAGAACCTCCTCTTTCTTCTGCAGAGCAGCTAGGGGTGGGTCCAATCCGCCGATCTCTCCGTTAGCAGCCCCCTGCTTAGCCCATGGCACCACCAAGCATCTTAGGTGGTGAATAAATAGATGAAAATGGGGTTCAAATGTGGTTAGGTTAAAATGAGATCCCTGACCCCTTGATCTCCCTCTCGACTTATTTTAAAGTTGCTTCAGTTTGTCATATTTCCTGCTTTCTTTTCTTTCAGTAGAGGCTTTTCTGTTTGCTTGTGTTTTGTATAATCTCCTGCATATGAAATGCAGGGTCGGTAAGTCTGTAGAGACAGTAACTGGATTAATAACTACCTCAGGGCATGGTGAGGAGGTTGGGGGATCAGGGTCGCTAAGAACAATGAGTATGAGCGGAAATTGCCCTGAGAAGGATTATGTCGGTAGTTGCAAGACTCTCTTTAATGCGATTGAATGATTAAATTGTATGATATATGAAGTAGATGCCAATAAAACTAAAAAAAGAGAGAAAGATGGATAATGTCATTCATCGTCAGGAAATACAAATTAAAACTACACTGAGAGACACACACTGTGGAATGGCTAAAAACCCCACAACACGGATGATCCCGAATGGGGAGGATGCTAGGAGCTGAAAACGATCCCACACGACTGCTGCGAGTGTGCACTGATACCAACACTTTGGGGAAGGGCCAGCAACAACCATATGAAGCACAAACACACACCCCACGACCCAGGAACTCCATTCCTTAGGTATTGACCCAGGATTGCAGCGAGCCTTCAAAAGACGTGTGCGAGAATGCCCCTAGGATCTTTACCAGCATCACAACAACAACCTGGAGAGAAGCTCTCAGAAGGTGGAGATGATGGACTCTCCCGGACGTCGCGGAGAGCAACGATATCAGACCCGCATACAGAGTGTGCGCCCAAAGCGAGTCTGACGGCACCGGTGCCAGAGGTCAGACTAGAGGCTGCTCGTGCTGGGGAGTATTGATCCGGAGGGCCACCAGGGCACCTTCTGCTGGAAAAGTGATTTGGAGAAGGAATTAAGTAAAAGCAGCCTGCTGCATTATAGATGTGGCCCGCCAAAGCCTGCGGTTTTCTATTTCAGAAAGAGGTCTCAGTGGCAGCGTGGGCATGGAGGGATGGCAAAGAGACGCTCCCGACAGGCCGGAGACTTTCACAATAGAAGTGGCCAAGGAAGGACTTATCACCAGCACAACTGTGCCAAACCTTGGAGATGCACCTTACCAAAGAAGATGACCAAATCATACCAACAGGCGATCAGCATCACCAGTCCCCCCGCACGATGCAAATGAAACCCAGAGCGAGTCGCCCACTCTCCTTGAAAGGAACCAAGGCTGGCATCTTGCATGGCGATCGAACTCTCATGCCCTGCTGTTGGGGGCACCGAATGGGCACAGCCACTTCGGAAACCAGCGGTATCTGCTAGAGCAGTATGTGTGCCTACCTTACAGACCTGTGTGCGCTTCCACGGGCATTCTAACGATATGCACAACAGCCCAGCAACTGCGAAGAGCCCTAAGCTGGACACATCAGTGCCCATCCACACACAGAATGGGCAACTGTGTTGTACATGGGGTAAGTGGGTCCACTTGTCATCTAGTCTAAACAACGTTGATGTCACTCTGAGGTGCCATGGGGTCAGTTGCAGTTCATGGCCACCCGTGGGACAGAGGAGAACTGCCCACAGGAATGCCTGGACAAGGGCGGCTCTGGCAGCGGAGCCCCAGCTCCTATTCCCAGAGCTGCTGGAGAGGTTTCCAAGATCAACCTGAAGTTGAGAGCTGAGCGCTTAATCTTTGCGCCACCAGGGTTTCTTAATAAAACACTACACCGCTCTTGGGGGAAAATAAAAACTGCTGAAAAGGTATATCTCCTGGATTTTTTTGAGGGCAAAACAAAAGGGGGCAGACATGAGAGTATGTACTTTGATGCTATTTACTTGTTTATATGAGGCTCACAAATGGGCACCGTCGATTTATTGGGATAGAGATCCGAAAAGGGGCTACATGGTGGAGCCAAGTACTAAGTGTGCAGGCGTTTGAGGGAGTATGCTGGGACATGGAAAGTGTCCTATGGCTTGATCTGGGCACCGGTTACTTGATAGCATATACATGCAAACATGCATTGGGTAGCACACGTGTACGTTGTGCCCTTGACTGCAGTAGAGACACTATTCTTCCATTAAAACAAACAAAGGAAACATGCTAAGTGGTTCCCCAACCCTGAGCCCAAACTGCAGGGACAAAGAAAGTGCCATCAGGTCAGTAGGCAGGCTCTCAGGAGGAGCAGGAAGGGCCTATTCTGCAGGCCTGAGTTGTACACCCGTCCCAGCCCAGAGCCAAGCTGAGGTCACTTTGGGTTAGAGCTTTGTGTGGCTGGGCTGAGAGCTTAAATTAAATGCCATTAGGGAGATGAACCAAGGGTCTTGTCGACCAGGCTCAGGAAACCCTATCTCAATTTTTTTTTCCTTCCCGTCTTAGATTTCTGTTAGTTTGTTTTGCAAAATCCCAGCATTATCTTGGTTTCATTAAAACAGGAGGGGAATTGTCCAGGCTTAGTTCAGAATCATAAGGGAGTTGAGAGACCGGGTTTGCACTGGTGGAAACGACTGTCCCAGTCAGATCCCCCGGAAGAACCCTGTGCCATGGGGGGGGGGAGGGGGGTTGGGGGGGAGGACCGACCATGTTCTGTCTCCCACGTTAACACCCTACTTTTCAGCCAGGCTGTCTAGTTCATGGGCCATAAAGAACCCAGAGATCATGCTCATGGCTGTGGGCTTTATTATGGAAGTTAACAGGTGCAATATGCTCAGGGCTGCCAAGTTTTTTTTCAGGCTGCTGGGAAATGCCCAAAGGGCATGCCACTCTGCTGTGAGCCTCCGCTCTCAACCCCAGCTCCGTGGGCCAGCGAACCTAGCTCCCCCAAATAAAGGCACAGAGGCATTCTACCCCACAAGCCAGCCTCTTGTCCCAAAGTGCTTGGCTGTGCTGGCTCTGTGGGCTGTGCAGTCTGTAGCTCTCTCGCAGGCTCTGGTTCCTGGTGCTGCTGTTCTCCTCTGTCACTCCTCTCTTGTCACAGCTGTCTTCTGTAGCATCAACGCTCCCTGCTCAGGGATCTCCAGGTCAAGAGGACTCCCTCTCCTCTTGGCTCTTGTTGGTAGTGAAATTCCCCACTTCCTGTTTCTAAGAGGGCCCACTTTATACGCAGCAGAATCCTGTGAGCACGCCTTTGAATGGAGTCCTAACCATGTCTTCTCCCACCTCTTACCAAGACTGTCATGAGAAGGTGGTTTGGTGAGATGCTGGCTAGGAGGGGCCACATTAAATAATTCACGCAGACAGGAAAATCACTCACCTCCTCCCACAGTTGTCCAGATGGCGTCTTTCATCTTAGAATGTGTGCTAGCCCTGAGGTGGCAGGGCACCACCTATGTCCCAGGAGAAGATGTGTCATTGGCAGCCCTCTCCTCTGTCGGTAGTGAGTCGGTGCTGTGGGAATTGAAGGGAGAGGCCAGCAAGAGTATTGAGACTCTGGCTCTCGGAGGAGGGAGAAAGTGATGGGGAGGAGGGGGCGGTTTGAGGCGCAGAAGGGGAGGAACATGACCAGAGAAGCTAAGAAGGTTGGGGCCAGCAAAAACCGGGGGCCCAGGCCTCTAGCTCCTCTCACACGAGCCCACCCATCAGCAAGCACTCCCGTCTCCACACTGATGCGTCCCAAGGAAATCGGTGCCGGGATGGATGGACTCCAGAACCACGACTCATAACAAACAGTCACGGCAGAAGGATGACTGGGGATTTGACATCTGTTCTGGGGCCAAAGAGGAAAACGGCTTTCCCTTAGGGTTCCAAGGGCCAGCTTTCATGTGTCACTGTCAGAGAGCTCTTTCTTGTTCCCTCCAGCCAGTTTTAGAATGTTTTCAGGAGCTATAACTGATGAGATAGTCACCCCAAATGCCTCAGGTCACTCACACACACACACACACACACACAAGTTCAACTTATGGTAGTCATCATGGCAGTGAAATCCTTGGATGATGAAGGCCAATATACTAACCCTCTAGCAAAAGAAAGAAGAAAAGATATGATTAAACGGCCCCCGTCTTCCCACCTGGTTCTGCTTCTTTAACTTTGGAAATGAGTGACAGACTTCTCATTCTCACCCTCACTGACCAAGATCTCATCACTAAATCCCATGAGGATGCTTATTCAGGATCCCAACCTCTTACCAGGGGCTGGGACAAAGACGGGGCTTTCTGCTATCACTTACAGCAATAGTCTCAGAAACTCACAGGGGCAGTTCTACCCTATCCTTGGGGTCACTCTGAGCCCATGTTTCCTTCGCGGTAGTGAGTTGAGTCATACCATGTGCCAGGTACATACTGCGTAGAGGTTGGTGACACCACAAAATAAACCTGCCCTAACATACGGATAGCCTGGTAAGGGAAAATACCTTTTAAAAATACTTTTATTAAGGGCTCTTACATCTCTTATCACAATCTATACATTCCTCCAATGTGTCAGACACATTTGCACATATGCCGCCATCATCATTTTCAAAGCATTCTCTTCCCACTTGAGCCCCTGACATCAGCTCCCCATCGCTTCCTGCTCCCTCCCCTGCCCGCCCTCCCTCACAAACACTTGATAAGTTAGATTTTTTTTCCATATCTTACATCATCTTCTGTCACCCCTTACCCACTTTTCCATTATTTGTCCCCCTGGGAGAGGGTTCTAGATTGATTCTTGTGATTGATTCCCCCTAGCTTCCCAACCCTCCCCTAATCCTGCTGGTATGTCTACTCTCCTGGTTGGCCCTGAGGGGCTTATCGATCCTGGATTCCCTGTGTTGCAGGCTCTTATCTGTAGCAGGGTGCATGCTCTGGCCTAATCTGACTTATAAGGTAGAATTAAGGTCATGATAGGAAAGTTGTGTGTTTCATGAGTTCTATACTGCACCCTGACTGACTCACCTCTGAAGGAAGCCAACTTAAAATATATTTTTAAACACTCTTCTCCGGACATCATACCCATTCCCCTAACTCTAAATTAGAAGACAGTTTTTCATTTTAGGATACCAAAAAGGGGGAAATAAACTCACTGCACATTGAGAGGGCTCTAGGCTAGGTGGAGGGAGGGGGTAAGCAAATGGACCCAGGAGGCTGGGCCTGGCCCTTCTGTCCTGTGGGGTGCAGAGTCTGTGGGAGGTGCTGATGAAGGACGGTGGGGACGGTATCCTCCCGAGTAAAGATCTGATTTTGGAGAAGGAGCCCTCGGAGATGACTCGGTTCCTACTGACTTATGTGAGACCTGTGACTTCCCACCACCCCCCCCCCCATGGGGATGAGATGCCCCTAACTTGACTTGGAGAGTAAATGAATTCTGAGAAGGGCCGGGAGGCGGGTTCTCTGGGCAGGCAGGTAGAGCCTGCGGGCAGGGTTAGAGACATAGAGAACCCAGTTCTAAGTCCTACAGGACCCTCCTCCGGACTCCCTGGCTGGGTCTCCACAGACAAACAAGGGTTGAATGATGAGCTTACTATGGCTCCCCACTCACGGGAAAAAAAGCAAGAGTAAATAAATAAATCACATGAGGTTTCGTTTACAAAGCATAGTCACAGGTGTGGTCAACTTTTTGGAGCAGGTAAGGCAGGCTATTTCACAGATTCCAGAACTCAGACTACTTTCTACAGGTGAAGTAATGGGCCCCAGACCACAGAATTCCTTAAATGCCAGAGCAGGGACTTGAACTCGTTTCCTCCGATGGTTCGTCAAGCATTCTGTCCACAGGTACAAATAGGATTTAAATTTTTCAGGGCCAAGAGCATGGGTCAGGCCCTGACCAAGGCGCCCAGAGCCTCCCAAGGTGAAGGTTTACTGCTGAACTCGGTGACTAGCCTTAAAGACACTCCCGAGAAGGAATCTTGTATTTCTCAGAATACTTCCCGGGAGGGCTTGTCTCCGCGTGTGCTGAAAAGAAAACAGATGTCCGGGACAGGCTCTCAGCCGCCAACGTTGAGTCTCCTCCACAGGCAGAGCGAGAAGGGAATCCTGCTCATCTCAAGGGGCCAGTTTAATGCCTACAGGGGGTAAACAGCGGTCCCCACCCTAGGATTTTGGAGCAGGGCTCTGCAAACGTTCTGTAGAGAGCCAGGGAGTGGATCTTTGAGGTTTGGTGTGCCAAATGGAGTCTCTGCCATAGACAATACATAGAAAAATTGATGCAGCTTGTATGCCAATCAAGTTTTTTTAATGGATGCTGATTTTGGAAATACCATATCATTTTTCACACATCATCAAATGTTATTCTATTTTTTTCACCCCCTCCAATTACTAAAAACAATCATGCTAAGCTTGTGGTCCATACAATATGGGTGGTGGGTTGAGTTTCGCCCCAGGGCTGTAGTGTGCTGACCCCAACCTCTGCTCCGGACAAAAAGGCTGTCTTAGGCCCAGGTAACTCCCCTACTCAAAAATCAAAACCAAACTCACTGCCTTCCGGTCAATGCCAGGATCCTCGGTGAAGTTTAAAGAGTTGCTGAATGTGGTTCCCAGTCCCTGCATAGTGCAAACGGCGATGCACTTGGCTGTTAATGGAAAGGTTGCAGGTTCAAGTCTCCTCTGAGTTACCTTGGAAGAAAGGCCTGGTGATCCACTTCTGAGTGAGCAGTCGCTGGAAACTCTTCGGAGCGCAGTTCTCTTCTGGCACACCCACGGGCACCCGGAGTTGGAGTCGATTAGATGGTAACTGGTGGGGTGGTTGGGGATGGTCATGTTCCCACGGCCTCAGCCTGTGAGATGCTAAAGTCTGCCAAAGTCCAGGAAGCCAGTGGGCTTGGGGAAGGTGAGACCAAGGGTCTGCCAGAACCCACAGAGCCGGGGCCCGGCGTCGGGAGAGACCCTGGGCTAAGTACAGCACCCGGAGAAGCTGCACCAAGGCCTGATGGCTCAGCGGATCCGTTTCAGTGAACCGACGCAGTCCCTGCCAAGGAAAACGCTGCGACTTGACAAGCCTTGGCAAGTGCCTGGGAGATGAATTTGTGCAGTGTAAAGTTAGAAGGGCCTTCTGGGACCTGGGGCAGATCCGGACAGACGGTAGAAAAGCAGACGCGGGACGCGAAGGCTCCCTCCCTCCCCGGCGACATGCCAAGGAAAAGGACGGCGAGGAAATCAAGCCCCCCACCTCCGTCCCAAACAAGTTCCTCTGTTTTTTTCCCTGGGTCAGACACACCATAAAGTGCTGCAGGCTGAATGGAGGTGGTGTGTCGCACTCAGAAAACCCAGAGCTCCTCGAGGCGGCCACCATGGAAAACATCCGCCGGGAAACTTCCCACGTGGAAACGCTCCCGGGAAGGTCTGTCCAGGCCAAGGCCTCCAGTCTTACCTTCTCCACGTGCAGAATCACAATCAGCCACCCCCTGGGTGTCCTCTCATTTGTCCCTCTTCTCGAACTGGTAGACATTGGGATCCAAATCTGTCACTCCCAAACTTGTAAAGAGAGTATCCAAATCCGCCCCCGGGTCTGTCTGTCTGGTGAGATTAGCCCAGCCTGGGCCCTCTGAGACCTTCCACATGTTGGCGCCAGAACTGAGATTCATATACACCTGGACCAGGAGCTCTCCCAAAACGCCCAAACTCACCTTGAGTTGATTCCAACTCGTAGTTGCCCCTCAGGGTTCTGTGACTGCAAATCTTTCCTGGAATAGAAAGTCTTCTTGTTCTCCCTTGGAGTGGCTGGTGGTTTTGAACTGCCGACCTTCCAAGCTAGCAGCCCAATAGGTAACTCACTAGGCCATCATGGATGGGGAAAAAATAGTAAGGCAGACTGAGCTTTCCATGTGAACTGCGGCCTGCACCCAGAAGGCAAACATTTGCCATGAAAGCAAGCACCACAGACTTTGGGGAGGAGACATCTGCCACCTTTCTGTTCCCTAACACACTCACTGCCGTGACTTAGTGGAGAAGAGGCAGGGGGGCCTGGGGCTGTCCTCTGGACCTTTATCGTCTTAGCTTTCTAAACTGAGGAAAGTGGATTTTATCTCCCAGTGGCTCGGCTGACTCAGCTGTATGCAGGAGCAGTGGCTTCCTTGGCTTGCTGGGAGGGTCATTGAATTGATAGATGCAGTTGACTGCTACGATGCTTGACACACACAGCAAATGCTTGAGAAACAGTATTTCCTATTGTTATTGGGTAACTAAAGTTAAAGAAAACCACTCCCATTTGCTCTTTCTTAGCAACCTGTCAACTCCTCACAGCTGAAGAGAAGGGGCACCTTACATCTGCCCTGGATTCCCACCTGTAAATAGAACAAACAGGTAGTTAGTTTATTGTACCAATAAACCTGGCCAATAAACACATGTGGAGTTAATTGAAGGGCTGAGGGATAAATGGCCTCATGAGCCTCGCCTTTCTAGTTTTCTGGTCTCTTGGTTTCTGATGGTCGGACCAGGGTGCAGCTGCCTTAGCCAGTTCCCTGCTTCAGCTGGCAAGGCTCACTTCCTGCAAGACATCTCTGAGGAGAAGCCACATGGACCTACTCCGATGCAGCCCTGGGTGCTGGAGCAGCCGTGTGGAAACCCTTGCCAGTGCTGAAATGTTTACACATTCACTAACTTGGCTTTCTTCCTGCAGTTGGCCTCATTCCGTCTGTTTTGCGAGATGGAGGAGGACTTAGTGGACTGGTGTTGGACATATGGGTTAATGGTTTAATGTTGGACTTGTGGACTTGGGCAGCACTGGGTTGGGACGTTTTCTTGATGTGCACTTAACCTTTACATAAAACTCTCTCTTATGCATGAGTACCCAGACCGACACAACAAACAGGTACCCAGTTTGGCAGATCTGAGAATAACCCTCCACCTTCATGAACTGTCTTCATATATGTGTACTTTAACTTAAATATTCTTCCCACATTTGCCTTTTATTTCATGTGATGAATTGAGTTGTATACTTCTGCCAGTACAAAATATACTTTGGAATCCTCACCCCTCCACCCGTGGATGTGATTCCATTTGGAAATAAGGTTTCCTGTGTTATGTTAAGGAGGCAGTATCACTGTGGAGTGAGTTTAAGCTTGATGACTCCATTTAGAAGCACCAAGGAGATAAATAGCTCACTGGAGACCAAATACAGATAGACGCTGCTTTGTCTCCCTGCTGAGAAGACACATGGAGCTACACTAGAGCCCTGGAGCTGGAGGAGCCATGTGGAGACCCCTGCCAGCGCTGAGATGCTTCCACTGCCACTGGAACCACAAGACCCCCCACCCACGGGCCTGTTATCTTCCAGCATTCCGTGTCATTGCATGTGTTGCATGAGTCTGAGGAGGAATTTTTTTTTTTTGTCATTAAGGTTCTTTTTTTTTTTAAACATTTTATTAGGGGCTCATACAACTCTTATCACAGTCCATATATATACATAGATCAATTGTATAAAGCACATCTGTACATTCTTTGCCCTAATCATTTTCTTTTCTTTCTTTCTTTTCCCTTTTCTTCTTTTACATTTTATTAGGGACTCATACAACTCTTATCACTATCCATACATATACATACATCAATTGTATAAAGCACATCCATACATTCCCCGCCCCAATCATTCTCAAAGCATTTGCTCTCCACTTAAGCCCTTTGCATCAGGTCCTCTTTTTTTTTCCCTCCCTCCCCGCTCCCCCCTCCCTCATGTGCCCTTTGTAATTTATACATCGTTATTTTGTCATATCTTGCTCTATCCGGAGTCTCCCTTCCCCCCCCTTCTCTGTCGTCCCTCTCCCAGGGAGGAGGTCACATGTGGATCCCTGTAATCAGTTCCCCCTTTCCAACCCACTCACCCTACGCTCTCCCAGCATCGCCCCTCACACCCTTGGTCCTGAAGGTATCATCCACCCTGGATTCCCTGTGCCTCCAGCCCTCATATGTACCAGTGTACAACCTCTGCCCTATCCAGCTCTGCAAGGTAGAATTCGGATCATGGTAGTTGGGGGGAGGAAGCATCCAGGATCTGGGGGAAAGCTGTGCTCTTCATTGGTACTACCTTGTACCCTGACTGACCCATCTCTGAGGAGGAATTTATGGATTGGTATCAGACATGTGGGCTAATATCAGACTTATAGATTTGATTTGGACTGGGCTGAGATGTTTTCCCAATGTACAATTACTTGAGAAGCAACAAAGCCCACATGGAAGAAGCACACCAGCCTGTGTGATCATGAGGTGTCAATAAGATCAGATATCAGGTATCAAAGACCCAGAACAAAAAAATCATATCATTGTGAATGAGGGTGAGTGTGGAGTGGAAACCCAAAGCCCCTCTGTAGATGATTGGACATCCCTTACAGTGGGGTCACAGGGAAGAGATGAGCTGTGAGGGTGCAGTATAGCACCACTGAAACATACAACTTTCCTCTAGTTCTTGAATGCTTCTCCCCTCCCCCACTATCATGACTCCAATTCTGCTTTACAAATCTGGTTAGACCAGAGCATGTACGCAGGTACAGATAGGAGCTGGAAACACAGGGAATTCAGGACAGATAATCCCCTCAGGACCAGTATTGAGAAGAGCCATACCAGGAAGGTAAGGGGAAAGTGGGAGGAGAAACGGGGAACTGATCACAATGATCTACATATAACCCCTTCCCAGGGAGATGAACAACAGAAAAGTGGGTAAAGGGGGACATCGGTCAGATTAGTGTAATATATGAAATGATAATAATTTATAAATCAAGGGTTCACGAGGGAAGGAGAGTGGGAGAGGGAGAGAGAAAAATTAGAAACTGATACCAAGGGCTCAAGTAGAAAAAAAATGTTTTGAAAATGGTGATGGCAACAAATGTACAAATGTGCTTGATACAATGTATGGGTATATGGATTGTTATAAGAGTTGTATGAACCCCCAATAAAATGATTACAAAAATATATATATACAACTGCTCTTTTATATAAAGCTCTTTCCTATACACATATGAGTGTCTATGAACTTGTTTCTGTAGTCAACCCTGAGTACCCCAGCAAGGAACACTGGAGGGGACGGATGTGAGACAAGGCTCATCCCCAGAGCTGACGGCTGGTGCTCTGAATTTGAACTTGCAGTCTCCTGAACTGTGAGAAAATGCGTTTCTCTTTATGAAAGCCTCCCATTTGTGTTACATCTCTTACAACAGGCGTAACAGAGGAACTAAGACACCCCATGAAACATTTTAGCATATTTTCGAAGGCTTCCCAGTCTGTCCTCCCAGAACCTGGAGAACTAGGGCACCTGGAAGGCGTGTCCGAACTCAACACATCCCCCTGTTGGAGAATCCCAGCCCCACCCCAGCCCTGCCTGCTGCAAGTCAGGAAACCCTCAGTCCGAGAAAAGAGGCTCCAGAATGCCCCAGGGACAGCTCCTTAAAGATGGGGAGAACTAGTGCACTGTGCACACATGGGAAGAAGGAAGGGCTGTGTGAGCAAAGGTGTGCAGGTGGGGACCACAAATGAAACCTTCAGAAATCCACGAAGAACCTCTGTTCCAGAAGCCACAATCTGGGAGGAGGGGGGTGCTCTTTGTCACCTCAATGTCACTAATCTTTGTGCCACATACTGGTCAAACTTGATGCCACAGGAGCCAGGCTTGCTGTCCCAAGGCCATCAGTCCCCTTCAGTAGCCATGCGGTCTCTGCACTCTCTTCACTCACTCCTTGCATGTGTTCTGCCTGGACAGGAGGCCCTGTGCAAATATGGCTGGTGCCAGGCATGGCTCATGCGCCTTCCACAGGACTCACGGTTATTAAGAGGTTTCTCATCATGAGCACGCTGGTCCCAAAGCACCCAGTCTACCCTGCTGTCCTCAGCAGCCAGCCTTCAACCTCTGCCTTCCTCCAGCCCAGGCCACACACATTTTCACTGTGAGATCCTTGCTTTCCTCTTCCCTCCCCTTGTCTTCCTTCCGGGAAGTCTTAAGGAAGGCTGGATGCCAAGGGGAAGATGAATTAGGATGCTCCATCCGTTCTGCTGCATGAAGTGTGAGCTGCTTCAGCCTGCAGGTTAGAATGCTCTAGCCATTGTTTCCTTTCCAATGTGGGCTGCCTTCCTCAGGCTCAAGTGGAGAGAGCCGGGCAGCAAAGCAAGAGATGACCAGTTAGGGGCACTACCGCCACCCTCCTTCCACTGCCGTCGGTGCCACCCAGGAAGAAGACAGGTTTGGGACTGACTGGTCCAGGATGGAACTGTAGTCAGAGGACCCTCGAAGCTCACCCGGTCCTTAGCGCTATTTTATAATGTTTGTTCTGTAACTTGAAAGCACACAAAGCCCAATAAGTCAATAGAATGTGTCCCAGAGGTTAACAGACAGGAATAATGATGTGGAAAGCTCAAGTAATCTGCTTGGATCACAAGGCCCTCGAAAGCTAAGGAGAAGGAGAAACGGCAACGGGGGGTAGGTGTCTCTGTCCCAGCTTACAGTTCTCTCCAGCAGGGTGTGTGCTCTTCGTTTCAAGCTTTTTGTAGGCTGGTCTACGTGTCTTTAAGGCTCCCTTGTGGTAAAAGTCTCCCCCACTGGTCTTGCGGCCCCAGCCAAAGTAACCCTGCCCCTCTGATCTCTGCATCTGCTCCCGTGAAGATTTACAAGCTAGGAATCCCTTAGGGGGCAGTTCTACTTTGTGCTATAGGGTTGTGAGTTAGAATCTTTGATTGAGTTTTGAGTTTGGTCACCTCCAGCCACACCCTACACTCTCAGCCGGCAATGTCATCCTTTCCTGCTACAAAAAGTTGCCAGTTCTCTTGCCCCCCCAACCCCACTTCCCCTCTACAGTTCTCCCACTCACCACCCCTTTCTTCAACCTCAGGGAAAGAAATATCTTGGCTGCTCTTATGGGTAACCTTTAACCCCTTTCTGCTCCTCTGCTGATCTTGTGCCATCTGAAGTGGAAAAGGCATGATCTCTGATAACTTTTCTATCTGTTCCTCCCTAGAGACTATTTAAGAACCCATCACCCGCATCACCTGTCATTACAAAATGTCTGTAAAGCCATGTTCAACATCGACTCTGGTGCCTCTCCTTCTCACACTCCACTCAACTTCCCTTCTACTCAGACAGCCCTCCCAGAAATCACCATTGTGCTCTTTATCATTGGACCCCAGTACTTCTTCATACCACCCTGCTTGGGCCCCCTCGACACATCCAGAATGGCGTTCCATCTGGAAATTCTTCTGTTTCTTCTGGACTCAACTCTACTCTTCTTGTTGTCCCCCCATGGCTGTCGCACCAGCTCCATTCACTGTGGGTATTCTTTCTGGTTCTGAATCCCTCCTGATTTCGTCCGTTTCTTCATGGAATGCCCCTGGAGAGCACCTCATGGAAATCACCACCCAAAACTTCAACTTTACAAATCCAACTGGAACTGGTGTTTTCTTCTCTCCGTCTCTGCAAAATCACTTCTCTCTGAGTTCTCTGGTCCTTTCTTAGCTATGACCATTTTCCCAGACAACCTAGAGGTCCCAGAGGTCCCAGACTGGTCTGTCCCTTCATCATACCTCTGCAGGTGTAGTAGTCACATAATCTGGTGTCAACTTGTGGAGGGGTGGAGTCGATCAGGTTGCAGCTTGATGACCTCAGTTGGAGGCGCAAAGGAGATAAATAGCTCGCTGGAGGCGGGACACTCATAGACTCCTTGCAAGACATTCTTGTTGAGAAGACACATGGAGCTAAGCTAGGGCCCTGGAGCTGAAGGAGGCATGTGGAGACCCCTGCCAGCACTGAGATGCTTCTCCTGCCACTGGAACCACAAGACTTTCCACCTACTGGCCTGTGATCTTCCTGCATTCAATGTCATTGAATGTGTTGTGTGATTCTGGAGTGGAATTTATAGATTGGGATTGGACATATGGGCTAATATCAGAGTTATGGACTTCATCTGGACTGGGTTGGGGTGTTTTACCAATAGCCAATTGCTCTTTTACATAAAGCTCTTTCTTATACACATATGAGTATCTATGAATTTGTTTCTCTAATCTACCCAGACTAACACAACAGGATTCCCAGCATCCATCCTCTCTCTCTCCAGGAACATTTACTGCCTCAGTCTTGCCAGTCATTCTCCTCTCTGACCTGAGCTACTGAAATCACCTCTAGTCTTTCTGCTTCCAGTGTCTTCCCTCCCCAGCCTGCCCCCTGGGATGGCTTTTCTGTGCATTACAACTACACAGGCAAGGTCATGCCACCACTCTTCCACCCACTCACTTTCATCTTCATCTTCCACATTTTGACATTTCAAGGGGCACCTGTGATTTGCAAAGTAAAAGTAGCCCGGTGATCAAGTCTTTTAATTTTGTCCTACCCTAATTCTTCCATTCCATTTCCCGCCACCATGCCTGCTTCCACCAACATAAACATACACATATGCATGCATGAATTTGCATTATGTCACTTTCATTTGGGGCTAAACACGATTCCTCAGATATACCTTTTACTGTCATGCTTCCATGCTTTTTCTCATGCTGGTTCTTTATCTTGGAGTCTCGTCCTCTCTCTTGATATTCACTCATCTTTTCTTCCATGAAGCTTACTCTTATTCTTCCTGATACAGCTCTCTAATTCTTCCTGTGAAGGTCCATCCCATAGACGTTTCCTTGTATCACCATTACAACACGTATTTCACCCTGCCTTGTATTGAAGCCAAAAGCTCCTGGAGAGGGCTCAGCCCATGTCTTTACTCTGTCTGTATCCGACAAGAGCCTAGCAATGTGGCTTGTATATAGTAAAAACTTCATACAGACTGAATGAATCGATATAAAGTGCTCCCTGGTAGAGGAGCAACTGCTAAAATGTAGAGGTACGGAGATGTAGGGATGAAGGTGCACACACTATATTTATGTCTAAGATTCATCATGATCGACGATCCAAGTTCACACTCGGCAAAAGCCCACAATGAGTAGCCCTCCAACTTCACTTCTTTTTTCACTGCTGAAAGGGGTTTAATGAACATCAGTTTGGGTGTAACACAGGGCAGCAGAGCTGAGTACAAGAAGGCTGGGTTGGTTTTAAGGAGACGTGCCAGCAGGCCTTGGGGGCTGTTGGTTGGTGAAGACCCTCAGGGCTACATCAGTCTGGCTCTCCAGCGCTTCCATTCTGTTTTCCCTGTAGGTCTCAGGCCATCTCCCTTCTTTTCTCTGCCTCAGTCGCCAGCTCATGTGCCTGGATCCCAATGTCACTTCTTCACTGCCGTTCCATTCTGGGCCATATGGCTACCCAGCATTCCATGGTCCATTTAGCCTGAAAGTGATTAAATCACGACTTTACTCTCCATAAGTTTACCAAACCAATTTCCACTAAACAATTCTGATTCGTGGCTACACCAATTATATTTCTCCAGCACCGCACGGCCATCCTTCATACAATCCAGCTTCTTGGATGATATGCTCGGCATTCAGATTGAATAAGGAAGGTGAGAGGCAGCAACCACGGCACACACTTTTTCTGGTTTTAAACCATACAGTAAGAGTCCTCTCATTCTGTTCCTTAAGGAGCCTGGTGACAAAGCAGGTAATGGGTTGAGCGGCAAATTGCAAGACAAGCAGTTCGAAACTGCCAGCTGCTCCCGTGGGAGAACGAGGAGGCTGTCTGCTCCCTCAAAGAAGACAGTCTACAACCCACAGGGGCAGCTCTGCTCCACCATAGAGGGCCTCGATGAGTCAGATTTGACTCAATGACAGTGAGTTTTGGGGATTTTTTAGTTGTATGATAAGGACCCTGTGTTAGTCTGGGTACTTTAGAGAAACAAATCCACAGAAACTCATATGTGTAAGAGAGAGTTTCATATAAAGGGTAAGTGCACATCAAGAACACATCCCAGCCCAGTGCTGCCCAAGCCCACAAGTCCAACATTAACCCATATGTCCAACACCAATCCACAAAGTCCTCCTCTATCTCACAAAACACACACTATGATGCTGACTGCAGGAGGAAAGCGAAATCAGTGTGCATGTAAGCATCTCAGCGCTGGCAGGGGTCTCCACACGGCTGCTCCAGCACCCAGAGCTGCATCGGGGTAGGTCCATGGGGCGTCTCCTCGGGGATGTCTTGCAGGAAGTGAGCCTTGCCAGCTGAAGCAGGGAACTGGCTAAGGCAGCTGCACCCTGGTTCGATCATCTCAAAGCAAGAGACCTAAAAACTAGAAAGGTGAGGCTCACTGAGCCATTTATCTCTCCACCCTTCAATTAATTCCACATGTGTTTATCAGCCAGGCTGGCACAATACACTAACTACCTCAGACCTCTAGTGGTATAGTGATTCTGCATTGTGCTAACCACAAGGTCAGTAATTTGAAATCACCAAGCAGTGCACAGTAGAAAGAGGAGGCTTTCTAGTCCTATAAAGAGTTAGCCTCCTCCACCAACAGGGCAGTTTTGCCTTGTCCTATAGGATCGCTGTGAGTCATAGTTGACTCTGTGGCAATGAGTGAGGGCGCATCCCCTTGTTCTGTTAGAACAGTGTTGCCCAAAGTAGGATGTACCACCATTTGGGGGTGGTGGGGGTGGTAGTGGTGGTGGTGATGCTGGAGTGATCTAGGAGCACTGCAAATACAAGACACGAGCATTTTATCCTAGATTATGGACTATAGTGCAAAAATGTTTAATTGCTAGGAGGCGCTGAGGTGTCTTTTTAAAGGAACAGTAGGCTAAAGAAGTCGGGGAACCTATGTGTTGAAACACCTGTCTCTTAGTCTCTGTACAGGTTCTGCAGGAGCTCTGGAATTCCTACTCTTCCCAAAGTTATCCATAATTTGTTATAATGCCCCCAGTCCAAAGTCATTGCATAGTCAGTACAATGCAAGGAAATATCTTCCTGGTATTTCCCTCTTTGAACCAAGATCCATTTGATGGCAACAATGATATCCCTCTATCCCTGTCATTTAGTGCAGCTGGCTTGAATTCCTGGCAATTTCCTGTTGATGTACTGCGGCATTTGTTTTTAATTATCTTTACCAAAGTTTTACTGGTGTGTGATATTAATGATGCCGCTCTATAATTTCTGCCTTCTGTTGGGTCATCTTTCTTTGAAATAAGCATGATACCAGTCAGTTGGCCAGGTGGCCACCTTCCTGATTGCTTGGCATAGATAATCGAGCACTTCTAGTGTTGCATTGGTTTGTTGAACTATCTCAGTTGGGATCCTTCAATTCATGGATCCTTGTTTTTAGCCAATGCCTTCAGTGTAATATGGAATTCTTCCTTTAATACATACATTCTTGATCATAGGTTCACTCCTAAAATGGTAGACTGCCAACCAATTTTTTTTTGTACAGTGATTCTGTGTATTTCTTCCACTTTCTTTTGATGCTTCTAAATAATTCATCTGTATTTTTGTCCATAGAATCCTTCAATATTCCAACCCAAAGTTTGATTTTTTTTCTTCAAGTCTTTCAGCATGAAATGTGCCCTTTGAAATCATATGTTCAGCTTTAAAATGTTCTTCACTTCTTTCATTTGCTTGAGCTACTCAATGTTCAAGAGCCAACTTCAGTCTATTCTGATATCCACTTTGGTCTTTTCTTTTATACTATCCCTCCAGAGAGGGTGCTGATGAATGAATTTATTAAATAATCTTTTATTGTAAACCAGATGGGGAAGTTAAACTTCAGATCATCAACTTTGCATTCAATAATCCAAACCATTAATTGAGCCCTCCAGTACTTCACACCACAAGATCCATAATTCCCTCTATCCCCGATGGACCACCCCCTTCTGTTTGCCACACACCACAGTCTGCTCTATTGTGTGTGTGTTTCCTTTGTTATTTCTGTAGTGTGTCTATGACCGGAAACACAGCCCTTAAATGTGTTCCTATTTCCTCATTGATGGTCGTTGTGACTCTGGGATTCACACTTAGGTCTTTGATCCTCAATGAGTTCATTTTGTACATACCATATATACACATTTTTCAGCACATGTTTGATGTAGTTTTTGTGGTAAAATTAGGTGCCTTGGCTGATATTTGGGTCAGCTTATACTCGAGTATATACGGTAGGTTAAGGAATGAGTCCTGTTTCATTCATCTGCAGATCCAATTTTCCCAACACCGTATGCTGAAGAGGCTAGCTTCCATTTACTGCGCCCCCCCCCTTTGTCGAAGATTAGTTGTCTGTAGGTGGATGGATTTATTTTGGGGTTCTCTATTGTTTCATTGGTCTACATTCCTATCCTCATACCAGTACCTGACTGTTTTAACTACTGTGGTTATGTAATAAGTCTCAGACTAGGAAATGAAAGGTCCACTACTTTGTCTTTTTAAGATTTTTGTTTATCGGCATCTTCCTTCTCCACATGAAGTTAGTAATTAGGAAATTATAAAAAGTTATCATCTGGATCAGAATTGCATTGCATTTTTAGATTGCTTTGAGAAGTATTGACATTTTCACAATATTAGGCCTTCCTATCCATGAACATGGAATGTGCTTATATTTATGCAGGTCTCTTATAGTAGTTTTCTTTGTATAAGTCTTTTGTTTCTCTGTTTAGGCTTATTCATAAGTATAGCTTTCTTCATGTATGATGTTCTCAATGTCATTCCATAACTCATCTGGTCTCCAGTCATTAGTGATCAATGTGTCACACCTATTTTTGAGATGGCTCTAAATTCAGGTGGGATATACTCAAGGTTGTACTTTGGCTCTCGTGGACTGGTTTTAATTTCCCTCAGCTTCAACTTGAACTTGGTATGAGGTACCAATGGTCTGTTCTACAGTTAGTCCTTTCCAATATTAGGCTTCTCCATTGTCTCTTCCCACAGGTGCAGTTGATTTGATTCCTCTACATACAGCCTGATGAGGTCCACATATATAGTTGCTGTTCTTGATGAAGAAAAAAAAAGGTTATTTGTAATGAGTAAGTCATTGGTCTTATAAAATTCTATCATGTATCCTCTCAATCACCAAGGTCAATTTTCTAACTACTGACACTTCTTGTTTCCATCTTTTCCACTCTACCAGTAAGTATCAATGTCTCTTGAATGAATGTTTGATTAATCTCAGACAACAGAAGTTGGTAAAAAATAATTAATTTCATCTTTACCACTAGTGGTTGGTGTGTAAATTTGAGCAATGGTTGTATTAACTGGTCTTCCTCATAGCTAGATGGATATTATTGTGTCACTGACTATTATACTTCAGGATAGACCTTGGAATGTTCTTTCCCATGATGAATGCAAGGCGATTCCACTTCATTGTGTCATTCCTGGCATAGGAAACCATGAGAATGTTGGATACAAAATGGCCAATCCTAGTCAATTTCAGCTCACAAATGCCTAGGTTATTGATCTTCAGGTGTTCCATTTCATTTTAACAACTTCCAATTTTCCCTGATTTGGACTTTGTACATGCTCTAGTCCAATTAATAACAGATATTTACAACTGTTTCTTGTCATTTTGAGTCACACCACATCAGCAAATGAATAGCTTTAATCCACTCATGTCATGAAGCTCCCCTCAACTCGGAGGAGCCAGCTCTTGCCTGGTCAGATGTTGAACGCTTTCCCACCGGAGGGGGTCGTCCTCTAATGCTACCACAGTCCACGTCCTGTCGCTCTCTAGGATTTTTCTCTGGACAATTTCTTTGGAGGAGATCACCAGGTCCTTCTTCGGAGCCTGTCGTAATCTGGATGCTCCATTGAAACTTGACCACCATGGGTGACCCTGCCGGTGATTCAAATACTGTGCTATAGCTTCCAGCACTGTAACAACACACAAGCTACGACAGTCCGAGACACCAAAACGAATCTACTAACAGTTATGTAAGCGAGGAATTTTCTACAGCTGCTTCATAGGGACACCTAACTGCCCCAGTGTCTTTGCCCTCTCCTGCAAGTTTTACCCTCCTATGACCCAGATGCAGTTAGCTGCAGTTCTTTGTCATTCCTCCCTCACAGTGGGTTTTGCTATTAACTCATTTGCATTTCAATGGTGATTAGAGTCCCTGTGTCTCCTTCCCATTGACTTTTACAGTCAACCCTCTCTTGACTCTCCATGACATGCAAAGTGATTCAGGCTTTAGCAAATGGACAAGGGAACTCCGAAGAACTAATGTTCTTTCTTGTGCTCCTTAGAGCTCACACACAAGTAACCTCCTGTTCTGCCCTCTGACCTCCCCCCACAAACCAAAAACCAGAGCCTCACTTCCACTGAGTTGATTCCAACTCATAGTGACCCAGCAGGACAGAGGAGACTACCTCCTGAAGGTTTCTGAGGCTTTAAATCTTGATGGGAGCAGCGGCCTCTGCTTTCGCTCCTGGATGGGCTGGTGGGTTTGAACTGCTTCCCTTGGCAGTTAGCAGCGGGGAACCTGATCCACAGAGACACTAGTACTCTTCTCTCCCACCGCCATCAAATCGGGGAAATTGGGTCACACAGAAGCCAAGCACATTGACAAAGCAAGAGAAAGCCATGCTGGGGGAGGTGCTTGCCCCGATGGGGTGAGTCAGCATTCCTGTGGTCAGCCCTCCTGCTCCTCTCTTCAGGCCTAGGAGGAAAATGCTGAGTCATACACCTGTGGTCAGCCACTAGCTAGAAACTCCTGGTTGCAACACACCTCGCCTTGTCCCAGATGCTTTGTGGGCATCGTATACCCTTCTTCATCTGCGATGAAGCTACCTAGCTGGCTTTGGAGCCTGGGCATTCCGCTAGTGTAAGGTGACCAGATTTTAACATTGGTAAAGCGGGACACCATTGATAAAACTCATATCCTGGCGAAATAGCCACATGGCAGCCGAAAACCGTATACCCTAGCTTGTCGTGCATTCTTTCCAAAAAGCGGGACTTTTTTAAAACGCCGCGGGACGCGAGACAATTTGTTAAAAATCGGGGCTGTCCTGCCCAAAGCGGCTAGTGGTCAGATGAAAGGTCAGTGTTTCGGGGGGACAGAGGAGCCAAGGTCTTGCATGTCCCCTGCCTGTACCTGTACAGGCCTGAGTGGGAGCAGCAGGCCCCTCTTCAGGGCCGGGAGGAGGAAAGTAGAGCCAGCAAGGAAGGACCCCAGCGCCGGGAGGCCAGGTTTCCATGCACGCACCTTGTGCAAACGCCAGGCTGGAGGGCCGCCTCCTTTGCCGTGGCTTGAAGTGGTTTGCGCAGCCCACGTCCAGCTATGTAATAGCCGTTCTCTATTTTCTATGAGAAGATTTATTCAAAAATAAATTTAGCTAAGGGGGGAACGTAAAAAAAGAAAACAGAGGGACAGATTTTCTTGTTGACTGGCTGCCAGGGCTTGAACCGTTGGGCAGCCAGACCCTTCGGAGGAGACAGCTGCAACATTTCACAGTGTAAAGTCAGCGAATTTCCACAGGCCCGCCTGCCAGAGACCACAAAATGGTTTCAAACAACGGCTCGCTTCATGATGTGTGTGTGTGTGTGTGTGTGTGTGTGTGTGTGTGTGTTAGAAAAAGGCATGGGCGCAGGACGGGAGGAGGGGGGGGCTGCATGGGGAGGTGGGGGGCGGGACTGAGAGGTGTCCTCGCGGCAGGCCGAGTGGGCAGAGCACGCCTCGAACAGATTAATGAAAATGTTTCGCTGGCACGAGGGGCTTGATTGCCCCACTGCAAAATTGCTTGCAGCTTCGAAAACAGCATGTTTCATTTCAAGCCCATTCTCTTGCCGTACATTAGCACTTGTCAATGTGACCATTAAGCGCAGGCAGTGCAGAAATTTAATTACAAAACCATTTATTTTATTGAAAGAAAAATAAACCCAAGCTACCTCAAATGCATTAGGTAGGTTCAAAACATGTTCAGCTGATAACACCCAAGGGGAGGGAGGCTGCTGCAGGAATAAATGCGTCTTTCATGTGCGGTGGGGACGCGATATTAGAAACAGCTGCCTATGGGCCACTCTTTATTTAAGTTCGATTGTGAATTAAAAAACAACTGATTTAATGAAGGGACTTTTTATATCTGAACTTTACTCAGCGGCGGCACTCACTCCCGCCTCTTCTCTCTCTAGCGCTCTCTCCTTGAAAGGGTGGGGGATTAAAAAATGCTAATTAGGGAAACAGAAGTTTTTAGTGAATGGGGATCCAGCCCGACTCCACCCTCCCCACCCCCCCATCTTCCATCTCAGGCTTGTCTTTTGTTCTCCTAATGGTGGAAGAAGGCAAGGTCTGCGGTATTAGAGGAAGTAACAAAAATGTGCTAAACACATCAGAAAGTCTCCAATCTGTATCTTATTTATGCACTCCCCCTCCCTCTCCCCCATGAATGTCTTCTACCCAGTTGGAAAGCCTGCCTCGCTGAGGTTCTCCGGTGAAATAATAGATTTGGGTCAAGCGGTGGGCTGATGTCATGCTGGAGACAGCCTCTCCTTAGCACTAATGAGCTGCCAATACGCGTCTGTTTTATTATTCTGCAGGAAAGGGGAGAAGAAGGCGGGGGGAGTTATAACCTTACTGGCTTGGACTGATTTGTCTATTTAAAGTGCTATTTTTTTTCTCCCTGTCTACGAAATCTCCCACAATTTCTTACAGACATCCCCCGAGCCGTTTGCTCAGAGCAGGAGTCTTGGGAAGACATACTTCCACGATGATTCGTTTGTAGATAATTTCTCTCCCGCGAGAATGAAAAGCCAGTTGCTGTCCAGTGGATTCTGACTCCCGGAAACCCCGTGTGTGCCCTGAAGTCTATTGGGAATCTGGCACTTTGGAAGTAGGAGGTCAGGACGCTGGAACCTGCAACCTTTAGGCTAGCAACCTAGGGGCTCCCAAAGGAGAACAGTGCCTCTGATTTGGTAGGAGCTTCATTTGGCTGGCATGAGGTAGCCACTAGACAGCAAATAGGAATAGAGAGAGATCTTCTAAGTAAGTTCATTTCTGGCTCTCATAGTTCAACTGACACCCAAGAGCAGGTCTCTGTGAACAATGTTGCTGGGGTTCATCACGTCCCGAGGTGAAACCTATGGAGGAAGCCTGGCCTGTTACAGATACAACCTTGTAGACCCTCTGCCAATGAGCTCAGGAGGACACTGTTCTAAGACTCCCCAGAGGTCAACCAGGGCCAGCCAGGCTGACCAGGTGGCTTGGAAATCATTCCTTCTCCCTTGCCGGGACAGACACCTCTGCCTCTGACCCAGGTGCTGTGCTCTGTCCTTGGCATATGCTCGTCATGCCACAGAACCCAGGAAGCCCGAAGCAAGAGAAATGCAGACACCGAGAAGCCCCCCCACTTTGGCCAACCCTTCATCAAGCAGAAGGAAGTGGGGATAGCAATGGGATGGGAGAGCAGGTGGATGGGGCAGCATATTGAATACTTTAGCAAAATGGGTATCCAAATGGAACCTTCTAAACTGAGGAAACCATGGAATGGGCCACCATCCTGTTACTATAAATGCACTCAGCGAAGACCATTGAGGCCCTACTCTGACCCAACCACGGAGAGGTCCTTTTGCTCCATGACTGTGTGTGCTACGAAAGAGGACGAGAGACGGAGAGCATAGGATGGTGGAAAGAGAGTGCCAGATTGGCTAATGTGCTGTTATTGAAAACATTTCCACTGTAGACCTTCTGAGCATCTCACCTCACTCAAAAGGACATGCCAAGACCACGTGCTTCCATGTTTGTATCTCTCTGCTAGGTGCCAGGGATGGGTGAAGGAGCTCCCCCAGCCGCCCAAGCCTAGTCAAGCAGTTGTTTCCTAACAACACAATGCTTCCTGGCCCGAGTTTCAGGCAAGAGAGTGAAGACCAGAAATGTATTCTAGTTTTAGGATGCACGGAGTTTTCAGAATGCACTGTATTTTAACATAAAGTGACTCCATGGATTATTGATGAATGGCTTAGTTTCCCTTATTGCTATTATCTTCAAGAACAAGAAGTGAACTCCTAGAAAACAGAATAGGGTTCCACTCGCAGGGGTTGGGTTGGCAAAGCCAAGGGAGCAGGCAAGCTCTTTGAAATCGACCAACAGCTTAGCAGGAAGGCAGGGGAAGGCGAAAGGAAGTTGCCCGCACAGGAGCCTTCGGCGCGTATGGAAGGCCTACCCATGCGATGAGCATTCTGGAGAGTGTGCAGACACGGGAGAGGCGGCTATCTGAGCCTCGGCATCATTGCTACCTCTCCCCATGAGCTGCAGAATGGACCAGGAGATCATGAAGCATCCTTCTTGCAGGTACGCTAGTGGAAATAGGTGCTGTCCCGTTCCAGTATCTTCTGATCTTGACTCATCTCCTTCCTCTGATACCAATTGTGATCCACAGCATGGAGAGCAAGACCTTTAACACTGAGGTATAGTCGTTTATTCACACACACTTGTTGAGTACATACTATATAAACTAGTTGCCTTTGAGTCAACCAATTTTGACTCATGAAGACCCCAGGTGTGTCAAAGTAGAACTGGGCTCCATGGGGTTTTCAACTGCAGATTGCCACGCCTTTCCTACATGGTGCCCTGGGTGGATTTGAACCTCCAATGTTTCGGTTAGCATCTGAGTGTAATAACTGTTGGTATCACCCAGGGCCTTTGCTGACCGTATGCTGGGCATTCTACTAGGTGCTGGGCACTTAATGAAAAACAAGACCAACAAGATACTTGCCACTGTGGAGGGAGACAAATAAAAGACTGCAGATTGATCTTCGTGCTTCGAATGGAATAAATAAGGTATGACACTCTTTCTAAGGAGGTGAGCATGACATTCGCCCTAAGGTTGACAAGGAGTTGGCCACACGAAGTGCTGGAAGGAAAAATGTTCCAGACAGAGACAGCAGGCAGCCCCAAATCCAGATGCCGCTGAGTGCTTGGCTTGCCTGGGATTAGCCAGGAGGCAGGTGTGACTGAGTAGGATGCGTGAAGAGAATAAGGTCCAGCATGAGGCCATGGGGAGCGGTGTGGGCAGATGAAGTGCCGTGGGAAGCTGTCAAAGGGTTTTACGCAATGGAGTGGCACATTCTAATTTACATGTTAAAAGGATGATTGTCTGCAAGTGTGGAAATGGTCTGGACGTGTCAGGGGGTGGGGACTGTTGGGTGACGTTGGGTCGAGGAGGGTATTGCGATGAAGTGAAACAAAAGGATACCCCAAATCAGAATGGGGGCAGTGGGGTTTCTACCTCTTCTTGTTGCTGTTTCGCTTAAGCAGATTTAGCTTCTAAGACAGTCGGAGAGCTCCTTAGACTCAGGGCTTGCTGATTTCTTCATGTGCACACGGGACTCCTCCCCAAGCGCACCTTTCCAGCAAAGATGTGGCGAGAGTCAGGACCAGGCTATGCCTCAGCTCAATCTTCAAGGCAGTTGACGCAGACTACTCTCCGGGCCTCATATGCCACCCCAGTGCTCCTGGAGGACCGACCGGACATTCGATTTCTTCTTTCCTTTTATTTTTTTCCCCTAGCCAGGGCAGCCCTTTTCCTATGACCCTTCTGACTAGAACGTTCTTGATTTGGCACAAAATTTGACTCGTCCTGTTACCCAAGATGCCTAAGAAATGCCTCATCGTCTGAAAGCCTTTCCTGCCTCCCCAGGGGAGGGGCTGCCATGTGCGCCTCTGTGCTCTTAGGGGGCTTTATTCACATCTGGATTTAGCACCTGGGCACAATGTGCTGTAAATCTCTGCTTGAGTGTCTATCTCCTGACCAGGGCCCTCGCTTCTAGGCAAGTTATAAGCTCCCTGGAAAATCTTGAGCCTTTTCTTTAGGGAGTGATCAAGTTGAAGGCAGGTTTTGAACCACATGACATTGAAATCATGGCGCTACACATCTTATTGCTGTGGAATTCTGTTGTAACTTAAAGCCAAAGGAAGGTATGAGTCCTTGTGGCCTCAAGTTGAAGTGGAAAACAGGTCTGCCAGACTCTAAATCCACTCTCATATGAATGAATGAGTTTTAACATAGATCAATAGAAGCATCTAATCTGAAGACAGGAGAGGAAAAACGATTTTGAAGATGAAGAAATGTCCACTGACCCACCCAAGGGGAGGGTATTGTTGTGTCTCCACAGGGAAAGAGGGACAAAATCTAAAGCCAGTTCCAGACGAATGCAGTGTGCCGGGAAGGAGTGGGGAGCCAGTGGAGGGGCCTGAGGGCTCAGTCCCCATGCCAGCTACATGGACAACTGCCCCTCACCCCAGAAGAATTTACTTGAGAGGACGGCACTGACACTTCAGCTAGGGGATAGGGGCATGTCTGATCAGAGCAAATGGGAGCAAATGAAGGGGGAGGAAGAGAGAGTGAAGTACATCCTGGCCTATCAGGCCTGGAGGATGATATCCCTGCTCTGAACAGACAATGGACAGAGTGGACAATATGGCTGATCCCACTATGAGACACACCGTCCCTTGATGGCCAGGGCCTAAGGGGGACAACACTGGAGACTCAGGGCTTGGACTAGCCCAGACTGACCCTGTGATGCAGGCAAACCACTAAAAGCGTGCGGCAGAGCAACCATGGGAGCAGCGCAGGGAGCCCCCGAAGGAGTACAAAAGACAGACTCTGGGGCCAAAGCATGGTACTCCATTGGACCTGACTGAAGGACACGCCTAGAGATCAAAAATCAGACCTTGATCTATTTACAGGTTTTTCTTTCTTAAATTTTTTTCTTTTAATTAATTTATTCTTCTATGGGTAATTGGTTTCCCTTTTTGTTGTCATAGCTGTGTTCTCACTTATCGCCTATCTTGCTCTGACTTGATTTTTGGTGCATATTATTATCTCTACAGATCTATCGAGATAAGATAGACTGGATGAATAGTCGGGGGGAGAAAACAATGGGACCAATGGTTCCGGGGGGACATGGGAGAGGGGGAGGAGAGGGAAAGGAGTTGATACTGACCAACCCAGGGAAAGGGGAGCAAGAGCAATAAGTGATCCAAAATCACTAGCAAGGAGGGTGTGAGAGGCCTGTCAGGGATTCAGCAAAGGCAAGGTAACCTAGAGAAATTACTGAAACCCAAATGAAGGCTGAGCATGAGAGTGGGACAAGAGGAAAGTAAAAGGAAATAGAGGAAAGGACTAGGTGACAAAGGTATTTATAGAGGTCTAAAGACTGGAATGTACATATGTAAATATATTTATATGAGTGTAGGGAAACAGATCTATGTGCATATTTTTATAGGTTAAGTACTAAGGCAGCAGATGGACATTGGGCCTCCACTCAAGCACTTACTCATTGCAGGAGCACTTTGTTCTATTAAATTGGCATTCCAAGATGCACACCTTACCAACACAATTGCTGAAGAAAAATGTGTGCATAAGTCAATGCGGTGAATAAGGCTGACGGTGCCCAGCTATCAAAAGATATGGCGTCTGGGATCTTAAAGGCTTGAAGATAAACCAGTGGTCATCTAGCTGAGAGGCATCAGGGCCCACATGGAAGAGGCATACCAGCTTGGCTGACCACGAGGTGTAGAAGGGACCAGTTATTAGACATCAAAGAACTAAAAATCACATCAGTGGGTGCCCACCTTCCTGATACGATCACTGAAGACAAACGTGTGCATAAGCAAATGTGGTGAAGAAAGCTAATGGTGCCCAGCTATCAAAAGATATAGCATATGGGGTCTTAAAGTCTTGAAGATAAGCAAGCAGTCATCTAGTTGAGAAACATCAAAGCCCACATGTAAGAAGCACACCAGTCTGTCTGACCTCAAGGTGCAGAAGGGCCCAGTTATCAGACATCAAAGAACTAAAAATCATATCAATGGGTGCCCACCTCCCTGATACGATCAATGAAGACAAACGTGTGTATAAGCAAATGTGGTGAAGAAAGCTGATGGTGCCCAGTTATCAAAGGATATAGCATCTGGGGTCTTAAAGGCTCAAAGATAAACAAGTGGCCATCTAGTTCAGAAGCAACAAAGCCCACATGGAAGAAACACAATAGCCTGTGTGACCACGAGCTATTGAAGGGATCAGGTATCAAGCATCAAGGAACAAAAAATCATATAATTGAAAATGTGGGTGAGAGTAGAGTGGAGACTCAAAGCCCATTGATAGCCAACTGGACATCCCTTACTGAAGGGTTGTGGGGAGGATATGAACGAGACAGGGTGCAGGATAGCAGTGATGAAACATATAACTTTCCTTTACTTCTTAAATGCTTCCGCCCCCCCCCCCACTATCATGATCCCAATTCTACCTTACAAATCTGGCTAGACCAGAGGATGTACATAGATACAGAAAGCAACTGGAAACACAGGGAATCCAGGACAGATGACCCCTTCAGGACCAGTCTTGAGAGTAGCGATACCTGGAAGGAACCGATTACAAGGATCTACATATAACCTCCTCCCTGGGGGATGGACAACAGAAAAGTGGGTGAAGGGAGACATCGGACAGTGTAAGATATGACAAAATAAAAATAATTTATAAATTATTGAGGGTTCATGAGGGAGGGGGAGGGGGAAATAGGGGAAATAAGATGATATTAAGGGCTCAAGTAGAAAGCAAATGTTTTGAGAATGATGATGGCAACAAATGTACAAATGTGCTTGACACAATGGATGGGTGTATGGATTGTGATAAGAATTGTACAAGCCCCCGATAAAATCATTTAAAAAAAAGATTTCACTTTTCACTTCAAACTCAGAGTACAACCAAAGTAAGCAGAATGGAGAAAATAATAAAGAGCAGAAATCAACATAATAAGACACAAATCAGTAATAAAAAATTAGCAAAGGCCAAAGTTGATTCTTTCCAAATAACAGTAATGTGGTGAAGTTCTGTTAGTCTGCACAAGAAACTCAGAATACAAATTGCCAGTCTTGGAATGAAAGAGGGGTTGTCACCACGGGTCCCATAGACATTAAAATGATAAGAATAAAACAGCCTGTAGAACTTCACACCAATATTTTCCACGAAATAGCGGAAAAGGGGAAATTCTTTTTAAAAATCTAAATTACCAATGTTTACACAAAGTGAAATAGAAAATTTGAATTCCCAGAGCAGGTAATCTCACTGGTAGATTCTCTTCAGCATTCAAAGAAGAAATAACAACCACAAACTCTTCCAGAAAAGAGAGGAAGATGGAGTATGTTTTCCAGGTTATTAAATGGTAGCAGCAAAACTCTAATATCAAACCCTAACAAAGACACTACCAGGAAGGCATATTACAGGCCAACATCCCTCATAAACACAGATGCAAAAATCCTAATCAAAATATTAGCAGATTGTGCCCAATAATGTATAAAAAGAATAAGGCATAAGAACCTAGAAAGATTTATTCCAAGAAAAAACAGGTGGATTTAAGCTTTGAAAAGCAATCGTTTTATTTTTTTTAGTAACAGAATAAAGGAGAAAAGTCATACAACAATTTCAGTAGCTGCAGAAAAGCATTTGACAAAATTCAACAGGATAAAAACTCAGCAGCCTAGGAAGAGAACAGAACGGGTTTAATGTGATAAAGGACATCCTGAGAAACAAGTCTCGAGTGCTTTCCCCAAAACTTAGCAACAAGGCAAGGATTTCCACACTCACCACTTCTAGTCAGCATTGTGCTGGTGGTCTGTCTTCATCAGAGTTGTCTAGAGAAATCGGAGACTGGGGTATCTATATTTCACTGAGTGGTGGGGGCGAGCAGGGCAACTGGTTGATTTATTGCAAGAACTTGGCTCATGCTACTTAGTAGCTGCAAAAACCCATTTATAATTGGAACTTGTAATTTACAAAGTATAAATCTTAGAAAATGGAGAGGCACCAAAAATTGAAACGTAATACATAAAGATTACTATTGTAGGCATAAATGAGCTGAAATGAACTGGTGTTGGTTGTTTTGAATCAGAAAATCATGTGGTGTACTCTGCTGGGAAAGACAGAGTTCAAGAGGAATGGAGTCACATTCATTGTCAAAACGGACATGTCAAGATGGATCCTGAAGTACCATGCTGTCTGTGATAGGATTATATCTATCTGTCTTCAAGGAAATCCAATCAATACAACTATAATTCAAACTTATGCACCAACCACAAGACTGGTAATAAAGAAATTGAAGAAATCTACCAATGTGGCCTCATTCAGAAATTGATCAAACATGCAATCAAGATGCATTTATAATTATTGGCAATTGGAAAGAACTCAAGAAAAATAACTCAAGCCTTGAGTTGTATTATTGAAAGATCCAAAGGCAAAATAAGATTCTATGGGCAAAATATTGAATGATACAGGAGGCATTAAAATATGATGAACACACTAGTGTCACTGTGCCAAAAAGAACTAGTCGACATTGAACCATTTAGAAGCAGGATATGATCAAGAACCAACGGTACCAAAGGAAGAAGCCTACACTGAATAAAGGCATTAACAAAAAGCAAAGCTCCAGGAATTGATGGGATACCCATTGGAATGCTTCAACAAGCTGAGGAAGCATTGGAAGCATTCACTCTGCCAGGAAATTTAGAACACAGCTACTTGGCCAACTGACTGGAAGAGATCCATATTTTTACTCATTCCAAAGAACTGTGACAAAACAAAATGCTCAAATTATAGAACAATATCATTGACATCACATGAAAGTAAAATGTTGCTGAACATCATCCAAGAATGTCTGCAGCAGTGTATTGACAGTCAGCCGCCACGGGTTCAGGCCAGATTCAGACATGGAACAAGGGATATCATTGCTGATGTCAGATGGATCTTGGCTGAAAGTAGAGAATACCAGAAAAATGTTTACTTGTGTTTTATTGACTATGGCATTTGGCGCTGGGGATAATAACAAACTGGGATGCCCTTGAGAAGAACGGGAATTCCAGAAGACTTCCTTGTGCTAATGCGGAACCTGTACATGGAGCAAGAAGCAGTTGTGTAAACAGTACAAGCAAATACTTTATGGCTTAACGTCAAGATAAGTACTCCTCAGGGTGTGTCCCCTCACAATACTTATTAATCTTACGCTGAGAAGATAATGAGAGAAACTGGATGATATAAAGAGGAATGTAGCATCAGAATTGGAGGAAGGCTAATTAACAACCTGCAATATGCAAATGACAGCCTTATTGGCTGAAAGTGAGGAGGACTTGGTGTGCTTGATGATGAAGATCAAGGACTGCAGCCTTCAGCATGTACCGTATATGCTAGAGTATAAGTCGACCTGAATATCAGCCGAGGCACCTAATTTTACCACAAAAACTGTATCAAAAATATGCTGGGAAAACTTGGCTTATACATGAATATTTATGATATGATGATTCAATTCAAAGAAAATCAAAATCCTCACAACTGGACCAGTAAGTAACATTGTGATAAATGGAGAAATGATTGAAGTTGTCAAGGATTTCATCTTGTTTGAACTCACAACCAAAGCTTGTGGCAATAGCAGTCAAGAGGTTGAATGATGCATTGCATTGAGTAAAGATGCTACCCAAACCCCCTACAAAGAATTGATGCATTTGAACCATGGTGCTGGTGAAGACAGTACCAAGGACTGCCCCAAATAACCCACAGGTGTGTTTTAGAAGAACAGCCAGAATACTCCTTAGAAGCAAGGATGGGGAGAGCTTGTCTCAGGCACTCTGGGCAAGGTATCAGGAGAGACCAGCCCTCGGGCAATGGCATCATGCTTTGTAAAACAGAGGAGCAGCTTAAAGAGGAAGGCCCAGGAAAAGATGGATTGTCCCACTCAGTGGCTGCAGCAATGAGTGGGCTCAAAGCTGAGAACCAGTGTGAGCATAGGCCCTGGACCAGGCCGTTTTGTTCTGTTGTACAAAGGATCGCTAAGAATCGAAACTGCCTCAAGACCACCTAACACAAGCAATGTAGGGGAGGGGCGGGGGGGGGGGCTGTTTGTCAGGTGAAGAACTGTCTCTGCCAAAATGTTTCCTTATAATCTGGGCACAGGACATGCCTAGGAGTGACACCCTTTTAGCATTTTCGACCTTTGCCTGACTGATTGAGGCTCACCCCCATTCTGGGAGGTTGTCTGCTTTGTTTCCAGCCATTCCGTTTAATCACCGGTAGCTGTTACTCCATAGCAGCAACCAATTCGTGTTTGATCAAACAATCAAGCACCATGTACGAGCCAAGTTGACACGGAAGGGGAATCATCACATGACCCTCACCATGGAATAAGTCAAGAAAAAGGAGTTTTGAAGATCAGACAGAAAACCAATTAAGCGGTCTCTAAGGCGACATGATTTTTCATGTCAAGAGAAGACCCTGCAACACTTACTAGAAGTATTATTACTAATGGAGCCTCTGGGTGATATAAATGGTTAACACACCTAGCAGACAAGGAAAAGGTTGGACGTTCGGGCATCTCAGGAGAAAGGGGTGGCAATCTACTTCCAGAAATCAATCATTAAAATCCCTAGGGAGCACAGTTTCATTCTGTGTCACCAGGTGTCAGTCAACTCCTTGTCAATTGGCTTTTATTCATCAGTGAACTAGACTAGGAAGTTTAGACGCAGGACTACAGATGTATTGTCAATTGATTTTTGCAAAAAGTGCCCGAGCAATTCAGCAGAGGCAGAATGATCGCTCTAATAAATGGCATTGGAGAAGTTATACGTCCATATATCAAACAGGGGGGTGGGGGAGACTAAAGACCTTCCCAACATACCATGTGGCATGGTTTTATAAAAAATGACTAACAGTGGATTATGCACCTGAACATAAAACCTTACACCGTACAAAGTTTAGAAGGAAACATAGCATTAAACCTTTATGACCTTGAGCTAGACAGAGATTTCTGTGATATAACACTGAATACATGATCCATAAAAGAAAAAAAATTTAAAGGCTACTTTGGATATCTTCCAAATTAAGCAGGAAACAGCATATCACTTTATTAATAGCTGGGAAATTACCGTTCGCACAAGGTGAAACAGCTAGCAAATGACAGAGCTTGGAAATGAACTCGGGCCAGTTTGACCGCAGAATCTACAGTCTTATGAAAGCACAGTGCTCCCAAACAGCTCCGGTTGCAAGGTACAGCGCTGAGCATAAACCCCAGCACAGGGGTGCCTTTGGACTAACGGGCCAGTCCCTTGCATTTCCTCCTGCCCCCTTACCTCCGCACCCACTATCTGGGGAGCATCCAAATGTGAGAGACTTTTCACAAACCCAGTGAGGTTCTGTCACTAAAGAAAATGTTAGGACAGAGGTTCAGACTGGGTCATCTTCCCTGTGGATTTGTGAGCTCAGTCTGGATGACACATTATTGCTGGAAACAGGACTGTCCTTATGGCTGGTGTCATCCCAAGGCTGCTCCTCGGGTTCAAGGCTAGGACAGGGAAGAAAGGGCAGGGCTTGTGGTGGAAATTCCACGGTGTGGGTGCTTACTCATGTACCCGCCTCGGCTTTTCTCTTTCACTTCCTGGTTTCCTTTGGGACTAAGTCTCTCTCTCTCTCTCTCTCTCTCTCTCTCTCTCTCTCTCTCTCTCTCTCTCTCTCTCTCTCTCTCTCTCTCTCTCTCTCTCTCTCTCTCTCTTACACACACACACACAGTCAATTCCAACGCATGGCCATGTCCGCTGGTACAGGGCAGAACTGTTCTTTGTAGATTTTCTGGGTTGTAATCTTTATGAAAGCAGATCACCAGGCCTTTCTTCTGCACAGCTGCATGGTGCTTCAAACTGCCGGCTTGCAGGCTACTCCCCTGCCATCGAGTCTATTTTGACCCACAGTGACGCCAGACAGGGGTTCCAAGATTGTGATTCTTTACAGGCGCAGACCGCCCAACTTTCTCCTGTGGAGCAGCTGGAGCAGTTGACCCCTGTGTATGCAGTCTAACGCCCACCAGCAGTCGAGCACAAACAGGTTGTCCCACCCATCGTTGTCGCTGTTGGATGCTGTTAGGTCTCTTCTGCTTCTGCGTGTTGTGAGGTGCCATCCAGTCAGTTCTGACCCACAACGACCCTGTGCACAACAGAACGGTCCTGCACCATCCTCACAATGGTTCCAACCACCGTGTCAATCCATCTCATTGAGGGTCTTCCTCTCGTTCGGTGCCCCCCTACTTTACCAAGCAGGATGTCTTTCTCCAGGGACTGGTCTCATATCTACTCCATAAGAGCAGATTTCAATAAAGGCTCTTTACTGGAAAGGTAGCTGTGGATGTCCATAATCATATTAGGAATTATTTTTGCAGTTCTGGACTTGAGAAAAAAGATACACACATATATTATCAATGAATCCTTAACAACAGTGCTAAGAAACTTTTTTCCCTGCAGTCTATAATGGGGAGCACACGAATCTCTTAATAGTGCAGACTCAAGAGGCCTGGGTGGGGCCAGGTGCTGCATTTCTAACAAGCTTCCAAGTGATGCTGATGGTGCTGGCCATGGATCCCACTGTGAGTCCCAAGGCTGTTGCTGTCAGAAGTCTTGGACTAGGTTCAGCCTCATGTCGACATTACGAAGAAGCACAACAGAACAGAACATTGCCTAGTGCTGAGCTCTCTTGGTGACCACTGGCATGTCAGAGTTCATTGCTTGGCTGTTGTATAGCACCTTCCAACCTAGGAGGCTCATCAATATATCAGGCAAAGGTCTTGTGATCTGTGAGGCGTTTATTGGCTAATTTTTGGAAGTAGATCACCAGGCCTTTCTTCCGAACACAAGAAAGGTTCAAGAATAGAAACTCTTGGTAGGAGTGTCTCTCCTCCATTCTCTACCAAGAGAAATTTTAGCATGAATAAATACCTTTCCATCATTTCCCTTCTAGAACAAAAACCATGACTGATTCAATTCCGTTCCCTTCATTCACTTGTATACTTTTAATGGTTAATTTGGAGTAGTCCATGTATGTAGTAATGCTACCAGGACACGTGGAGAACTTGGAGCTCAAGGACAAGCTCACAGTTTGGAATGTTAAGACACATTTAGACACGTGCACTTGGAGACCCCACCTCCCGGGTATCAGGCTGTGGTGCGATGGCGGCTCATGGGCTATGTGATGCTGGAGGCCCTGTCACTGGCGGTCCAAACACCGCAGGGTCACCCATCGTGGACAGGCTTCAGCAGAGTTTCCAGAAGGAAGCAGACTAGGAAGAAAGGCCCGGCACTCTGTTCCCAAAGTTAGTCAATGAAAGCATTCATAACAGAACACGGAACACTGCCTGACTCGCTTGCTGTGGGCATATCACCAGGAGGGGTCAACTGCTAGAGGAGGACACCGCGTCACGTAGAGGGCCATCAAAGGTAGAAAAGCTCCTGGGGAGGCGGGTTGGCACAAGAGGCACACGATGGCCTCAAACAAGCCTGTGGTTTTGTGAGGAGGACGCAGGACAGGGCAATGCTTTGTTCCGTTGAGCGTACGGTCACCATGAGTCAGGGTGGACGCCACAGCAGCCAAGAACGAACCTTAGCCACCGGCAGAGCCCTGTCTGGTGAAGGGGGAGATGTGGTTCCCAACCCCCTCCTGTCTCCCTGACCCATTTGGCTGTGGGCCAAACTTGCCACAGAACTTACACTTGCACTTAGACTAAAGTGTGACCCGTTATCCATCGAGGGAACGCCCGTGACAATCTCATCACACCCCTTGCTCTTCCTCGCGCCCTTTCCAGAGGAATTGGCAAATATAGTTTATCCCTCCTGGTTTATCTTCTGTAGGTTTGCATCCTACAGAATTGCTTTGGCAGGCCCAGTCTCAGCATCAGTGCCATTAGATGGCGGGGCGTCAAAAAGTTCGGGAAAAAACTCGGTGATCTTCACATTCCGTTGTTTTCCCAGGAACCCTTGGAAGCCTCTTTGTGTTTCATCCACTCACACGATCCACTAAGCCAATGCCGAGAGAGCACAAGCCTCAGCCGTTCATAGGGGCGGACTAAGATCTTTATTCATCAGATCTTCGAGAGGCAAGAAGGCCTGCAGCTGAGACGTGAGCGTCTATAACGCAATCCCGAGTTATGCTGCCTGCAGTCCAACTGCAGTGAGAGCCGAGGCGTGCAGGGTGGCCGGGGAAATTGAGGAAGGCTCCGTGGAAGGGCTGGGCTGATCCTGAGGGATAAAACCCTAACGGGAAGTCAAACAGAGAACATGAACTAAAGCCAGGGAGGACAAATCCTGTTCGGACAGAGGCGTTTACGACAAAGCCTGCAGGGACCATCGCCGGCTCCTCTCGGGGCTCAGAGCCGCTCTCTCCGCATGGTCTTCTTACCTAGGACCACCAGTCAAAGGCTCCACCCGTGTCGGTCCTGAATTCGGCCAGGTTGGGATATCTCCTTTTACCAAAGAGAGGAACCCGAACCTGAGGGGTTGGCCTGGCTACATAAAACAAAGATGGAAAAATAATGTTTGCCATGCTTCTTCAGGAGAAGGCAGTAACCACTAATAAATCTGGGCATTCTTCCCAGGGCAGCGACTTAGGCCCACAGCTCCAGCCACTTGACAGATGGAAAACTGGAGCCTCGGCCCCGGTCCTGCTGCTGCTGGGGCAGAGGACCGCTTGGTGACTGAGTCTTTTTTCTTTTAATCATTTTTATTGGGGGCTCGTACAACTCTTATCACAATCCATCCATTCATCCATCATTGTGTCAAGAACATTTGGACATTTGTTGCCATCAACATTCTCAAACATTTGCTTTCCACTTGAGTCCTGGTATCAGCTCCTCATTTTCCCCCTCCCTCCTCATGAACCCTTGATAATTTATAAATTATTTTTTTCATGTCTTACATGGGCTGATGTCTCCCTTCACCTACTTTTCTGTTGCCCATCCCCTGGGAGGGGGTTATAGGTAGATCCTGGTGATCAGTTCCCTCTTTCCCCCACCTTCCCCTTCCTTCCTGGTATGGCTACTCTCATTATTGGTTATGAGGGGTTTATCTGTCCTGGATTCCTGTGCTTCCAGCTCTTATCTGGACCCATGTACATGCTCTGGTCTAGCTGGATCTGTAAGGTGGAATTGGGATCATGATGTCTGACACCATTGCCAAGCCCCGAGCCTCCTCTGCGAGCTCGGCCCCATCACGCTGCTTCCAGTGCCTTCCGGCTGGTCCTCTGCGAGCTCCAGTTGGAACAGTTGCAAGATCGGATCTGTTTGTGAGGTGTTTGTAGAATAAACCGTTTTAACAGTTTGTCCGAGACAGGGGGGCAAGATGAATCCCAGATGGCTGGAGCACCGACCCCGATGGGATGCTCTGAGTAAGAGCAGAGATGAGTTGGGTGTTGGGGCAGGAGACCTTTTAAGGTTAGAGCACAGCTCCAAGCAGCCACGGGAAGGCCCACCTGGAAAGGCAGACAGGCCTCAGGCTTATAGAAACTGTAGCCCTTCAGAGCTGCCACTGAGGACACAGGCCAGGGACCCCAGCACCCCGCTGTGTGGGGCTTCTGCTCGGGAAGCCTTGGAGCACCTCGCTGCCTGGTCATTCAGATGTAGGCGGAGGGAAGGGTAAAGGTCACACTCTGTGGGTCCCCATGAGGCTGTGTTCTCAGTTTGACTGGTCCAGCCTTCCCTCTTGTCTCCTCTGTCTTAACCCTGCCCACTCTCCAAGATCCACTCAGGCTCCCCACGCTGCAGCCCCCCCAGTGAACTCTGCCTGCTCTAGGGCTGGAGCACCCAAGCAGATCACACTGCACCCAGCACCCGCAGAGCACCGGCCACCAGAGCCGCTCTTGGGAAGAATTTGGGAAAAAGAGAAACTACTGAAATAATCGTAATGGGAAAAATAGGAACTTTGGGGTTCGTTTTCACCCTTCTTTAATTGCTTGGCATTGCTTATTTTTTAATTGCCTGAAGGTGGCGAGGATGGGATCTCACACCTTTTTAAGATTAAATTCCCTAGATTTTGATCCTGGCACCTAGTTTGCCCTAGGTACGAGGGAACCTGTCATATATCTGTTTCCCTAACTACTCTGTGTCTCCTGCTGCCTGACTTACAGATGCGGTGGGCATAGAGCTGCCTGCCCAGTGCCTGGCGCACGGCAAGTGGTGGGCAAAGCTGAGCTATCGCTGCTGTTACTCTTAGGGTTTCATGTCTTTGATCCCTCAGAGATTTTTTCCTTTCTCCAAAAATTGGGTGTGGGCAACTGAGAAGGAGAGCAATAAATCCGGAGTGCGTTTCCGGAACACGTATGCTGTTGTCAACCACCGCCTTGGCGTCTTTGGCTCCTCATGAGCTGTAAGTATAATTGAGCCACGCATTTTTGGATCCTGCCCCATCTTCCCGAGCCTCGGCATGTTTGAGCCAATCTGTCTCTCCGAGGTTTCCCTCCTCTCATTCACCTTCTACTCTGTCTCCTTCTCGCAGACGGTCTTTCCTGCTGATGAGGCCCAAGTCGGGCAGATGGAAGTGGCACCATCTCACCACCCCGAAATGTCCCGGTTATATTCCTTCTAAGGCTGATGGGCTGGTTTGCCTGGCCGTCCATGGGATGTGTGGAATCAGGAGGCATCCATGAAATTAAACGATGAATTAGGGATCTAATATGACATCGTGGGCAAAAGCAGAGTTTCTGGATATATTGGGGTTCAAATTCCTTTGGGGCCAGGCGTTGGCATGTTTTCAATGTTGCCACGTTTTTACTTTGTTGTTGCTGTATTCATTTCTAGTCCCCTCTCATTTCTCCTCTAGCGTTAGCCCTTTCTCTTCCCATGCTGCACTTTCCTATTTGTTAAAGAACACTATGTCGATTAGCCATTTGGGGGAAATGTCACGCAAACTTATCACTGGGAGGCAGACAGGCATTGCTGCTCCATACTCTGTTGTCTTTGAAGGACACTAACAAGATTTGCCGCGCTCAGACAGTCTTTGAAAGGTGTGATGTGCTGCTTGGCTGGTCACGGCGTACGTCTGATACTTACAAAGTCGCCCGTGGACTTGTGAGGTCTATTCTGTGAATGCTGCCAACTGTTTCTGGGTACATTGGCTACACTGCCACAAGCCTGTTAGTGGCTGTGATTCTTCAGAAATCAATCACCAGGCCTTTCTTTTGAGGTACATTGGGATTGATTCACACCACCACCCTTTCTGTTAGTAGTCCTGGCTGACCTGCTTGCATCACCCAGGGATTTGAGAAATTTGGTGGGGAACGGTGACAACAGGAATCTGCAGTGTGTGCTGAAAATACATTTTAAAAATCTGCATATGGAAAATAAAAAGCACAACTCTTGGATGTCCAAGAGTGAGCCAAAAGGCACTGCTGCGAGGGCTCCAATTCATACACGGGCTGATTCCAGACAAGGTGGACGGAAATGCCTGGCGGCCATCAGTGAGGGAGAAGGGAAGCTCTCCTAGTAGAACATGTGCCCCCGTCTTGTTCAGGTGCCTCCACAGAGAGAAGGCTCCGTCTGAACAGTGGCTTCCATGGGGATGTGCGGGCCAAGTCCGTGCAAGGCTGAGAGATCAGCCCAGAAAGCTCTGGGGACTGTTTTTGGAGATTCCAAAGGGGTCATATTGACAGAATTTCTGAAAGATCAAACGATGATATTGGGAGCTTATTAAGAAGAAGTTGGTTTTTTAAAATCATTTTATTGGGGGCTCATACAACTCTTATCGCAATCCATATATTCGTCCATTGTGTCAAGCACATTTGTACATTTGTTGCCATCATCATTCTCAAAACATTTGCATTCTACTTGAGCCCTTGATATTAGCTCCTTATTTTCCCCCTCCCTCTTCACCCCTTCCCTCATGAACCTATGATAATTTATAGATTATTATTTTGTAATGTCTTACACGGTCCAACATCTCCCTTCACCTACTTTTCTGTGTTCGTCCCCCAGAGAAGGGGTTATATGTAGATCTTTGTGATCAGTTCCCCCTTTCTATCCCACCTTCCCTTCACCCTCCCGGTATTGCCACTCTCACCACTGGTCCTGAAGGGATCATCCGACCTGGATTCCCTGTGTTCCCAGGTCCTATCTGTACCCGTGTACATCCTCTGGTCTAGCCGGATTTGTAAGGTAGAATTGGGATCATGATAGTATGGGGGAGGGGGGTTGTGAAGCATTTAAGAACTATGTAAGTATGTTTCATTGTTGCTACACTGCACACTGACTGGCTCCTCTCCTCCCCGCGACCCTTCTGTAAGGGCATGTCCAGTTGTCTCCAGATGGGCTTTGTGTAGGAAGGAGTTTTTAGAAAAGCAAACACTGCTTTGCTGAGAGAAAGGCCAGGTAAGATGCGCGGAGGAGGATTTATCCCCCATCACAACGATGCACCTGCTCCTTCTTACAGGGGACAAAGGACTGGCCTTTAAGACTTTCTTTGGAAAGCCTGACTTCAGCCACCCCCAGCCCTAACGTTGACTCTTCAGACTGCTTTTTGTTGCCCACACTCCCAGATCACTGCCGGCAGGGGGAGGGGTAGAGAGATGAAAACACCACCTTCAGAAGGTCACAGCCCTGCATGAGGACAGTTGAGAAACCATAGCTTCACATGTTGATCTTTTCTATTAACAGAGGCTTCTATGATTTTATAGCAATGACTTCTTGACCTCTCGTGGTCTAGCGTACATTATGATTAAAAGTCAACAATCTTGTAATGTCCTCTCAAGTCACGCAGCAGAGTCCTGCCAGCCCCGCAGGATGCTCCTGCCTGCACCCCGCCTCTAGTTTTGACCCTGGGCCTGCCTTTCCCTTTGGATGCCTGCCTTTTCTGCATGGCGCCTCTTTCACCTCTGAAGCCGAGCAGACTCTTTGCAGCATGCTCGCCCATGTGAGCCCCTCTCCAGGCGGAGGTTTGACATGACTGTCAGTCCTTTAGAATGTCCACATTTCCCCTCCAGATGCCTCTTCGCTCTGGTGCAGCTGATGTGCTGAAGAAGCTGGGTCGTTTGGCCTGCAGCCTTCGCCACGCTGTGCAGACTTTGCTGCCGCCACATGAGCTGCCGCCCTATTCCTCAGGCCCCTGGATGTTCTGTGAACCACTCCTTGGGTCTCCAACAAACCCACAGCAGGCCAGTCGATCTGAACTCGTGGAGACGGCATGTGTGCCAGAGGAGAATGGCTCCATGGGGGACTTCGGTTGTCATCTTTATGAAAGTAGCTCTCTGAGGCTCGTTTTCTTGGGTGGGTTCAAACTAGCAACCTTTAGGTCAGGAGCTGAGTGCAGACCATTTGTACCGCCCAGGGGCTTACATCTGGCAGGGGCAGGGGCAGGCTAGGTCAGATTTGGGTTTCGTTATTTTGGGCAAGAAGACTTCATGAGTGATGGCGCATTTGTTCCCCAGGAGATCAATAACCAAGGACATTTTCATGATGTATGATTAATAGCCATTAATGTTTAATTCCACGGTTCTACCTAGAACCTTCCATTTATTTGGAGTTGAGAAATGGTGGTAGTTCAAGACTTCCCTCCTCCTGCGATTTGGTTGTCAAACATCAAAGTCAAGGCCAACGCTTCATCCTACCCACTCCCCCAGAGCTTCAAGCAAGCCGTTCAGGTCTGACTTTGATAAAACTATTGTGAGAAGCCAGGTGGTTTCCCTAGCCCACTCTTCATTCACTCTGTCCTTTGTCTGCTGCCTGGAAGTCAACCACGTCCTGCGTCTCCCAGGTCTCTCTCTCCACCTCTGATGTTAGACTGTTGTGGGCCCCATCTCTCCTAGGAGGATATAAGTTTTAGGGTTTCTTGCTCTCCCAAGTGCTCACTCACTCAATCTGCTCAGAGTTGCTAACAAGTGGTCTGGTGCCCAAGTCCCACTTGGTGACCTGCTTTGTTTCCAGTACCACAGTGGGCATTGGTTGGTTGGCTGGTGGGTTTTGTTTTCAAACCGAGCAAGGTTGCTTATGCTGTTCGCAAGACCGCATATGGAGTCAGTTTTGCCTCACAGAGACCTTATGAACCACCAAACAAAGTGCTCCCTGGTCCGGCACCACGCACGATGGTTCCTATGGTTGAGGCCACAGTACAGCGATCTTGGGTCACCCCATCTTGTCGAGGGCCTCCCTCCACTCTCCCAACAAGACTGTCTATAGGTAGGGCATGTTCTTTCCCACCCCCAGGGCCCCTCGCCTCCTCTCGTGGGACACCGCTGAGTTGATCCCACGTGTGTCCAAGTAGAACTGTGTGCCACGTGTTTTCAATGGCTGGTGTGGGGAAAGTAGATCACCAGGCATTTCCTTAGCGGCTCTTTCAGCCACCTTCAGGGAGAAAAATGAGCTTTCTACTCCCATAATTACTTCAAGTCTCAGAAACCCCCAGGGGCAGTTCTGCCCCACAGTATGGGGTCACTATGAGCCAGCATTGACTGACTTGATGGCAGTGCATGAGAGAGACTTTCACCTCTAAGCTTGCCATTCATTAGCAGTTGAGTGCACCAGCTGATGACTCATCTCAGATTTTACCCGCCCAGCTTTCTAGATCTCAATGGCAAGTGCATGTACTACCTGTGTATTACAGCTACTCTAGACGTAGGTGTCATCCCCCAGAGATACAGGTGAGTGGACAGGAACTGGAGAGTTGACATGAATGTCTACTGGGGGAACAGGAGGAGCTGGGACAGACAGGGTGCACTCTGGAACAGCAGGGACAGGCTGATCATCCATCCATGATGGGGGAGAAAAGGCCACAGGACCCGCTCCAGTCCTGCACAAAGCCAAACCTTCATTCTTGTTTCTTCCTCTGCACAGAGACAGCTCAAGGAGCATGATAAAATGAGGCCTAAGATAATATTTGTGGGGAAAGTTTATTTTTATATGGTCTGTTTGCATTACACCGTCGGGCAGAGAAAGACTTGTCCCAAATGGCAGGACTGGAGAAGCACAAATCCAATGTCAATAGTTGGAAATACAAGGGTTTGGTTTCATTTAGATTTCTTTAAAAAACAAAACAACCCGGAAAAACACATTTCTTTCCTTTTTTCCAAGGCCGTTCAAGAAGGGGATATAAAGCCGGAAGGAGACAGGGACGAGGAGAGTGCACGGAGGCCAGCCAGGGGGTGTCTGAGTGTCTTGGGGCAGCTCAGCAGGTTCTTTGACCTGGCCCTGGGCAGTTGGCTGATGTCATGGGCCAGCCGGCCCCAGGGACTATTGCTAATTGAGCACAGGCCAAAGCCTGAGTTGCAGCATTAGTTCAGCAATAACCTTTGTGTTTGAAGCCCTGGGCTACAGTGGACAAACCATCAAACCAGCCTGCCAGCAATCCTTTGACTTGGTGCCCTCCCCCAGTCCCTTTCTGCAACAGCCCCCTCGCCCTGCCCTCTACCCCGCAGGCCACTGCTGCGCCAACAAGGAGCTCCCCTCTGCCAGCAGAGGCAGGTAGTGAAGGATGCAGGCTCTATCCCGAGAGCCTGGGTTCTCATGTGAGGATCCTCGCTCTGCCACAGACTAGCTGGGTGACCGTGGGCGAGTTCTTTGTGCCTCCGTGTCCTTGTCTGTGAGATGACATGGCAATATCTCATGGGCTGTTGAGAGGATTGAAAGGGGAAAAAATGTTAGTGCAGGGTCTGGCAAATCGTAAGTGCTTAGGAACTATTATTTGTGATTGTAACTTTAACTCCTCTCTCTGCCTTTGGCTTCCCAGACCTACTCTTCCCCAACAATCCCACTGGAAAGGTTCACCTAGACCAATTCATCCAAAGATAAGGGAAACACGTGTTTTCCTTCAGGGCATCTTGCACATGTTCACCCAGATCCGCTCTCCCAGTCAGTTCCCACAGAGCTTCGCAGATACCATCATTGTCTCCATCGCCACACACAAGTTCATACTGCACTGGCTGTCTGCTTCACTCACCCCCACCCTCCCAAATCTAGGTCAAAGCCCACCTCGTCACAAAATGTTTTCCGTCTCAAGAAAAATCAACGCATGTTCATGTGAGAGAGAAGGGACTACATTCACGACTCTGCTGAAAAATCGAGGGCAGTAGGTCTGGTCTGGTGTGAGGATCTCAGATGGAGGAACCAGGACCAGGCTCTTGTCTCGCATCCTTCCTGTGGACTGCACTCCCAGAAGGCCTCACGCTCCTGGAGGCAAGAGGTATACAGGCCCAGGAACCTCCAGGTTCCAGCCAATGAGAAAGAGAACTCGCCTGTCTGGGGACAGCTGTAGCAGACATCTCACTGTGTTCCTTGACTCTTATTGGCCCATCCCTGGGCCATTCTTAGTGGTGCAGGGCAGAGAGGATTGATCACACCTGACTCAGACGCTCACTCCTGGAACCTGGGGTGATGTTCTTGGGCTGAAGTGGAGGAACGAGTGTTTGCCGAGAGGAAATCAAATCATTTTCAACACAAGAAGAATGGAGAGCCAAACCCGGAAAATGTCCGCGGTAGAGCCACGTTTTCCAAAATGCATCCCCAACCATTCTAGCCAGTTTTCCTCCAGGGACTCATTAAGTCTTCATGGTGCCGCTTGTCTTGGCAATGCCACCTGCTGTTAGTGGACACCTTAGCTTCCTAGTGCTGACGCACCGAAATGCACCACAAGGAGGTGGCTTTAAAGAACAGAGATGTCCAGCCTTTTGACCCACTTAAAAGTTCTATCAGCTGAAAAAGAAAAGTGCAGGAGAAAGGCATACGGATTAAGAATCCCCTCTGAACCTAGACCGGGATGTGACTGCCCTTGTGGTCATGCAGAGGGCATTGGGAAGTGGATGGTGGCAGACGTAGTCAGGTTAAAATCTAACACCTTATCAATTGATCTCCCCTTGGATCCATTTGAAAGTTGTCCTAGTTTTTTAATGTTTTCTTTTCAACGGAGGTTTATCTCTGTTTCATTTTGTTATTGTTGTTAGTCTTTTTTGAGGCTTTGTTTTTGTTTCTGTATTGTTTGGTATATGAAATCCAGGATGGCTGAGGATATGAAGACAGTAACTGGATTCAGGGTTCCTTGGGGGTTGGGCCGGGGTGGGGTGGGGGAGAGCTAATAACAAGGAGTACAAGAAAGAAGAAAATGTTCCTATTGTGGGGATGATTGTGCAGGTCTTCATGAATTGATTGAACTATTGAATTGGACTATTGATATTTGGATTGTGCCCCAATCAAACGGTTTATTTGAAAACAAAACAACAATGTATTTCTCCCGAATTAGAAGTCCAAAATCAAGACCTGGCTCTAGGGGGAAAGTTCTTCCCTATCTATTTCACCTTCTATTTTGCTATTTGTAGAACTCAGAAGGGATTTAGGTTAAAGAGTCAACCTACACAAGTGTAGCCTCAGAACATAAAAACCCTCCTATGTCAAAATCGGGACATATTTAAAGGTGCAGAGACTAGAATTTCAACACATGGTTTTGGAAGACACAATTCAACCTGTCACTGTCCTTTTGCAGGCAACACGTCGGCTGAATCAGCTGCTCTGTGGGACCGTTGCAGGCAGCAGCTCTTCCTCTGTCTTTTGGCTAGGAATCATGAATTGCCTTCTTATATTGAGTTGTTAGCGTTCTTAGATGGCTACTGAGTTTCCCATATACAGGTAGTCCCCGGGGGAAGCGCATGACTCACATATAACCTGTTGAAACAAGCAGGGTGTGCAGCCGTCCGCACCCAGGCCTCTGGTCAGCCGGTTCCACGGACTTCATAGTCCCATTTTTCTCACCTCTCGCTTTGCTTTTGTGATGTGTTTTCTCCCTTGTTTTCCTTCCAACCAAGACCTTCCACCTCACCCATCACTGCCTATGATGTTCTCTCTCTCTCTCTCTCTCTCTCTCTCTCTCTCTCTCTCTCTCTCTCTCTCTCACACACACACACACACACACAGGATCGAGCTGGGCTCAGCATCTACCAAGGCTCATTCTGAGGTAAGGAAGAGAGATCCTGCTCCTTCTCACGTGGAGCTCCCCTCGCCCCACAGGAAGCCCTGCTAAGGCCCCGGGTGCTGGCTGATGATTGACAGATGAAGAACCTGGAGCAGCTGGACAGGGACTCCCTAAGAGGCCAAGCCCTGGCGGTTACGAATTGACCCCTGTCTCCGAGGACTTCCTCTGTACACAGAGGCAGGGAAGTTTCCTTTGCCCTTTTGAATACCTGGCTGGCTAGAGTCTGGCCCTGCTGCACACAGAGTCACTGGGTGCTGGAACCGACTCAGGGGCGTCCGGTAACAACAGTCCCCCTCCCCCACCAAGCAGTCTTTGGTCACCCAAGACTGCCAAGGACACCTCCCTCTAGGCCACCGCACCGATGTCCTGAGGGAGCCTCCCGAGACCACCCGCGGGCACAGCACATTCTGAGAAACTCCTCGCGTGGTAAAACTGCCCAAGAGTTGGTTCTATTGGGCTGAAGGGAGCTTTCCGTGTGCACTCACGACTTGCTCTCCCAAGCCGGTGTGCCTCCCTCCCTGGGGGGAGTAAGATGTCCTCATATGGCTCTTCCAAGGAGCCCTGGTGACACCGTGGTCACACATGGAGCCCTTAAGCACAAAGTCAGCAATGCGAAACCACGAGCTGTTCTCGGAGGAAGGTGTCCCAGGAACCCACAGGGACACTGTGAGTCAGAATCTAAACAGTGGCAGTAGGCTTGGTTTGGTTTTTGATCCAAGTCTCTTTAGCTCCCACCAAAGGATTCTATGAGACCGTGCAAATACAATGTGTGTTCCTAAGAGAGGAGATCGGTCTATTTTGGTTACCACCCACCAGCCGTAAGGAAGAACCATCCTTGAATGAGACGACAGAACCCCACAAGAACCTTGGCAGAGCACATTCAAGACCTCCACCTGAAGTGGCAGAGGCCGCCCAGACCAGATGTATACAGCGACTCAGCGTGGCAGTGACGTCCAGGTGCCTTCCTCTGTGGGACAGAGCGACAGGTGGGCTGCCTTCCTGGACCATGAAGGCAAAGGCCAAGGGACCACCTGGCTGAGAGGCCGAGAACCAGAAAGAGACTTGGCTGCTGGCTGAGGGGCCAATATTCAGTCATTATAGGTCAAGATCTGCATCCTTACTGTTTGCAGATCCTGACTTGTAGTAGTAACCCATTAACTTCTAGTAAACCTATTAGCTTCCCTAATAAAGCCCCTTGATTGAGTGTAGTGTCTATGAATTCCATGTGGCATGGCAACCAATGATTGAACCCAGCACAAACGCAGTGCGACAAGGAATGGGTGGCTGGTGTCAGACTAGGTAACAAGGACAGAGTGTGGAGGCATTTCTGATTCTTGCTTGTGGCAATAGGGAAGCCAGAGGAGGTTGGATGCGGCCACCCCCATTGCCTTTGATTGCGTTCCCCCAGATAGCTCCCTGGCATTCTGTTGCACCAGCCAGTGATTATAAATCCCCAGACACTGTCTGTAGAAGGGCTATGACTTCTTCGGGGGTCCTTGCTCAGCTGGTTCCAATCCAAGAAATAGAGCCTAAGGGGAATCCTGAAGCATCTCCTGATGTGGGGGGAAAGCCTTCTAGGCACAGGGCTTCTCCGAGCACCTCTGTCCTTCTGTCAGCCAGAGTGGCCTCTGCCGGACGGCGGGTGGACTGAAAGCACAGGCTCCTCTGCTCTTGGGAGAGTCAGTAAGGAATAACAGTCAGGACTCAGGTGTCGAACTTCAGGGTCTGAATCTGAACTCTGCCACTAGCCAGCCATTTGACCAGCTGCCTCACTTCTTTGCAGCCAAATTCTTCTCCTTTAGAGACAATCATCATATCCAACTCAGAATTTTTAAGAGAATTATGTGGGATGGCGCACATGAGGCATTCACAGTTGGCCCAAAGACCCCATTGCATGAGTATTAGCTGTTTCCCTGGTGGCATAGTGGTTACACATTGGGCTGCTCACTGCAAGGTCAGCAGTTAAAAACTATGAGTGGCTCCTTGGGGAAAATGCAGGGATTCCTACTCCCATAAAGAGTTGCAGTTTCAGAAACTCACAGGGACATTTCTATCCTATCCTATAGTGTCATTCTGAGTTTTGACTCGATGGCAGTGAGGATTTTTTTTTTCTTTTCATCACTATTAGGGCAGACAGACATTTCTAATTGGTGGGGAAATCTTTCCAGTGGGTTGCAGACTCAGCATCCTTCTCAATACAGCACAGCAGGCAGCCACAACCAGTGATCTGCTAAAACATCTGAGATAAAGTCTGTCTGCAATCATCGTCCTGATCTTCTTAACTCAGCAGTGCCCCTCTCCTCTCTGTGAGTGGCATCCCTCTACTTCTGGGCACGATGAAAAGGTTTTTGTCATTTTTATGCTTATTGATAGGGCACAGCGCATTCTGAAGGAGCCCTAGTGGCATAGTGGATTGTGCCTTGTGCTGTTAATCACAAAGCCAGTAGTTCAAACTCACCAGCTGCTCCGAGGGAAGAGCTGTCTGCTTGTGTAAAGATTCATAACTTCAGAAACCCAAATGGCAGTTCTACACTATCCGACAGCCTGTCTTTTATTACCTAATGACAGAAGTGAGGGTGTATCCATTTCTCTTACATGCGATTGGCACAAAGAAACAAACTCTGGTAAAATATGGGTGAGGGACTCCCGGGGGCCATCCTAGGAGCTGGTTAATGAAGCTTATGAATAATTTGTTTGAAGGAGCATAAATGCATACCTAAATTTAATAAACATGGCACAAAACAGGAAGTTGACGGACAAATCTTGCCAAAGAATATTGCTGTAAAGTCCCTAAATGCATGTGATCACCTTATGTGCACGAGAAAGTTGGACATTGAATAGGAAAGGCTGACGCAGACATATCTAAGTGGTGTGTTTCAAGAATCACATCTCTATTGACCAATAATCACATGAAAAAAATGCTCAACATCATTAGCCATTAGAGACACAAATCAAAACCATGATAAGAGACTGTCTTAACTCCATTAAAATGGCAATAATGATATACACAAACACATCCATACATACAAATGCACACATATATCATTGCCATGAGTCCATGCTGGCTCACAGTAACCCCTGTGGGTTTCTGAGACTGTAACTGTTTATAGGAGTAGAAAGCCCAGTGTTTCTCCCTCAGAGTTGCTGGTGGTTCTGAACTGCAGACCATGTGGATCACGGTCCACCACGTAACCACTACATTACCAGGGTGTTGGTGAGGTTGTGGAGAAAACAGAACCCGCATTCTTTGCTGACGGGCATGTACCACTGCACAGCCACTATGGAAAACAGTTTGGCAGATCCTCAAAAAGTTGAACAAAGAACTACCAGATCCCAATCCTAAATATGTACCCAGAAAAATGCAAGGCTGGAATACAAAGAGAACCTGTGCACCCATGTTCATAACAGCACTTTCCACCAAATCCCAAAGATGGAGACAACTTAAATATCCATCAGCAGATGAATGGATATCCAAAACCTGATATTGAGATGCAATGAACTACTACTCCGCTATAGCGAGACTGAACCTCGAGCCTGTCAGGCTGAGAAAGTAAGGTAATCTGACAGAGGACTGACAGTGCAATAATACTTACATAAAATAAGCAGATATATAGAAATGAAAACCAACTGGTCATTGCCTGGGATGGGACTAGGGGGCGAAGAGGGAGTTTCTGCTTAGGTGCATTGAGTTCTTATCAATAGTGTGGAACAATTAGGACAAGGACAGTGAGATTGTTGTACAATGTGAAGCATGTAATCAATGCCACTGAAATAAACATGCACAAATCATTGAGACAGCATTTGTTTTGTTATGCATGTTTTTATCATTAAAAACAAAAGAGGGAAAAGGAGAGGAGGGGGAAACAGCTAAGGTAAATAAATAATTCCCATGACCAGGTAGGATTCATTCGGCAAGACAAGTGTTTAAAGTTGAATTGTGTTCTACGTGTGTGTGTGTGTGTGTGTGTGTGTGCGCGCTGCAAATACGACGGCAGGAATCCCCAACTTATGATGTACTTGAGTTGGGGTCGCCTGTTTTGTTTTTGCACATTGTGTTGTTAGTACTGTGTGCTACATACGGGGCTGCCAGTGTGTCATCGGTTGGTGTTATCATTCTCAGATGTTCACTTTCAGGTACTCAACGCTATGTTTTCCTGTTCAAACCACTGCCACATGGCAGGGAATGGTTTGGTCTACAGTGAAGTCAGGGTCAGGAATCAGATGGACCGAAAGTTGGGTAAGGTTCAACTGAGCCTCACACCCACCTAATCGCCATTAGGACTTTGAACTCAGGGTTACAAGCACTAATGGTCACTTCATCGTAGACCAGGCCCAGAGCATGATCCTACCCAGCATTTCATACCATCAGAACAGTCAGATGCTAATCTGAAGCGGAGTTATTAAAGTGTCCCTCACTATGATACTTGCACTGCTTGTATTGTGATTGTTAGGTGATGTTGAGTTGGTTCTGACTCATGGCGACCCAACAGAACAAGACACTGTGGGGTCCTACCCCACCCTTAAAACTGCTGTCATGCTCGAGCCCATTGCTGCAGCCACTTCTGCACAAGTCCTCTCTAAAATGCTAGAGAGCAAGATGTCACTCTGAAGATTAAAGTGGGCCTGACCCAAACCATGGAATTTTTGATCACCTCATATGCATGTGATGGATATTGAGTAAGAAAGACTGAAGAAGAATCTGTACATTTGAATTATGGGGCTGGTGAAGAATATTGAGATTACCATAGACTGCCAAAAGAAGAAATAAATCTATCTTGGAAAAAGTATAATCAGAATGCTCCTTAGAAGCAAGGATGCTACGACTTTGCCTCATGTACTTTGGACAAGTTATCAGGAAAGACCAGACCCTGGAAAAAAGGACTGCTTCTACCACCAATAATATGTCCAACAAAGAACTCATGCTCCTATAAATTGATCCCAAAGAAGAAGGTGACGAAGGATACAAAGGGAAACCAGTAAGGCCTAGCACACAGTCAGTGAACTGGCACATGAGGAAGGACTGCCTCTGATCAGCATCAAATCCTATAAGAACAGGACTTAGGGGACAGTTAGAGGCTCAATTGGCAAAAAAAAAACCCTCCATGATTTCAGCAAGAAAGAGCCAGGGTTCAAGCCAAGCCACAAAATGGAGAAGCTGTTGCTGATTTGAGTAGAAGACAAAAGCCCTAAGAGCACGTGGACAATTCAAAGAAAAGCACCAACGCTTTTTGAAAAGAGCGAGCAGCAGACTACTGCAGACACTCCAATACTATCAGGGGCTTGTTTGACCGGGTTTCATCACTTCAACCACAGGTTTGCCTGATGTTCTGTGTGGATAACTGGAGATGCAGGGTGTGCCAAAAGAGAAGCTGCTGAGCAAGCCACACAAGATAATACAAGAAGAGCAGTATCTTCCAGCAGATTTCCAACATGGATAAAGCAGGCTTGCTTGGGAAAAGAAAGCCAGAATGGAATTGACAGCTGGTTTCAAGGCATTTGATGATAGACTCATGCCGAGGCTTGGAAGAAATGGTGTTGAGTTTAAATTATTTCCTTGTTTATGGCTCTGAAGCCCCCAGAATTCAAAAACGTTGACAAGAAGAAGCTGCTGGCTGGCTACAGAAGAAGCTCCGATGCCTAGATAACAGTTTTCTTATTTGAAGATTTCTTTTCTTTTCAAAAACATTTTATTAGGGGCTCATACAACTCTTATCACAATCCATACATATACATACATCAATTGTAAAGCGCATCTGTACATTCTTTGTCCTAATCATTTTCAAAGCATTTGCTCTCCACTTAAGCCCTTTGCATCAGGTCCTCTTTTTTTCCCCTCCCTCCCCGCTCCCCCCTCCCTCAAGAGCCCTTGATAATTTATAGATTATTATTTTGTCATATCTTGCCCTATCCGGCGTCTCCCTTCACCCCCTTTTCTGTTGTCCGTCCCCCAGGGAGGAGGTCACATGTAGATCCTTGTAATCCGTTCCCCCTTTCCAACCCACTCACCCTCTACTCTCCCAGTATCACCCCTGACACCCCTGGTCCTGACGGTATCATCCACCCTGGATTCCCCGTGTTTCCAGTTCCTATCTGTACCAGTGTACATCCTCTGGTCTAGCCAGACTTGCAAGGTAGAATTCGGATCATGGTAGTTGGGGGGGTGGTGGGGGAGGAAGCATTTAGGACCTGGGGGAAAGCTGTATTCTTCATTGGCGCAGCATCGCACCCTGACTGACTCATCTCTTCCCCTATGCCCCTCTGTGAGGGGATCTCCAGTGGCCGAAAAATTGGTTTTGGGTCTCCACTCTGCACTTCCCCCTTCACTCCACTCTGCACTTCCCCCTTCACTCCACTCTGCACTTCCCCCTTCACTTACCATTCACTATGGTAAGATGATTTTTTTTTATGATGCCTTTTACCTGATCCCTTTGGCACCTCGTGATCACACAGGCTGGTGTGCTTCTTCCAAGTGGGCTTTGTTGCTTCTGAGCTAGATGGCCGCTTGTTCACCTTCAAGTCTTTAAGACCCCAGACACTATCTCTTTTGATAGCCGGGCACCATCAGCTTTCTTATTTGAAGATTTTATTTTAATTTTGTCATCCAAGAAATGTGTGCCTACTTCTTTGAAAAAAGCATAATCAAGATTCTGCTGCTACTTGATAATTAATGCCCAAGAGCATCCTCCTCAGTGGATGAACTGATTCAAGATGTAAAAATGGTGTCCGCCTCCAAATGCAACAGCTGAGATTCACCCTATGGGTCCAGGTACGATTGTCATCATTGAGATAGGCTTTGAGACTGTTCAAAATGGCTGCATGATTACTGTCATAGACCAGGGCCACCTACTTGTTGCATAGAAACCAAATATATCACCCAGGGTATTTTGACTTGAGCAAGAAATAAACAGTTGTGGCCCACTCAAAGACGGTAAGCAACTACACTGCTTTGAATGTGTGCTTCTTTCTGGAGTCCTGCCAATCCCATCTCCTGAACGGGCTCCTGAAATGTTCAGGACATTTCTGTGACAGATTTTGGAGAGTATCGTCATTGGTAGGATTCTGAAAAACATGTATTCAAAGCAGGGTGGTTGACCACCATCTTCGAATAAGTCACAGCGGTTTGCTTTCTACTCAGAACAAAATAACGCAGGCAACAGATTTGGTTGGTCTGCAAGGAGTATGTGGTTGTTACATCCTTTCATGTCAACTTGAAGATACAGGGTAGGGGTGGTATTCAAGCTGTTAATCAGGTCACCACCTGAGGGTCCCTCTCTGTGGGTGTGGTCTTCTCACAAGGAGGGCCTAGGGGACTTCCCCTTCTCTTCCTGCCTTCCCCTTGCTTCTGGCTGGCCCTGGTTGCTGCCAGCGCCCTGTGATGTGACCATTGCCATTGGATCCACAAGACTTTCTATCCACCAGCCTGTGCCATTCCTGCATTCTGCATCATTGCTGGTGACTGCATGAGTCTGAAGAGGGACTTATGGGCTAGTGTTAGACTTATGAACTTGGGTTGGACTGGGCTGGGGTGGTTTTTTGATATATAATTACCTCTTGATTTTTAGCTCTTTCTTACATATATATGAGTATCACTGGATTTGTTTCTCTAGTCAACACAGCTTAGTACAGGGTACATGGTCTGTCTTTACGGATGATGTTTGTTCAAGCCATAGCTGTAACACATGGAGGCACAGTAACATTATACAGGTTCTGGAAGAATTATAATATGCTTCAGTATATCTAGAACATGGCATTTCCCTGAGAAGAAGTTATGAGAAAATGCAGGGGATTCGGAGGGGATTTTTTTAAAAAGCTGAGTTATAGGAACACATTCCAAGCATTGGATCCAGATAATATGATAAAAGAGATTTGTTCTTGTTACCTGTGTGGCATTTGAATTTGGAATTTGATATTACCAATGTGGAACAGCTCTCAGATCACAAAGAAGGAGGGTGGACAGAGTAGGATTTCGTGGACTTTGCAGAGAAAAGAAATGCCGCAGAGAAAGGGATACTGAGAGTGAGGAGGGAGGGGCGTTTTCCAGGTATGTCACAGTGAAAAGATGGACTGGAGATTTTTCTAAACTAAAACAAGGGCTTTCGTTGCTTGAAAACACGGGGTCAAACCCCGATTACTTTGCTAAAGCCAACAGGCAGATTTGGGAAGCAATGTGATGTTACCGTGAAATGTATAAGGAAAGAAAATTAAGAGCCACACAGATAACCCTTACTCATGATCTGACGAGAAGTCCCGTCTTTATTCTCCAGGATAATTTAGATGATCCAGAAACTTCTACAAGTGAAGTTATTATTGCATCTGACAGAATGTCAATACTGTCCAACTTTTGTTCATTATGGAATGCAGTTTTATGATTCGTGTTTTTTTTTCATGCACGTGGAAGCCTGGTGGCCCTGCTGCTAACCCACCAGCCTTTCTGTAAGAAAAAGGCGTGGCAGTCTGCTACTGTGCAGATCACACCCCCATAACCCTGAGGGTTGGCTCTACTCCGCCCCATTCAGTCAACATGAGTCAGAATCAACTGACGGAACAGAAGCAGATTTGAGTGCTTGTTTGTTTGCTTTTAGTGCATGTATGTATTAAAATATATCTGTCCCTTTATATGTAATGTTTCAAACTCCAAAAGATAAAATTTACAGAGATACTGAAAATAAAAGCCAAGAGTAAGGATGTATTTTCCTGAGACTTAGGTCAACTCTGACTAACAGTGGCATTATTGAAACAGAGCCCTTCATAAACTGAGGACTACCTGTATACCTATGACAGTGGTTCTTCACCTTCCCAGCACCGCGGGCCTTCGTACAGTTCCTCATGTGGTGGTGACCCCCTCCCCCACCAACATAACATTATTTTTGTTGCTACTTCCTCACTGTAATTTTGCTACTGTTATGAATCAGGTGACCCCTGTGAAAGGGTCTTTTGACCCCCCAAAGGGGTCGAGACCCACAAGTTGAGAACCACTGCCCTATGGTTTTAATCCCATTTGGAAATAGGGGGTTCTTTATTATGCTAATTAGACAACGTAACTGTAGACTGTGATTTTTGATTGTTTTTATATCTCAAAAGGATTCCTGTCCATTTTAGTTTTACTTTTCCTCCTTTTAGAGCAATGGATCCATTAGGATCTGCTGGGTAAGGAATCTGGTAGGGCCTGGAGAGTGTGTGTTAGGGAAATCTGCTTCAAATGTTAAAGAGTGAGGCAGCCAGCGGAGCTGGGAGAGGATAGATGACCAACCCACGTGATAATCACAAATGGACAGAGAAACCAGCTGAGAAGAGAGAGAGCCTTCTGCCAAAGCCCAGTGAAAGAGAGCCTGCCTCTAGAACTGGTGCCTTGACTTTGAATCTTAGCCTCCCAAACTACGAGAAAAGAAATTTCTCTTTTTAAACCATCTCTACTTCTGTTACAGCATTGATAAAAAGTCAGGAAGGGTCATTTAGTATTTGGAAATCCAATACATATGATTTAACATATTGGAAGACCTAAGGAGAAGCATTCATATTTCCACAGATGCTGAAAGGTATTAGAGTAGTCATTAACTAAAAAGAATCATGGATACAAGAGGAAAAGATGAATTCTTCTTTAATGATATAGATCATCATGTATATCATCCATGTGAAAATATATCATTCCCTAGAGCTGACATCATGCTTAAAGAAAACTGTGAAGGCAATGCCATAAAACCAGACAAGGATGCCCTTTATCACCACTCCTTTATAATTCCGTATTGGAAGTCCTAGCCAGAGCTACCAGGAAACAAAAAGAAATCAAAAGGAAGCAAATTGGTAAAGAAGTGAAGCTCTCACTATTTCTAGATGATGTTTCTATTTCTAATGATAGGACTCTATATATAGAAAACCTCAAAGCCTCAAAGAGGAAAGTGTTGAAACTAATTGGAAGACTCAGCAATGTAGCAGGGAACCAGATCAACATACAAAAATCAATTGGATGTCTGCACATTAACAAAGAGAGCTCTGCAAGGAAACCCAAGAAACCAATCTATTTTTGAAGCATTAGCTCAGTCTATTTGGAAGAATATAATCTAGACCCGAAGGACGGAATGATAGCAGAGTGTCTGTTGTGAACACCTGGCTTACAGAAGGCATTGCACGATGGCGGAAGCCCAAAAGTCAGTTGCAAAGTCTCCCATGGACCTGCTCTGACCATAGGCGAGGGCTGTGAAGAGCCTTATCAGACAGAGAGCATTGTAAAGTTGATTATAATAGATATAGTTAGGTTAAGATGTATCATCATCTCATTTTAGCTCCCCTTTCACCCATTTTAAAGTTGTTTCAGTTTAAAAAAACAATGAAGGGACATACACCTAGATTCAACCACTAGGGAATCCCACGTGACCACAGCCCAGGGGCGTGAGCAACCTTGCTGTCATGGTGAGCGCAATGGAAAGTGGATCCCTGCAGGTGTAGTTAGGTTGACATTTAACACCTTACCATTTGATTCTTCTTTTGGCCCATTTGATATGTGTTCGTTTTTCAATATTTTCTGCATTTTTATTGAGCTTTTTTCTTACTGTTATTTTTGTTAGTTTTTTTTTTTTGGTACGATTCTCTGTATATGAATACCAGGATAGGACAGTAACTGGATTTATGGTTTCTTGGGGTATGGCAACAAAGGTTGTGGGGAAATGGAGAGTTAATAACCATGAGTACAAGAAAGGAGAAAATGTTCTAAAAGTGATTGTAGTCATGATTGTTCAACTCTTCCTGATAGGATTGAACTACTGACTTGTATGATCTGGGGATCATGTGCCAATAAAACTATTTTTAAAAAAAGAAGAAGAAAATAATTACTCTTGATACTAGCCAGGCAAAGATGACATAAGCCTAATCAGAGAAACAAAAAAAACGGAACCTAATTTTCTAAATTACAAAATACTCTGCCCTTAAGGAGGATTCTGGCTGTACGTCTTCCAACACAGATTTATTTGTTCTTTTGTCACTCTGTAGTACTTCCAATATCCTTCACTAGCACTATAATTCAAATGCATCCGTCTTCCTTATTCAATGTTCTACTTTCACGTGCCTATGACGTAATTGAAAATACCATGTCTTGGATCAGGCACAGTCTAATCCTCAAAGTATCATCTTGCTTTTCAACATTTTAAAGATGGCGTATGCAACAGATTTACCTAATGCAATTGGTTTTTGATCTCTTGACTGCTGCTTCCATGAGCAGTGACTGTGAATTCAAGCAAGGCAAAATCCTGGACAACTTCAATCTTTTCACCTTTTATCACGATAATACCTATTGGTCTGGTTGTGAGGATTTGGGCTCAATCTTTACATGGAGCTATAATCTATACTGAAAACTGCAATCCATGATCTTCATCAGCAAGTCCTCCTCATTTTGAGCAAAGTTGTGTCATCTGCATCTTGCAGGTTGTTAATAAGCTTTCCTTAAATTCTCATGCTTCATCTTCCTTATATCATCCAACTTCTCTGATGATGTGCTCAGCCGACAGAGTGAATAAGGATGGTGAGAGGATGCAACCCCGACACACACCTCCCTTGTTTTCAAACCATGCAGAATCCCCTTGTTCTGTTTGCACGACTGCCTCTTGATTCGTGTACATGTTCTGAGCACGAGGAGGTATTCCAGAATTCCCAATAGCTTTCTCAAGGTTATCCATAGTTTATTAGGATCCACACAGTCGACTGCCTTGGCACAGCGAAGAGAACACAAAGAAACATCTTTCTGGCATTTTCTGCTTTTAGCCAAGATCCACCTGACATCAGCAAAGATGTCTGTTGATCCCTGTCCTCTTCTGAATCATCCCTCAACCTCTGGCAGCTCCCTGTCAATGTATGGCTTCAACCATTGTTGTTACTTGCATATATTAATGATATTGTATGATAAGATTCGAGCATTCTGTTTCATCACTTTTCTTTGGAGTAGGTATAAATATGGTTCGTTGGCCAAGTAAGTGTTTTCCAAATTTCTTGACATAGACCAGTGAGTGCTCCTGGTGCTTCATCAGCCTGTTGAAACATTTCAATTGGCCTTCCTTCAATTCCTGGAGCCTTGTTTTTAGTTAATGCTTTCAGTGCGGCTTGAATGTCTACCATTGGTTCTTGCTCGTGTGCTACCTCCTAACATGGTGGAACGCAGGCTAGTTCTTTTGGGTACAATGACTCTGTGAACTCGTTTTTTCTTCTTTTGATGCTTCCCAAGGCCATAAATCCTTACAGAAACAAGCTGCCTCATCCTTCTCCCGAGGAGCCACTAGTAGGCTCAGGTCACTGGCTTTTCAGTCAGTAGCCCAATGCTTAACGCACCTCCATACCCGGGCTCCTTGAAGCTAGAAAAACTGGTTCTAAAGTTCCTATCAAGGGTCATTCCAAAGAAAGAAGACCTCTGATTAAATGGGTTGACACAATGGCTGCAAAGATAAACTCAAATATGGCAACAATTGTGAGGAGGGCACATGACTGGGCAGTGTTTTGTTCTGTCATACACACGGCTATTGTGAGTTGGAATGGACTGGGTGACACTAACAGCAACGACAAAGTTGATATATGAAAACAAGCAAGCAATATCGCCAGGAAAGCAAGGGACAGAAGAGTCGTAAGTAAGGCTTGGAGTGAGACTCAAGACCTAGCGCTGTGGAGTCAGCTCGGCTGACACACTGAAAAGCCATCCACCGCTCCTGTCAGGGACTCAGTTTCTTAATCAGTAAACTAAGACTCGGGCTAAGGGATCCAGAAACTTGCTTTCCCACTTTTTTCATCTTTGTTGTTCCTCATTTCTCACTTCTCTGAGAACCATGTGTGAGCATTATTTTGCCTCACGAATGCATTGATTTTTTTGAGGCATGCCTGTGATAAGAAAATATTTTATCTTTAATTTACTCTATGCTTTGAAATACTTGGAAGAAGTACAACCAGAATGCTTCTTAGGCGTTAGGCTGGGCAGACTTGGTCTCGTGTACTTTGAACATGTAATCCGGAGAGACCAGTCCCTACAAAAGGACATCATGCCTGGTCAAGTACAGGTCAGTCTCCAACAGGAAGGCGCTCGACACGATGAATTGGCACAGTTGTTGCAATGAGCGGCCCAAGCAGGACAACTGTGGGGATGGTGGAGGAATGGACAGTGTTCTACCGTGTACACAGCTCGCTGTGCGTCAGACCGGCTTGACGGCACCTACTAAAAACACAGCATACTTAAGGACCCCTGGTGGCACCATTGGTTGCAAACCCCAAGGTTGGCAGTTCTATCCCCCTGGTGGCTCTGAGGGAGCAAGGTCAGGGGTTCAATGTCTGTAAAGATTCACAGCCTCAGAAACCCCAGGCAGCAGTTCTCTTCTGACCCAGAAGGTCACTGGGAGTTGGAACTGATGGTGGTGGTGTTTTTGTTTGTATAGAATACTTATCATGGTTAACTATCAACGAGTTCTTAAAACCATCAGGCCAAGAAAGAAAGAACGATTGCGAGGCTGTGACAAGGTGGGGCAAGGCTTTCTTTGGTGGCAACTGAGTCAATGTGAGTTAGAAGCGACTCGGCCCTGTTTAACTGGCTGACCTGGTTATCAGACTGTTTTCCGACTGATCTTATTCTAAGAGGGTAAGTTCAAATGCCCCAGGCTTGGTGATCCACTCTTAAAAAGCCCGGACAGACAGTGTAGCAAAGGTGGCAAAGAGTAGTGGACTCTGTCGGTGAGCTTGGCCCCTGTGTAGGCAGATGCTCCGTCAAGAAGAGCTCCCTGAACGTTGCTCCCCGGGCTCACTCAGTTGATTTGGTCTGGCCTCGCTCCTGCTTCTATGCTCCAACAGACCACCCGTAGAGGTGGGTCTTGAAACAGTGCCTCTTGGGGGGATTCTGAATGGAAGCAGGGAAGAAAGAGGCGAACCCAGAGACCCCACTGTGGGAGGATGCTCTCCTCAGGGCAGAGAAGAGGAAAAGGAGACACAGAAACCAAACTTGGCATTGCGCTTAGGTGCAGAGAGTCCCTTCTGAGAGGATCACCTGTTGGGAGAAGCATCCGCTCCACAGAGCACCCAGAGGAAGGATCAAGCCCCATACCAGAGTAATGAACCAGTGCTTCACCTATGGAATAATGTACACTGGAGAGTCGCTCCCTGCATGACACCAACAGTTAAGCATGTAACTAGTAACCTAAAAGTTGGTAGTTCGAATCCTTCCAGAGATACTTCTGGGGATGCGCTACCCAGAGTCGCTGTCTTGAAAACCCTCTGAAGCAGTTCGACTCAGCACACCGTGAATTGGAATAGACTGGTCAGCACCTGGTAACTGGAGTTAGAGACTGAGCTCAGGGTTTGTCAGTGTTCTGAGCAACCTAAAGTGATTTTTACATAGGAAACCAAGGGAAATCTTTCATCTCTATATTCGGCAAAGATTTTCCGGTAAAAGGACAATTTGAAGGAATTCCATGAAAGAAAGGGAAGACAGTGCTTAGGAATGCTTGTTGAGGGGCCTTCTCTAGAATCCGGAGAAGGTACAGGAGAGGGAGGTGGGTATGGCCAGAGAGCAAGAGAGAAGTCAACCTTCCCTTGAAGAGAGGGGAGAGGCCAAAAACCCTGGGAAAGAACTAGAGTAGTCCAGGACGGCCAATTACCACGAGTGGTTCTGCAAGTGGATCGACATCAAGGAGGCTGACAACTCTTCCCCTAGGGAGAGATGCATTACCCCAGCACCAGACTCTGCATGGCAGGTATTGTTCCCCATGAAATTATAACAGGGAGTCTGGGGATCGCAGAGTCCCCCCATTTCTAAGAGTTTTCCATGTAAGCTCAGAGCATTCTTTACCTAACCTCAGAAATGTAAAACATGCTGTGCTATTGCCCGTGGCCAGGCAAAGGTTTGAATTCAGTTCAACGCCAGTAATTGCCAAACTCCTACCATGAGTCCAGTCCCATGCTATAGGCTGGGTGAACAGTAGTGAAGCCAAGAGAGCGGCCTTGGTATTAAAGGCTTTCTGGCTCGAGAGATAAGCTGTGTCATGTACACTGAGGCAGTGATGAAGCAGTCCTAGAATTTTTGCCTTAGGAGCAGGAGACTCAGGCGTGACTCCTGGCTAAGGCACGGCCCAGTTACCACCCTTCTAGCAGTGGGCGCTTGTGTGTGACTATGCTGCTAGACACGTTTCAGTGGGGTTTCCAGGCTAAGATAGCAAAGAAGAAAAACCTGTCAACTGACTCTGAAAATCAGCCAGTGAACACCCAGTGGGTCCTGGGAGGGGGGACAAGGGGGTCCCTGAATCAGAGGCCACCTGGATGACAGTTCACAACAACAAATAATATGATCCACAGAACCCACCCAAGTCCAGGATTAACTATCAGAATCAGTGAAACCAAAAGTGAAGTCGAAATTCAGAAGGGACAGAAAGAGAACAGTGGGCTCAGTGGCCAGCAAGAACTTTTCAAAGAAAGCCGAACTTGACCCCCCCTATGGCTCGGCGAGAATAAAGCTTCCCTTTCTTTGGTTCACCCGTCCTTCAGCCCACAAGGGTCCTCAGAGAGAAAGAAGCACCTTCTCTCCTGGAAGTCCAGAGGTGAAGCCCTATGTTAGAACTTTCTCCTGTCCTACCCTTTCTCAGCTCTGTGTGTTTGGAAAGGGAATATATTTTCCAGTTATTACAGCCAAAATACAGAGAATAAATCAAGGAGAAGAGTAGCCAGCACAGACCTGGAAATCAAATTAAAATATCTAGGCTTGGTGAAGACACCATGAAATGGTTTTCTCCTCACAGGGCCTGCTCAGCTGAGGACAGAGTGCTGACCAGACCCCTCTAAGGGATCATGGGACATAGTCTTCCCCATGACAACTCCACCCAACCCGCTTCCCACTCTGTTTCCTCCAAAAGGCTTTTGCAGATGGTGCCTCTCTGGTTCCCAGAACCAATCTGGAGCAGTGATTAACAGGCCCAAATTCCCGGGACCATTGTTCTCTTTTTCTACACCTTGGCAAAGGCTGAGGCTACACTAAGATGCTGTGAATCTCTTAAGAATGAGAGCCAAGATGTGGGAGAAAACCTTCGAATTTGCCAGACCTAAGCCAGTTCTGTAAAAGCTATTGTTAGGAAGAAGGTAGGAATCTCAGAACTGCCTTTTGGGGAACCCTTGCTTCCAGCAGGTTTTCACTAGTTCACAATTGACATATTTCTTGGGCCCATTCCCATGAACAAGTCGCATTTGCATTACTATCAGCTTTCTACATGTTTTATTCTTACAACACAGCCTGACAACCCCCAAAGGAATGGCTCAGGACTCCACAGGACCAGTTAACCATCTCACTTCAAAAATAAGTCATCCATGAATAAAGGAACAAACTGGCGGGGGTGGGAAAGAGGAGAGGGAAGGATTTACATGTCATTTGAAAATATACTTCCAATGACAGTGCATTTTTAGATGTTAATTATTTAAGATTATGCTTGTGACATTTTTATCTATTACATAATAAAACTTATTTTTAATAAAATCCAGAAATCGTAGGCATGCGCGTATGCTTTGTTTGTAATACATAGAGCTCCCTTATCTCCTGATTTTGCTTTTGAGTCACAGTTGTCCTTGTGTCTCATGCTGATGATTTGGAAGTAGGGCACTTCTGGGTAAGATATCTTTTTCCTGTGTACCACTCTGCTACTTTGCTAAAGAGCAATCTTAAAAGATAGGCTTGGTTTCCAATTAAAAGAGCCTCTCTGGATGACAGTCTAAGGGGTCTTCTCTTCTTGGCTGTTCCTGTTTGTCTTGCTGGTGTTTTTGTTTTTGTTGTTTCTTGTTAAATAAGAAATTGGCCCACAAAGATCTCCCATCCTGGTCAGGACCCCAGTCAGAACGACAGTAGCTGGGCGCCACCTCAACCTTGCGGTCTCAGGGTAGAGAGGCCAAACTTGCTTCTTTCCTGCGCTTTGAGTTACCTTCCTGTCTTGTTCCTGGTTTTGTTCAGTCCTTCTAGTTCAGCCACTCTCAACCTGTGGGGTCGAATCACCCTTTCACAGGGGTCGTCTGTAGCAAAATGACAGTGATGAAGTAGCAATGAAAATAATGTTATGGTTGGGGTCACCACCACATGAGGAGCTGTATGAAGGGGTAGTGGCATGAGGAAGGCTGAGAATCACTGGTCTAGTTGATGTCCTTCCTCTTTTTCACTGTCATAGACTCGTAGTTGTGTCTTAGACGGCTACTCAAAAGCCTCTAAGACCAGGCTTGAAGGTTAAACAGGCTGTTATCTAGCTCAGAAGCAACAAAGCCCACATGGAAAAAGCATACCAGCCTGTGTGACCATGAGGTGTTGAAGGGATCAGGTATCAGGCATCAAAGAATAAAACATCATATCATTGTGAATGAGTGGTGCACACTGGGGACCCAAAGACCATCTGTAGGCAACTGAACACCCCCTTACAGAAGGGTTGGGGGAGGAGACAAGCCAGTCAGGGTACAGTGTAGCAACGATGAAACATACAACTTTCCTCTAGTTCTTAAATGCTTCCTCCTCCCCCCACTATCATGATCCCAATTCTAGTTTACAAATCTGGCTAGACCAGAGGATGTATACTGGTACAGATAGGAATTGGAAACACAGGAAATCCAGGACAGATGACCCCTTCAGGACCAGTGGTGAGAGTGGCGATACCAGAGGGTGGAGGTAAGGTAGGGTAGAAAGAAGGAACCAATTATAGGGATCTACATATAACCTCCTCATGGGGGACGGACAACAGAAAAGTGGGTTAAGGAGACATCAGACAGTGTAAGATATGACAAAATAATAATAATTTATAAATTATCAAGGGTTCTTGAGGGAGGGAGGAACAGGGAAGGAGGGGGAAAATGAGGAGCTAATACCAAGGGCTCAAGTAGAAAGCAAATATTTTGAGAATGATGAGGGCAACAAATGTACAAATGTGCTTGACATACAATGGATGGATGGATTGTGATAAGAGTTGTATGAGCCCCCAATACAATGATTTAAAAAATTTTAAAAAGATTTTAAGACCTGAGAGGTTAGTCAGTTCACTACAATGCAGATCATTATTTTTGTGAACTATGTTATGTAAATTGAGTTGTCTCATGAGATTATGTAAGCTTTTGAACCCAGAAAAATAATCTTGAAAGTCTTTTGGTTATGTCTGTGGAGTATTTTACTTTATGTTTTCAGTGAATATGTGCCTGCATCCACAATTTTGTACACACAGGCACCAAACAAAAAGATGGGAAGACTTTGTCTCATGTATTTTGCACATGTTATCAGGAGAGATCAGTTGTTGGAGGACAGTATGTTTGATAAAGTGGAGGGACAGTGGAAAAGAGGAAGCACATCAACTAGACGGATTGACGCAGTGGCGGCAGCAACGGGCTCAAACATAAAAACAATTTTTGGTGCAGGACCTGGCAATGCTTCGTTCTATTGCATTTATGGTCACTATGGGTCGGAACCAACTTGGTGGAACCTAACAACAACTACAATGATACTGTGATTGGATTTACTTATAGAAATATAAGGAAATACAATCAGTACAACTATTATTCAAATTTTTGCCCAATCACTAAAGTTGGTGTTGAAAAATTTGAAGAATTCTCCCAACGTCTTTAGTTGAAAGTGATCAAATATGCGATCAAGATGCAATGGTAATTATTGATAATTGGAATGCAAAAGTTAGCAATCAAGAGGAAGAAATAGTAGATGGAAACATGGTCTTGGTAATCGAAATGAAGTTGGAAATCACATGATAGAATTTTACAAGACCAATGACTTATTCATAGCAAATCTCTTTTTTCAACAACACAAATGGTGACTATACGCACGGACTTCTCCAGATGGGAAACACAGAAATGAAATTAACTGCATTTGCGGGGGAAAGATGATGGAGAAGATCAATATCAGCAACTAAAATCAGGCCAGGAGCTGACTGTGGAACAGATCATCAATGGTTCATATGAAAGTTCAGGTTGAAGCTGAAGAAAATTTAAACAAGTCCATGGGAACAAAAATATGATGTTGAACATATTGCACCTGAATTTTGAAAACATCTCAAAACATATTTGACAGCTTGAACAGGGGCTTGATGAGCATCAAGAACACCATTCATGATCAAAGTAAAAGGTCATTAAAAAGAAAAGAAAAGACCAAAGTGGATCCAGAAGAGACTCTGGAACTTGCTTTTATAGTATAGTAGCTGAGGCCAACAGAAGAAATGGTGACGTATGCAAGCTACGTAGAACATTTCAAAGGGCAGCTTTAGAAGGTCAAAGGAAATATTATAACGAAATGTGCTAAGACCTACAGTTACAAACCCAAAAGAAAGAACAGATGCAGCATAGCTTGAACTGATGGAGCTCAAGAAAAATTCAACCCTCAAGCTGCCAGAATGAAGTATTCTCTGGGCGAAATACTGAAGGATGCAGGAAGTACCCAAAGAATATAGAGTCACTGTACCAAAAGGAACTAGTCGGCACTCCACCATGTCAGGCGGTGGCATATGAGCAAGAACCAATAGTACTGAAGGAAGAACTTCAAGCTTCACTGAAAGCATGATTCAAAGAAACCAGGGCTCCATAGACCAAATGCAGGAAAATCAGTGGGGTCTTGTAGGAGATGTGCCTTTTGGTCACAGATGCTGGAAACTAAAAGGGCATAAGGGCTGTTAGGTAAGGAGGTCCCGAGACATGGAATCCTGAAAGAAAAGGGGATTGGACTGATGGATTATAATGGGTCCTGCTTGCTATTGAACAGAGAGATACCCATCTAGTCTGGGTCAGGATATCAGTTAGACTTGGAACTATGTATATGGTCTTTCTTTTCTCTCTTTTCTTTTTCTCTTTTGGTGTCTATCTATATAAGACAGACAGGATAAGTAATCCCAAGGAGATACCAATGGGACCAACCATTGGGGGTAGGGGTGAGGTGAGAAGGGAGGAGGCAAGGGGAGGTGAATGGTGAGCCAATAATGACAGGGACAGGGACTAGCAAGAATTCTATAATTGATGGTGAGGAGGGTGCAGCATTCCTGGTCACGTTTGATCAATTGAAATATATCCAAGAGGAATTACTGAGAGATAAACAATGGGAAAGCATGATAGTGGGGCAGGAAGAAAGAACAAAGCAAAAGCTGAATGAAGAAGAAAGTAATAATTTTATATATATAGTTAGATATGTATATATGTAATATATAAAGCTGGATGTATTTGTCTAAGTATATATATGTATGTAAATATAATAAGGAAACAGATGGACTTTGAACCTCTACTTCAATCTTACCTCAATACAGGAAGAGTTTGTTCTAATAATGTGGCACTGTACGATACTCACCTTTCCGACATGATCGCTGAAAAAAACGGGCACATAAGCAAATGTGGTGAAGAAAGCTGATGGTGCCCAACTATTAAATGATGTAGCATCTAGGGTCTTAAAGGCTTGAAGTTAAATAAACGGTCATCTTGTAGGGAATCAACTAAGCCCACATGGAAGAAGCACACCAACCTGCGTGACCATGAGGTGGCAATGGGAATAAGTGTCAGAAGTTCGAAACCAAGCAACCAAGTGGATTGATAGGAGCATGGACAAAGTGGAAACCCCAAATCCACCTATAAGACAACTGGACAGTCTCTCACAGAAGGGTCACATGGAATGGATGATAAATCTAGGGAGTGGTATAGCACTGATGAAACACACAACTATCCTCTAGTTCTTTAATAGTTCTTTAATATTTCTTCCTCTTACTACTATGGTTTTTGTTTTACCTCATTGATCTTGTTAGACCTGCATATGTTCAATTGTATAATTAAGAGCACTTGATGCATGAAAACCAAGATAAGATACCCATTCAGAAACTATAACAGGAGTAATGATTCCCTGAGGGTATGGGAAGGGGGTGGGGGATCTGGTAGCAATGAGGACTGTATAACCCCACTAGAGGGAAATGAATAACAGAATTGCAGGTGAACGGATACATGGGCTGGTGTAAGACATGACAAATAATAATAAGATAATGATAAGGGTTCCTGGGGGGGGGGGGGTAAGGGAGGAAAAGAAAGGGATAAAGGGGAAGTGGCATCATAGAGTTCAAGAAGAAAGAAAATGTATTGAAACTGATGGTGGTAGCATTTGTAAAATTATGCTTGATCTAATTGAAATATGGCTTATTATAATATCTGTAAAAGCTCCCAATAAAATGATTAATAAAATATTTCTCACATGTTAAATAAAAAGAAACAAGGCTTCAGAAATTGATGGAATATTAATAAAATATTTCAACAAGCTGATGAATTACCGGAAGCACTTACTCATCTATGCCAGGAAATTTGGAAGGCAGCTACTTGGCCAACTGACTGAAGAGATTCACATTTGTACCCATTTCAAAGAAAGTGGCCCAACAGAATGCTCCAAGTATAGAACAATGTCATTAACATCACATGCAAGTAAAATTTTGCTGAAGATTATCCAAAAACGGATGCAGCAATACATTGACAGGGAGCTGCAAGAGGTTGTGGCTGGATTCAGAAGATGTGGAACAACAGAGATCCTTGTGGGCGTCAGATGGATGGATCTTAGCTAAAGCAGAGAATACCAGAAAGAAGTCTATTGTGTTTTATTGACTATTCATAAGGATTCAACTGTGTGGACTATAACAAACTCTGGAGAGCCTTGAGAAGAATGGGAATCCAGAATACTTCACTGTGCTCATGCCGATCTTGTACATGGATCAAGAGGCAATTGTGCAAACAGAACAAGGGAATTTAAAATCAGGAAAGGTGTTCGATTAGGTTGTATCCTCTTGCCAGACTTACTCAATCTGTATGCTAAGCAAATCATCAGAGAGGCTGGATTATACAAAGAATGGAGTGTCAGAATTGAAGGAAGACTAATTAACAGCCTGAGATAGAAGATGACATGACCTCGCTTGCAGAAAGCAAGAAGGACGTGAAGCACTTGCTGGTGAAGCTCAAGGATTGCAGCCTTCCGTATGGGTTACACCTCTGTGTAAAGAAGACCAAAACCCTCACCACTCGCTTGATAAACAGAGAAAAGATTGAAGATGCCAATGATTTTGTCTTGCTCGGATTCACAGTCAATGCTCACGGAAGCCACAGTCAAAGATCAACCGACGTGTTGCATTGGGCAAAGCTGTTGCACAAGACCTCTTCAGAGTGCTGAAAAGCAGGTGCGCTTGACGCAAGCCTTGGTATTTTCCAATTGCCTCACCCGCATGTGAAAGTTGTACGTTGAATAAAAAAGGCCAAAGAAGAACTGATGTGTTTGAATCGTGGTGCTAGTAAAGAATGCAGAAAATATCATGCACTGCTAAAAGGACAGCCAGGATACGTGCGGTGCTTACATAATCCCTTGTCAACTTGAGGGTATTAGGAGTGTAGGAGTGGACCCTACCCTATCCTCCGGCCACAGCCTGATGATGCCTCCTGATGGGTGTGCCCTCGCCAGGAGGATTCTGGGAACTTTCTCTCTGCCTTGGTCTTCCGGTTGACAAGCCTCGCAGCGCCTTGGCAAGATCTGCGAGGAGCCCCTCTTTCTGCTTCACTTTCCTGCTGTTGAGCCACGTGGAGAGCTGGAGGAGTCACGTGGAGACCTGCGCCAGTGCTGAGATGCTCTCACCGCCACTGAATCCACAAGATGTTCCACCCACTGGCCTGTGGTCTTCCTGCTTTGGGTATCATTGCATGTGCTGTGTGAGTCTGAAGAGGAATTTATAGACTAGTATTGGACTTATGGTCTAATATCAGCCTTATGAACTTGATCTGGTCTGGGGTGTTTTCTTAATATACAATTACTCTTTGATATAAAACTCTTTCTAATACATGTATGAGTGTCTCTGAGTTTCTCTACTCTACCCAGCCTAACATGGAGCTCCTTAGCAGCAAGGACGGTGAGACTTTGTCTTATATACTTTGGACATGTTGTCAGGAGAGACCATTTCCTGGAGGAGGACATTGTGTTAGATTGGGTTGACTAGAGAAACATATCCAGAGACACTCATATGTGTGTAATAAAGAGCTTTATGTACAAGAGCAATTGTATATTGAGAAAACATCCCAGCCCAGTCCAGATCAAGTTCCAATATTAGCTCATATGTCCCAAACCAATCTATGAATTGCTCTTTAGACTCACGCAACACATGCAATGATGCTGAATGCAGGGAGATCCCAAGCCTGTGGGTGGGAAATCTTGTGGATCCAGCAGTGGTGGAAGCAGTTCCAGGGCTCTGGCTGCCATAAGCATGACTCCATGTGGCTTGTCATCAGGAATGTGAAGCAGAGAGAGAGTTCCCAAGATCCTAATGAGAAGGCCACATCCACAAGGAGGGATCAAGCTGTGACCTGATTGACAGGCTAGATTCCACCCCTCCATTCTTATATCTCAAGTTGATAAGAAATTGTATAACTACCACAGACACCATGTTTGGCAAAGTAGAGCAGCATTTAAAAAAAATTAAGGTACTCAAGGAAATGGATTAACACCACAGCTGCCACAACGGTCTCAATCAAAGACACCATGGTGAAGATGGCACAGGATCTGGCAGCGGTTCATTCTGTTTGGCATAGGGTTGCTGGGGGTCAACACTGACTTGATGGCACCCAATAACAACAATATTGGTATTTGAGAGGATGTACATTTCGTGGTCCATTAGAAAATACACACAGGGATGCACTGTTTTACAAAATGTGTTTAGGAAATTCAGGAGTGAAAATTATGAACCAGTGCTTTCAGCCATGGCTTCCTGTTGAAGTGCCACCATATCAAAACTCAGGATCCCAAATACTGATGTTCATGCGGCTAGAACCTTGGCTAGACCTCTCTCCTGGTCCTACCGTCTTCCTCTCCCGGCCTTTGCACTGTGAGCACAGAGAGCCAGAGGAGGCAGCCGTCGGGTGGGGCATCTCAGGTGTTGTGTCCTGTCTGCGTCTCAGTTTTTCCAGAGCTCACCTGACTCCACCAGCCTCCCTTTTATCAGCTGCTGTCGAATCAACTCTGACTGATGGCAACACCACGTGCCTCAGAGTGGGCCTTTGTTCCCTACGGTTTTCAATGGCTGCTTTTTTGTTGGTAGACCGCCAATCATTTCTTCTGAGATGCCCTGGTGGATTCAAACATCCAACCTTTTAGTAAGCACTGGAGAGAATGGTGTTTCTAGCACTTAGGAATGCTTAGTCTTTCTTAGTTGCTCTCACATAATCCAACCCTTAGGAATCTCACACTTTCCCTCAGACGTGTCCCCACTGAGCTTAGGACCACAAATAGGTCCTTGAACTCAGGACCTTCAAGCTGAAAACACCTTGGCTGTCGCTGCCCTGGGTAGTGATGCTTAGGTATCTACAGGAAGGGAGCTAGGAGGCGTGGGCTGCACAATGTCCATCGATGGACGTAGCCACCTAGTCACCAACCCACTGCACAGTGAGAGACAGAGACAGAGTGACCGGAGACTAGAACCCTCTGGCTAGCAGAGGAGACTGTCTCTACACAGCAGCTGAGAGGGTAGACCAGAATCCTCCCGCTTTCTCTCCAGGTCAAGAGAGGAACAAGACATTTGACCTTGGAAAATTGGTGTGCAAAGGGGTCCACAGCCTGGAACCAGTGACAGCAGAAGTGACAGTCCATCTAAGGGAAGCAACGTCGGAGGGAAATGAAATCTGGAAGGCCGCCTGGAGAGAGTGAAATACCTAAAGTAGCATTTAAAGGTGATGTGGGCAACACCCCTGGGCTTTCTTGCCTTCCAGAGTGTTTTCTCAGAGATGGGGATTTATAGCATGGAAAATGGCAGAGATCAAGCAGACATAGGTACCCTGAAATGTTGAAGTAGGTGTGGGGCCGATAGTGAGAGGAGTGGAGCGGACGGAGAGGACAAACCCCTCCCCTCTCAGAGCCAATAACACTGTCCCACTTAATGTCACCATCAGAAACCAACGAGGCTTATACATGACCACGTTACAAGCTGAAACATGATCCCCTGGGTAAAGCCTATCAGTCACCTCAGGAATTACACGCCTGCACTTGCCCGCTTCAGATAGCAGGCTGGCTCCAGCCTAGTCAAGCTCTTGGCCTTGGCTCCCACCTTACTACTTTCTCTTGCCACGCCTATCCCCATACCTCTGCGCCACCAGTCCCTCAGTCCCACCTCTCAGGCTCCGCCTCCATGCAGCCTTCCCCGATTCCGTATCATGCTGGATAAAGTGAAGGGGCAGCGAACAAAAGGAAGGCCCTCGGCGAGGTGGACAGACACGGTGGCTGCAACATTGGGCTGAGGCACAGGACCAATGGATAGGATGGTGCAGGACCAGACAGCATTTCCTTCTCTTGTACCTCAGGTCGCTATGGGTCGGAACGGACTCAATGGCCCCGAACAACAGCAGCAACCACAACAATCTTCCTTTGGTTCCATGGTAACTGCCCATCACTCAGCACTCTGTGAAGTCAGAGCTTGGAATGACTGGGCCCATGGAACCCCTTTCCTGCTTCCAGATGGAAGAACCAGCAGCATGGGCAGAGGTGCCCTGAGGAGGTAGGGGCTTGTCAATCAAAGGTATGCAGCATCCTGCCGTAGAGAATTTCCCACCTGGGTACTGCCTGGCCTAAGGGGATGTTGCGGCCTTGAAGAACCACAGAGACTTGGAGAGCTCCCTCAACGCCGCAATATGCCCTTACCTTGTACCCCAACATGCACTGCGGCACTGCTCACCATCACCCAAAGGGGGCCACAGCCAAATGTCTATCAACAGATGAACGGATAAAGAGTATGTGCTCTGTACATGCAGTGGGATAGTATTCAGCCATAAGGAGAAACGAAGTCCTGAACCATCTCTTCACGAGGATCAAACTTAAATATCATGCTGACTGAAATATAGGAGACAAAACAAGGCCACTCCTGTTGAGTTGCTGCAGACTCACAGTGACACTCCAGGACAGAGCCGAACAAGTGCCTCTGGGGCTGCCTAGGGCTGTTCACCTTTACGGAAGAAGACCATTAGTTTTCCCCATGAGCTGTTGATGGGCTCAAACCACTGACCTTGGTGTAATCAACAAAACACAGGTAACTAGCCTTCTGATAGTCTCTGTTCTCAGCCAAGAACGATCCACCTGACATCAGCAATGTCCTCATCTTCTGAACTTGATACCTACTGTTGAATTCTTTTACTTTATCATTTCACCCATTAATATTAGCGACTCCACAACCGAGAGCAAGGTGCAGAGCCTCTTTTTACATCCATTTTCGTCTTTTTCTTTCTTTTCTGTCCTTTTCAGGGTCTTTGCTTCCTTCATGTGTGATGTCCTTGACGCCATCCCACAACCTGTCTGCTCTTCGATCACGGTGCTGAAGCCATCAACCCGTCCTTGAGATGGTAGCTAAATTCAGGTAGGTTATTGTGCTCTGTATTTTGGCTGTTATGGGCTTGTTTCAATTTTCTCCAGCTTCCACTTGAACTTGCTGATGAATAATCGGTCCTCTTTCCCACAGTCAGCCCCTGACCTTGTTCTGACTACTGATATTAAGTGTCTCCGTCATCTCTTTCCACAAATGTAGTCAATCGGATTCCTATTCGTTCTACCTGATGAGGTCCAGGTGTATAGGCATTATGCATGTTGTTAGGAAAAGATGATATTTGCGATGGATAAATTGTGTTGTCTTGCACAATTCTGTCATGTGAGTCCCAGTTTAGTTTCTATCATATTTTCCAACTACTGATCCATCTCTGTTTCCAACATTCATATTCCAGTCAACAGTAATGATCAATGCATCTTGAGTTTTGTTTAGTCAACTTCCGAATGAAAACGTTGGTAAAAAAATCTTTACTTTCCTAATCTTTGACATTAGTGGTTAATGCATAAATCTGAGTAATAGTTGTATCAACTGGTCATATCCTATCCTTGTATGAACTGGTCTTATCCTATGTTATCCTTGTATTAGCCAATCACGGACAGGGCTGAACTTCAGGATAGATCCTGAAATATTCTTTCTGAAGATGGCTGAGATTTATTCCCCTTCCGGTCATCTTTCCTGGAGTAGTAGCCACATGATTTCCCAGTTCAAAATAGCCCAACGCCCTGTTGTGTCAATAGTGTCTAGGATATTGATCTTCATGTAGTTCATTCCTGTTTGACAACTTTCAATTTTCTTAGATCCATATTTTGTACTCCATCCACTCTCCCAAGGTCATCTGTTCTTTGAGGAGGCAGCTCTTCTCCGGTTGTATTTCCAACCGAGGGACTCACTTTCCAGCAATTTATCAGACAATGCTCTATTGCCAGGCTGAAGATTTTCACTGGTTAATGTTGCTTAGAAGTAGAACCCCTGTTCTTTTGTTAGGCTGGATGCTCTGCTGACACCTGCCTACCTTGGATGACCCTATTGGGCTCAGCTTCCAGGATCACAGCAACGTACGAGCCACCTCTGGACAACAAACCGACAGACAAATGTGCGGACTCAAGACTTCTACACGTAGGTGCTGAGAAACAAACTACCTAACTGGGCGCAAATCTGAGAGACCCCATTTGATTCTATTCAGGGACTTACAGGCCAGAAGGAATAGCAGTCCTCTTTGCAGCAGGAGGAAGGCCTCCGAGAGGGGCTCGCTCTGAAACTCCCTTTTACAGGGGCAGTGCGATGGGCTGCCAAATCCGGCTGAAACCATGACCAACCCGCTGCCAGCACGCCTGAAACTCAGATGAGGAGGAGGAGGCAGCAGGAAGCATCTACCACACCTCTGGCAGCGCTGTGGCATCTGGCTCTCCGTGGGGAAGGGTAAGTCAAGTGGGCAGAACAACAGGCAGGAAGTGCCTGCTTCCCTGCGGTGGCCACTGTGTCTCTACAGGACAGGCTAGTTTTTAACAAGGTGCTTTTTGGAAAATCATTTCCTTCTAACCTTGTCAGACAGGGGAGCAGGTACCAACCAGGTTATCTGCACACAGACAGTTTAGCACACCCCTAAAGGGAGCCCTGGTGGGATACTGATGAAACGTTCAGCAGCTGACCTCGGGGTTGGGGATTCAAACCCACCCAGCAGCATCCCAAGAGAAAGACTCAGCAATCTCTTATTGTAAAGATGACAAAGGGAAATTTTTAAAAGCCTATGGGGTCACTTCTACTCTGTCTCTCAGGGAACAGTAGACTCAATGGCACCCAATACCACGTCCCCATATTTTGCAAATGACAGCTTCTTAAAGACACTTTTGTGGACATGCAGTTCCCATACCCTACAATTGTACCATTTAAATTTATTCTCAAGAGTCATGCCATCATCACCACAATCGTTTTGGAACATTGTTCTTCTTTTTGGTCCCCGCCATTATTAGCTCCCATTCCACCACCCTCCCCTGACATAGCCCTAAGAGACTATCAACCCGTTATGGCCTCTACAGATTTGCCTACCCGGGACCTCATATAAAGGAAGAGGATAGCATAAAATCATGAAAATTACAGCAAATTTTAAATGGGTCAAAAGGGAGAACAAACGACAAGTTGTTAAATTTGAACGTACCTACATCTACATGAGACCCTTTTCCACTGCACTCTGTCGGACAGCAGGGCGATTCACATCCCCGGGCAAATGGCAGCATTTGAGGGTTAGCTGGATGGATTTCCCAGACAAAAAACATCGGGGTAACCTACAAAAAGAAAATGAATAAAGGCTTTTTAGTCTCAATAGAGGGCTCTGCAGAAACTATATTTGGCACTTCGAGTTGTCTTGCTGCTCATTGGCTCTCACAATAGGCGTTGGAACCAGAACAATGTCCTACCGCCTCTTCATCTGAATTACATAAGTAGAATGGCATTTCAAACCCTCCTTGTTAAAAGGCTTTAATCACCAGTATAACAAAACACATGCTCTTGACCAATAAAATTTAATGCTCAACTAAAACACTCTTGTTTACATGCATTTTAATATGCCTCTCTGTGTATGAAAGGAACCATGTTTTCATCAGATTTGTGCCGGACTCCCCCTCCCCCCATATCTCTGTCTAATGTGGCACCAGCCCTGCCACACTGGCCTTGCTGGGGTGAGAAGGCGGAGCAGCCAAAGCAGTGAGCACTTGGTGACTTGAAGATAAACAGTAGCTCTGCCTGCTCCCAGCCCCAGCCCCAGCCCCTGTCTAGTTTAAGACCTCTTTCTGCGGCCGGCAGTTGTTCCAACGAACTGTGTTTGCAGCTGCCTTCAGAGGGTGCTTCCCTCCCTCTCCACCAGCGGTTCTCCCCTTCCTCGTGCGCGGCGCTTTCACACAGTTCCTCATGTGGTGGTGCCCCCCAATCATAACATTATTTTCCTTGCTACTTCATCACTGTCATTTTGCTACTGTGATGAATCGGGCGAACCCTGAGAAAGGGTCGTTCGACCTCCAAAGGGAGAACCACTGCTCTACACCAACAGTAAGGACAGACCCGGTGACAGAGCAATGACACAAGCTCACGTCTTCCTTTTTTTTTTTAACTTGCTCTTCTCCACCCTTCCACTTTTATTCCTGTATCCAGTGGACCCATCAGTCAAAACGACTGCTTATTACATTGATCGCCTTTTACTTCCTCCAAAATAATTTAAAGATATCACTGTTAAGCCACTATGGCTCCAAAATAGTTTAAAGATGTCACTGTAAAGCCATTATGGCTCTATTTGATCTCCTCGGGCTAAAATTTCCCCTGAAATTGAATCGAGACATTCTAATTGGAGCTTATAGACTATCAGGACCCAGCGTTGCCTGTCTTACCAGGATACGTGCCGCTCCTGCAAGCACCCAGAAGTCACGCAGCATAGCATTGTCACCAGAAGTAAGCAAGGCCCACTCTACCACAACACGGCGTCAGGTGTGGGATTGTCTGATGTGCTGAGTAGCCAATGGGAAATGGCACTCAAAATCGAGAGTAGAGTTTCTTATAAGGAATATCTCCTTTTGGGGGTTTATAAACAAAAAGGAAAAGGCTGTCCTGTTGGTAGAATGCAAGCAAAGATGAGGAAAGACCCCAATGAGATGGGATGACACACTAACCCCGCCTCCCAGTGATCAAGAAGATGGCACCTGACTGGGCACTGCAGGGAGCACTGTGTTACACACGAAGCCACCCTGAGTGGGCGCCAACTTGTGGGCAAGTCATAACGAACATAAATCCTATATTCAGTCATATTTTGTTCTACTACTTGCCTAGAATTGTATTCAGGATCCTGTTAATAATTAATTAGGCTTAGGAATGATACACCAATGCCCTAACAAATAAAAATAAAGGACTTTAAGTAAGTCCCATACTAACAGAGAAGGGCCATGGGCACAGAGAAAACGCGTCTGCAAAACTATTCTTCCTCCCACAACAAGCCCTGCTGCTACTAATTCTTCCTTTTCCTGGTCTGCACCGCTTGCGAATTCTAGACAAACTACCTCTCTGTCAGAGTTCAGAAAGAGGGTGAAAACCCCAAACTAAGCTGACACCATTTTTGGCCCATGATGTCATCTTCTGTCTTTCAAAGCCCGTGGGTCTGATTTTGATGTCCCGGTGTGTATTTGGAGAGGGAAGTAACCTTTCAGCTCTGCGGCAGTCATTTTCCCCATGAAGACAAATATAGCCCAGACTGAAATCACTTAGTGTCAATCAAGGTAACCAGATCAGCTCAGCGTTAATAATGAATTTGGTCACATGCCTTCCCCGAGCAAGAAGTGTGAGATAGCTATGCGCTCGCTCCATGTGACACCCACTGGCCGCCATGTCCGGCCATAGGCTCCCCAGCCCACGTGGGAAGCGACAGCGTCATTTATTCTGCCACCCACTTTCATTGCTAAACGGAGAGAATCACCAGGGCTTGCCACCAAGAGCCTTGAGAGTACTGGCTCCGAGGGTGGTGGTGGGTGTTGACATTAGGGGTGGACCCAGCTTTGTGGGGCCCAAAGTTTGGAATTGGCCAGATGGCAGTAAGAAGGCTTGTGTAACTTGGGACTGTCTCTTCAGGGAAACAATAACAAACGACAAGTACAGAATGTTAGAGCAAAGCTTTGGAAAAGCCTTTGCCCAGGAGAGGCCCTGAAGCTTGAGCTTCATGAGCATCGTGGTCAATCAGGAATACTCAGGTTGCCATGGTAACCCAAAGACCAGCGAGGAGCTTGTCTGGGTCCTGGATTTTAGATTGATTGACTGTCTAGCAAAACGCCCTCTCTACTCTTAAGAAATTGTTGGCAATTCCCATGTTTCTAGATAGCGATGAAGGCATAACAGTTACACATGGGATGCTCATCTCAAGGTCAGCAGTTCAAAACCATCAGCTCCAAGGGACAAAGACCAGGTTTTCTACTCCCATAAAGAGTTACTGTCTCAGAAGCCCACAGGGGCAGTTCTACCCTGTCTACTGGGTTGCTATGATTCAGAATTGGCTTGATGACAAAGAGGCGGGTTTTATTGTTGCAGTTTTTGTCTATATGCCACCATTTGGGGCCATTGGTTTGCCAGTCCCTCTACTCAGTTGACATCAAGTAGATTCTGACTCATGGAAACCCCAAGTTTGTCAGAGAAGAACGATGCTCTATAGCAGTGGTGCTCAACCTTCTAATGCTGCGACCTTTTAATACACTTCCTCGTGTGGTGGTGACCCCCTCACCATAACATTATTTTTGTAGTTACTGCATAACTGTCATTTTGCTACCGTTAGGAATCAGGCAACCCCTGTGAAAGGGTCATTCGACCTCCAACAGGGTTGCGACCCACAGGTTGAGAACCACTGCTCTATAGGACTGTTAGTGACTGATTTTTCAGAAGTAGATTGCCGGGCTTCTCACTGAGCCAACTCGAACTGTCAATCTTTCCGTGCATTAGCCATCATCTGTCTACCCAGGGACTCTGCCAAGTGCAGCCCATTATTACAATGGCACATTGTTTCTGCCACTGTGTCCATATATCTTGTTTGGTTGTTCCTCTTTTCCACTGTCCTTCTACTTTACCAAACATAAGATCTCTTTCCAGGGACTGGTCTCTTCTAATAGCATGTTCGAAGTACATGAGATGAGTCTTAGTTTTACCCAAATAATCTGTAATAAAACCTTTCAGGAGGTTGACATAGACTCCATCACCAGGGAACGACATAATGGAACAATAGAGACAGGTGAAGCCCTTGAAGCAGACAAATTGCAGCTGCCTAGTCTACTTAAGTATTTATAAGCAAAGGAAAGCCTTAGTACTACAAATGAGAGCGTCAGACAGCGATCTGTTAGCATGTGATTTGGGTTCAACCTTTAAAAATATTAAATAAATTGAATTAAATGAAGTTATTAAATACATTTAAAGGGAACGATGATATGATCTCAATCACTGACTCAAAGCAATCCTGAAGGACAGAAATAAACTGCCCAATAGGCTTTCCAAGACTGAAATCTTCAGGGAAGCACACTGCCACATCTTTCTCCCATGATGCAACTGGTAGATGTGAATTGTCAGTCTTGACTAGCAGCTAGGAACTTAACCCCTGTGTCACCAGGGCTTTTGATCAAACTCAATGGAAATGGAAAATTAATGGAGAAAATCTAACATCGGTGGCATATATTCTTGGTGTATGTGTTCACCACAATAGAAGACAGAGGAAATATTCTTATTTTAACTTTCTCAAACAACAACAAAAAACTCTTTGCAAGCAAGAAATAAAAAAAAACTTTTCCAGAAACCTAGATCAAACATCATACACAGAGTTTTCCAAAAGTTCGTGGAAGTTTTTCTAGCCACTCAAAACCATCAAGAGAAGAGACACAGAGATGTACTCACAGGTCACAAAAGTCACAACCTTATAAAAGATTTAAGAAGAAACCTAACTGAAAATGTGCAAGATCCAATTGAAGAAAATGATAACATGTTACTGAGAGACATAAAAATAAAACCCAAGTAAATGGAGAAAACAATCATTTACGGCTGAGGAGACGGCATTGTGATGCTGTTCATTTACTGCAAATGATCGAGAAAATGCAGTGAAATCATAAATCCCACCGGGATTATCAGATAACTTACCGAACTGATTCTAAACGTTTTCTAGAAGAGGAGACCTGAGCAAATAGCCGACACTTTTGACACAACGAAGTTCAGGAAGAGAGATTCCAGCAGAAGTACATCACTGGGAACCCCGGGGTCCGTAGGGAGCATACAAATCGCATGTCACTGCAGAGCCCTCGAAGGCTATGAGCTCGCAGGACTCGGGAGAGCCTGGACATCGCAGCTTGTTGCGTTTTCCCCCAGTTCCACCTTAAAGACAGGCTGGAGTGCTGATCATGATCAGCCTGCCAGGGGAAACTAGTTGATCATGGGAAATCCTGACGAAGTGCTTGCTGGGGCGCTAATCAGCCTCAGTTATATATCCTAAAACTCCAGAATGGGTTTTAAAAGTCATTTTTTTTGGAAACCACATGGTTCAAAACTATTATCAGGTTCATTTCTTGCTATTACACTGCACCAAACAAATAGATTAAATCAGTGGTTCTCAGCCTTCCTAATGCCACGACCCTTTAATACAGTTCCTCATGTGGTGGTGACCCCCCGAACCATAGAATTATTTTCGTTGCTACTTCATCACTGTCAGTTTGCTGCTGTTATGAATCGGGTGAACCCCTGTGAAAGGGTCGTTTGACCCCAAAGGTTGAGAGCCGCTGGATTAAGTGGCGATGACCGGGCATCATGCATATAGCTGGCGGCACTAAGACAAGACACAAGGCGACTCAAGTCCATCACGGTCCGGACTATTTAAAAGTGCACCATGCTACGTCTCCTCTCTCACAACTCCTTTTTCAAGATTCTCTAATGGGCGGAGCTAAGCCTGCCTGTTGCTTATCACAAATCAAGCCCGCATGCAAAGCTATGGGGAAGAACACAGTGTGATGTTGGGCCCAGGGTAGCAAAATCACTCAGTAGAGCAGAAAGGGGGGTCTGGAAGTCAACCCATCAATACACGGAAATGTAGCAGAGGATAAATATGTCACTTTGGTTGAAAAGGATAGTCTGACTTTCCAAAGAACGAGATTGGAGCAACTTACTGGCATTTGGTGGGGGGGGGGGCGGAATAAATAGATACCACTACCCTTCACCATTCCAAAATATAACATCCAGATGGAATAAAGACATAAATAAAATGCAGAACTACACAGCATTAGAGAATGTGACAAAGGGAAGGTGTGGAGCAGCCATTCGCTCGGCCTCCTCATGGTCTTTGCCATTCCCACCAAATGACCGGGTGCGGCCATGCAGCCTGGATGTATTTCCTCTGTTCCTGGTGAGTCTAGGTCAAAGGAAGTGTGGGAAGATGCTGACAGAATGATAGGATCAGTTGTGAGTGATTCGCAGGGTTAATTGTGCATATAAAAACTTAGAACTCTAACATGAGAATTGGTCGATTTTGTCATCTCACTGGGTGTAAAACGAGTCATCTTGTAAGCAGAAATGGGTGATTTCACCACCAGCAGTAGAGCACATCCTGTGGACCCTGAGAGCCCCGTGCGCTGAACTTCTGCCATGCAGGAGACAGAGCTGTAAAATCAGAGTGACAAGCAGTGGAACCAAGAGTCAGAGAATAAGACAGAGCCTGAGGCTTCCTGTCCAGTGGAGTGACTCAAGCCGAGTGCCTTTAAGCAGGAGGTTTGCTTGCTAACCCATGGAGCTAGAACTGAATGCCTTCATTGTGCAGCTTATGGCAGAATGGAGTGTCCTGTGGACATCTATCAGTGGCTAAAGGACCTTTGGATCATTGCCCAAGCAGGGTAGAAGCCAAGGGGCCTCATGGCTGACGGGCTGAGGACCAGAGAAAGGCTTATCTGATGATGTGGCTGAGAAGATGTTGTCCTGAATAAAGAACTGTATTCTAAGCATCTCTGATACTGAATTGTAACTTTCTGATTTCTCTAATAAACACCATAATCATGAGTATTGTCTGAATTGGAAATTCAGAAAAATCACAGGTAAGTTCTGAGGATAAAAAAAGATCAGCCTCGGTGAGTACTCGTGATTTGAATTGATTTAACAATATTGAGATCTCATTTTTTACCTGTCAGGTTGTTTATACTTTTGTTTGTCTAAGAAAGTTTTTACTTTTTCTTCATTGCGAGATATTTTTGTTTGGTATTAATTTCTAGTCTGACAGGGCTTTTTGCCAGCCGCTTAAACGTGTTATTCCACATCGTCTGGCTTACACAGTTACTAACAAAAAGTTTGCTGTTATCCTTGTCTTTGTATCTCTTTTCTCTAATTGTGGTCAAGATTTTCTCTATTCTTGAAACAGTTTAAATATGAAAACAACAGGTTATTTTATTTTCATACTGCTTGCTGTTCTCTGGGCTTCATTGACTCGTGGTTTGATGTTTCCATCTCTCCACGGAAACTAGTCTTCTGCTACTACAGGTTGTACACCTTTTCCATTACAGTCTTCGATCGTTTCCATGACAGTCTTCAATCGTTTCCATGACAATCTCCAATCGTTTCCATGACAATCTTCAACATACAACCCTCTCCCTAAGGCTGCACATATTCACTTCTCTGTTTCCTTCTGAGGACTGTCTTCACTTCACTGTCTACATCCTTTGCATCCAATAACTCTGTCCGATCCCAAGGACCCGGAGGAGGTCTTCCCTTAGTAACTCGCCTGAAACTAGAACCAAGCTCCAGATTTTGTTCTTAGAACCAAGTCAAGCACAGTGTGTCTAGCACCACAACTCACGTAGAAAGATGGCTTGCCGATTGAGTTTCACTTGTTCTCACATTGTAGTTCTGCTGGTTCAACTTCCAGGAACCTTCTTCTGCTTTTCAAAACCACAAGACAATGCGCACAAAGGTCACAGTTGATGGGCTGCCTGTCCTGTGAAGTTGACTAGAATCACTGGCACAAAGGATATCACAAACATGAGCATGTAGAATATGCCTAGTCATGTGTCCAACAACAACTCTTTCTTACACACTTAACATGTGCCTCACAGGAGAAAGCAAAGAGAGAAAGAAAGAAAGAAAGAAAGAAAGAAAGAAAGAAAGAAAGAAAGAAAGAAAGAAAGAAAGAAAGAAAGAAAGAAAGAAAGAAAGAAAGAAAGACAGACCAGAGAATCCTTTCTGGCCCTGGGAGTCAGGTACGTAACCCATTATTTTGCATAAGTGACCCAATAATAGTAAAGCAGTTCATATTTGTGTAGCATTTGCCATGCAGTATACATTGCTTTGAATGCTTTAACTTGTATTAACACATTCCTCAGGATAACCCTATGACGTAGATTACACTGTCATCCTCATCTTACAAAGGGGGAAGCTGAGCCTTCAATGGCCTGCCCAAGACAGACTCCTGGTAAGTGGCAGAGCTGGGAGTCAGACCTACATGATCTGGTTCTAGAGATCTTTTTGTTCACAGAAAACAGAACAGGTGGGTCCGGTTTTCCGGTGGAGAGCATTGTTCTCCTGATGAAAAGAGAACGATTGGGAAACAGAGGCAATAAGGGCAAAGACCCAGGAGGCCGGGAGAGGAGGACGTGAATGAGGACTGGAAAGAAAGCTGGGAGGGTGTTGAGTTAGCAGTGTGAGACGGAGTGTGTATATTAGGGGGAGGTGGCCCTGCTGGTCAAGGGCCTAGGGAGAGGCTAGAGTACAGTAGGTTTGGGGTAGAGCATTTGATAGGGGGCCAGGGGACCATAAGAAGGAGAAGGCCAAGGTTCTATGTTGGGGGCCCCACTGGGGGACAGCCAGCTTTCCCACCTATCCTGCTCAGAGACGTCGCCTCTCATCTGTCATCAAGTCCTCACAAACCACATGTTGGTACTGGGGAAGAGAAAGGAAAACACGGTCATAAATTCCACGGGCAACATTTCGCTGCTCATTCATCTTGCACAGGTTCTGGGCGCTCCAGTTCACATTTGAGAAAAATACATGTGACCGGTAAGTAAGAACGTGGCCAAGCCTCAAAGCTGGGTCTGCAGATCCCTCGTACAATTCCCGGCCACCATGTCAGACACGGTCCATCCCCAATACTTGACCCCCTCAAGTCTCCCAGTGGCCATTCTGCTAGTTCTGAATCCAAGCCCTTGGCAACAAGGGCTGCTAGGGACCACAGAATGCTCAGGGTTAAGAGGAGGCTCCTGTACTCCTCTGAAAAATAACACCCACCATAGAGGGACCAGGAAACAGAAACGAAAGACTCATTCTGCTACCAAGGGACAGGGTGACCTGCAGGCCTTGATGTCCACGCTGGAGAAATAAAGGAAGAATGTACACAACAATTTCCAAGGGGCCTGTCTAGCCCTCGTGTTCTCCGCCTCCATCACAGTCTTCATGGAACTTCATTATTTTAGTCAACTGCTGTTTTTGGTCATCATCAAGTGTCCAATTCCACTCAAAACAGAGATGAGTTGACAGGCTGTGCCAGAAGAGGTGGGAGCGCAGCATCCGAGACACAGCCTTGGGCATGTCTGTATTCCAGCCAAGTTCGTCTCTTTGGTTCAAGCTAACCTTGAAGCACCCAGCATTTCCATGTCCTCCTGAGGGATCTGCTTTGTACCCTGAAACGGGATATGTGTTTCCCTATTAATATCCTCACACTGTCTGGATGCATTTTAAAAGCTCGCCATGCTCAACAACCTGTGGGCTTGTCTTTGTTATTGTTGGTTGGAGGCTTTGCATACTTGACATAAAAGTTAGCACCAAATGCAGCTTTATCTGATCCGGGAAGCATGAAATTTCAGGAATGGATGGATTTCCTTTGCGAAGCAGACATCCTGGAGATTTTCATCCACTCGAAGGAAGGACAGCTGCTAGTTCTCAGCAGGCGCTATGTGCGCCAAGGAGGTTCCCGGGAGAGCAGAGGGTGTCACGAAGATGACAACACAGAGGGAAAGGGACAGAAGACCATGACCACGGCAGCCCTACAGCGCCCCCAAGTTCCTGCAGGCTCAATGGTTTTTTGAATTGAGCCTTTGCATTGAGCACCGTGGGACCTAGGAGATGACCGTGGGACCAGGGCTTAGGTAACCATCTCCAGTGACAAGAAGCTGAAGTCTGATGAATGGCCAAAGCTGACTGGCAAGGTAAGCTAGAAGGCACAGATCCTACTGGCTTTGTCCACCCCGCTTTCGTCTGCACCTCGCTGCCACGCGCAATGAGTTCAGACTTGGACTTCTTGAAGTCAGAGACTCCTTGACTCCTTACTATGTCTGCAGGGTTTGCACAGCAGTTAGAGAGATCGCTGTTGGTATTTTGAACTGGATTAACCAGTGAGAGGGAATGGCCTTTACTAATTTTCTAGGTAGGAACAGAGAGATAAAAGGCAAAGACCTTATAGTGCCACCAGGTTCCAAATGGTCTTTGTTATCTCTTCCTATTGCCGACCTCCCCTGCCACCCACCCCCCTCCGCCAGCCTTCTACCTGTTTCTTTAGCTTGCCAGACATACTCCTGAGCCACAGCCTTTGCTCTAGAATGCCTTCCTCAGATACAATTCCCTCCCTGACCCCAAGGTTAGGAGAGTAAGTCAAACAGTCTTGCTATAAAATCATAGAAACCTTTATTAAATAAAAATACCAACATGTGAAGCTGCTGTTTCTCATAGATCCTCGAAGTAGGTCTACACATTCTGAAGTCAGCATTTCCGTCTCTCTAATCCTTCCCAGAAATGTTGCATTCTTCAGTTCCCACCATGCCAAAAAAGCAGGTTGAGCATCATCGAGGAACTTAGCTTGGGTCTCTTTTTCTATGTCCTTTGAGTTTGGGGGAACAAAAAAAGTCTGAAGGAGCAAGCGCAGGGCTGTAGGGTGGATGAAGTGAGGAAAGATCGCCCTTAAAGAATGAACACCTGTCATTGTGATGGGAAAATTCCTTAACACAGCCTTCCTGACCCGTTTCCCTCAAATGCACTTCTCAATTGTCTCAAAACTTCTTCGTGTGTCCTTGGAGAAAATCTATCAAAATGACCACTTTGAGGTCCTATAACTTTCTGAGCTGTGACGTCTCTGCCTTGAATTGGACCCCTCCAGCAAATCCCCTCAGAAGCCACTGTCCCCATTGGACCGTTGAAGGCACCCTAACAAGACCAAGACGAGTGTGTCCCTTAGACAATGTGCCTGCTGCCACCACCGGTGGCTGAGACACGTCTGCACACAGTTTTGTTCAGAATCAACCCATGTCAGATGAAACTGGAATCCTAGTAGCGCTACTTTGGACTTGCCCTTGAACATTTCAATGCCATCCCTCCCAAGGATCCTATTTGGAAGTACAAGCCAACCCCCACTCTGGTTTCCCTAATCACTCTTGCCCTGTTCTGTTTCATGGAGTGACATTTCCCCCTTCGTTCATACAGTATGCAGACACATCTCATTTTATTGTGCTGCACTTGATTTCCCTTCTCCAATACTGTATTGTGTACAAACTGAAGGTCCGTGGCAACCCTGCCTCCACTGAGCAAATCTCGCCAGCATTTCCCCCATGGCAAGTGCTCACTTCATGTCCCTGTGTCACATTTTGGTAGTTCTCACAACATTTCAAGCTTTTTCATTCAGCTATTGCGCATTTAATCGACTACCAAAGAGTATAGACGTAGCTTTTACTGCACTGGGAAACAAACTAAAGCCCCACGACTTTCTTCATCGGGATAGTTGCTCTGTTGTGGTGCCCTGGAGCGCTGGTGGCATAGTGGTTACGTGTTGGGCTGAAATCCACAAGGTCAGCAGCTCAAAACCACCAGCCACTCCACAGGAAAATGATGAAGCTTTGAACCCCAATCAGAAGCTACAGTCTGGGGAACTCACAGTGGCAGTTCTGCCCTGTCCAATAGGGTGACTGGGAGCCAGAAACGACTCAATGGCAGTGAGTTGGGTTTTTAGTTTGGGTAAAAGCAGTAAACTCTCCCAGATAGGCCTCTAAATGACATTTTTCCCTCAACACTTTTGTTGGCATATAATTCTCTTTTCATACAATTCAATAGTTCGATCACATCAAGAGAGATGATGTACAATCATCACCACAAATGTACTAAAACGAAATGACTATTCTTAAAATGATTTCTCGTCTGTCCACACCCACTAGACGGCAAGGTCCACAGAGGCAGAGCGTTTTCCTTGGGCGACAGAGCTCAAGCTCCTGGAGCAGGGTGGGGAGCGTAGAGTGGTTCTTAGTGTCCTCCTGCTGTTAGGTGCCACTGAGGCCCCTCTGCCTCGTAGCGACTCTACATTCCACATAACAAGACATCGTCTGGTCCTTGCCGTCCTCACGAGTGCTATAGTTCAGCCCATTGTGCAGCCAGTGGATCCATCCATCTTGCTGAGCGTCTTCCTCTTTTGCACTGCCCTCTACATGGCGTCCTCTCCCTAGCAGACTCTCAGCGAAATATTATTAGATGAATAAAGAAATGCAAACTTATATCATGCTTTCCTTTTATGCAGGGGTTGGGCTTCTGGGCTGGCCTCTTAGCAAGCCTCACCATGAGATACGGAACTCTGGCTTGGTGTTGTGGGGCAGATGGTTCAGCAGTCGACGACTAGCTGAACAGTTGGCAGTTCAGACCCACTCGCCTGGAGATTCCTCAAAAGACTGACATTCTTCCCAAAAGACACAGCTTTGAAGAACCCCGGGAGCAGATCTACTCTGCCGACCTGGGACGGCCGTGAGTGGGCATCCCCTCTAAGAAAACTAACAATAGCCACAGTCCTTGGACAGTGGTTGACACAGCGCGTACCTCTTTACATAGTAACACACTGTGAGAGAGGCTTGGTGGGCTTTGGGAGTCAGGTTCAATGCCGACCTGACCCCTTTAGACCTGGACAAGTTACCGCTATGTGAAGCTTCAGGTTTCCCACTTCTTTCCTCAGAGGAATAAAACCTTGGCGGCGCTATGGGGTAAGCGTTGGGTTGTTCATGGCAAGGTTGTTACTTCAAACCCAGCAGCCACTCTGCCGGAGAAAGATGAGGCTTCAGCTCCTGTAAAGGTTCACCACCTTGGGAGCCCTAGAGAGCAGTTCTACTCTGCCCTATGGGGTCACTGTGAGTCAGAATCGACCCGATGGCAGTGGGGTGGCTTCAAGTGAAAGGATCAACATGCCTTCAAAGCACCCTGCACACTGAGAAGGGGCTCCGAGGGGACTCTGGCCCAAACCCTCTTGGGAAGGGTCCTGGGCTCCAACTCTGCCTAGTTAAGGGCTTCGGTCAGGAGGGTCGGCAGGAAAGGACCATAGCAAGCTCTCAGCCGTACAAGCTGGGCTCCTTCCCTCCCCCCATGCCCAGCCAGAGCTCGTTTATTTGAACTAAGAATTTAAATGTAAATAAGCAACATCCCTTCCCTTGGCCCTCCACTCAGCGGGAGGGGGCATGCGTGGACCCCCTTCAGCTGCAGCAAGAGCCCTGTGCACTGAGATCCTATCTGCCTTGCACGGAGCAGAAATATTAGACGCAGCTAAATAAGAAAACACAGATTATTGCTGGAGACCCCTAAGGCCTACTTTGGCTGTGCAATCGTTTGTTTTACTTTTCACAGAATTTATTTTGGCTGCAGCCAGATTGATGGTGATTATATCTGAAATCCCTCCCACATATCTGTCACATAAACACTTCGTTTAATTCAGGATTGTAAAATCTATGGGCCAACGGGGAGCGGGTTTTCCGATTAATTAGCAGACGCGAACGCTGGGCATCTTATCACGTGGCCCCACGGCACAGACGTGAGGGTCCAGAAGGGGATGGCCCGGGCAGCCCTGGCGGCTTCTCAGGAGTTTGATCCCTTTGGCGCCTAAAGGAAAACCAAGGGAAAAATGGAGAGGGCAGTGCGTGGGGTGAGGGTGGGGGCGGGGAGTTGAAGAAGGCTGCTCGCTGTCTAGCCTGGCTGGGGAAATGGATTCCGGGATGCAGCGTGGGCCAAAGTCACCCATCTGGGCCCAGCCTGAGGCCAGGGATTCATGGGGGTTTTGAAGTTGATACAAAATAAATCCCCAGCTTCCTCAGAGTTGCTGTCGATAGCATCACTGGATCCGACACCTCCTGGAAAGGGAAGCGCCTTAGGGGCCAGCAGGCGGGAGGGAGGAGGCTCTGCTCAGGCAGCCTGGAGCCAGAGACCCCCAGACCACCCGCTCCCTAGTGACCGCCTGGCCAGCACCGGCACAGGGCAGGGTTTCCTTCTGTCTGATGGGAGCAAGCTCTTAACAGACTGCATGTGCCCGCCAGCTGTTACCCTCCTGCTGCCACCGGCGGGCCAGGCAAGAGAAGTCTCCCCGGCCCAACTCAGCCCTTCCCTGGACTGAGGGCCGAATTTGCTCAGACAAGGTTTCTGCTTCTCAAACAGCACCCCTCTGCTTTTCCCTGGGGCACGGCCCCCCTCAGCTAAGGGGGTGTGCTGCAGAGATGAAGGACTTCCACAGGGAGACTTGGCTTTGAGGGGCTCTGTTCACTCAGACGAGGTAGTCCCGAGGCTGGGAGCACTGGTAGTCCAAGAGTCAGTGTCCTTCCGAGGGCCGGAGCCTCTGGGTTTGACGGGTGCCATTCGGTCGCTCTCAGCAACAGTCCATCAAGAGTGGCTTCCGAGCTCCATTTCAGGATGAGGAATCTGGATGGAGAGGCAAGCCAGCTGAGACAGTCTCTGGGTGGCACACACAGTTAAGCATCGGTCGACTTCCCAAAAGGTTGTGGGCTCGAACGCACTCAGAGGTGTTCCAAGAGGTCACAGCCAGCAGAGTCCTACGAGCAGTGCTGCGCCACACTCAAGGTGACGCAGGGAATCGGGATCTGCCAGATGCCCGATGGCGACTGCCCTAACTCAGGCCACCCGGGGCCGAAGCAGCACTGCACCCACATCGGCCCGAAGTCGCACTCCCGTAGGCCCAGTGCTTCCCATGAAGAACACTCCAGGGGGGAGCAAGATGGTCCCTTGTCATCTTTGCTGGGCTGTGAATGGGGATGACCTGATTCAGGTTCCTGGACCTCAGTTTCCACCTCTGTCAAAGAGGCAGCCTTCCCTAGGCCCCGCCTCTCAGCCCTGGCTGCCTCAGGTCCCACCCTCCATAACCGTAAAAAGGGGTCGGGCGCACACCCCTCAACCTGCAGAGGGGCCGAGGGAGGCCAGCAACCAGCTCAAGGCATATCCAGTTACTAACCAAACACTCGTCTCTCTTCCTGGCTGAACAACGGGAACGTGCCTGTCGCTTTGGGGCTCTTGACAGAGACAGACAGAGAGAGAAAGAGAGAGAGAGAGAGAGCCAGCCTATTTTTAACCCTTTCACCATAGGCGGTTTCTTCTGCTGCGCAGCGATTTGTCAGCTGCCTGCTCTGCCTATAGCTCACCTCCCAGGATGTTACCTTTGAAAGGAGGGAGCCTAAGCATGACAAGCCATTTGGGGCTCAGCAAGCCCTGTGAGTATCACTGTGGGAGCGTGATCCCCATTGCACCCACTTTTTCAACACAAAGGATGCCGTTGTCTAAAGGTCAGGAAGAAGGAAGAGGCTTGGGGACAGGACTCTGTTCAGGGGTCACGTCTTGGTGCCAGGATGTACCTCCCTCTTGGGGAACCTCCCCTCCCCCAACGGTCAGGACGTCCCGAAGCTGTGAAGCACACACCATCTAAATACTTCCAAGGGGGCTTAGAACACTGGGGGGACATTTGTTCTCCCGAGCTGACTCTGAGAATCTTGCAGGGTATTCTAAACTCTACCCACCAGCGCCCCAAACAAACAAACAAACAAGCAAACAAAAACACAGCATGTGCAGCATTATGGAACCCCCAAGGATGCAGACTCCAACCCCCTGGGGCTCACCCCAGCCTGGAGGGGGCGATCCTCGATCCTTGAGGCCAGGCCAGGCCTGCTCGCTGGCCTCAGGCTCAGAGGCCTAATTGCCAGACTGTGTTTCCAGATGCAAAGCTCCTGCCTCTGGCACGGACTCTTTCTCTCCAAACTCACTTTGGGGTCATTCATCAGTGCATAAAGACACACCTGGGAGGTGGGGGACAGGCCCCCATTTTTCTGGCTTTGTAAATACGGAACTCACATTTCTCCAACTGACGTTAGCGGCGGGAATGATCGATTGGAGAGCCTTCCACCATGGAGCAATTGCAAATAAACCAGAGCTGGCTGGTGCACGCTCCAGCCCCCTCCGGCCCGCGGGGGGAGCAAGCCTCCCCTACCAGCCTCTTCCTTTGCGGTGAGCAAGGGTCCAGGCGGAAACCCAAGAAGAGGTCCACCAGGTGGGGGGTGGCGTGGGGGGGAGAGGAGGTGAATGCTGTGTTCCCTTCACTGCTCCTCTGAGAGCAACCGGATGTCCAAGACAGAGCACAGAGGCCTCCCGAGAAGATGTATGGTCGCCTTGCAGTCCATCCCGCGCATAGCGACCGCAGAGGACAGAGCTAGAGCTGCGCCAGAGGGCTTCCAGGCTGTGAATCTTTATGGATGCTGATGCCACCGCCTTCGCCCATGGAATGGCTGGTGGGTTTGAACAGGGCACCTACCTATTCCATGTTAGCCACCAGGACCCTTGGCTAAGGCAACCTGGGTAACCAGAAGAAGCAAGTGGGTGAGAGCCATTGCTATGTGACTCCCAAGTGTCACCTGCCATGGTGGCCCGGATGCCTTCCTTCTGACTGCCGAGGAGGCGGTGGTGCACATGGGAAGGCTGGAGAGAACTGTGGGCACCACCGCCTGACTCAAGATACCTGACTCAAGATGCCTGGCGCCAGACAGCTGAGGACACAGTCCTTCGGCCTACATATGGCCTTATTTTGAGTTTTCTTTCTTGAGCAAATGCTTCGGTGGGATGATACATTTGGTTCCCTAACTTGTCAGAATAAGTCCATTAAATCCCTTTCTCAGCAGGCCGGCCCCAGAAAGAACAGTCTCGCCTGCTTTCATTCACAACTCATTCATTCATCTGACAGAGCGAGCATCTATCAGGCACTGGGCAACACACAGTAAGGAAGCACTAAGCAAGGGCCTCCCCCGAGCCTTCTGGGAAGACAATTACAAACCACAGCCACACAGAGCCAGGGACCATGGCGGGGACACGGGGTAGAGGATTCCCTGCGAGCCTCCCCAGGATGACACTGGCGGTCCTGGACTTCTGAAGGATGGACAGGGATTCTCTGGGTAAACAGGGTGATAGAAGGCATCCCGGGAGAGAGAGAGGGCAGCCTGGGCAGCCCGGCAAAGCGGGTGGAAGGGCAGATGGGGGTGGGCAGCAGGGATGGGAAAGGAGCCCCTGAGGCAGAGGTGAGAGAGAAGGTAAGCATTGTGCAGACTACCCCCTCCCTACAGACCACTCTTGTCCCTGTCTTGACCCAGTTTTCCCAGCGTGAGGGCCAGGGAGAGAACAGGAGGCAGGAAGACCGCAGATGCCCGTGTGTGAGCAGAGGGCAGGCCTCCCTCAGAGTGCCACCACTGTGGAGCCCGAGGGACCTCTTAGAAGCTCCAGATTCATGCCATTTGAGGCCTTACACAAATCACAGGGCGGGGACTAGCATAGCCTGGCTTCCAGGCAAGGAAACCAAGTCACCGAGTCAGCTGTTTAAAAAATACATTGAAGGGGGTGAGTTGCTTCCAACACATGGTGGCCCCGTGTGTGTCTGAGAAAGGCTGCGTGCCCTAGGGTTTCGGGGCTGGTTTTCCAGAAACAGCACCCGGCCTTCCTCCCAGAGCGCCTCTGGATGGCTTCAGATGGCTGACTCTTCAGAGTGGCCAAGTGCTTGCCCATGTGCTCTATTCAGGAAGGCCTCTTGCTATTCCGTTGAGGCCTCTGTCGCTCCTCTTTTCCCATCTCTTGTGCTCTGACGCAAAGGCCCCTCTGGCTGCACCAGCCTCCATCCCCAACCAGCAGGAGGAATGGTGACTGAGGCAGCAGGCCACGTAGCAGCATCCTTACGAGCTAAGCAGTGGTTGCTGGCTCGAGGCTGTTTGGAGAGAGGGTAGTGGGGCACTGAGGTGTCGGAAATATCTGTGGCAGACTTGTCCTGCGGCAGCGGGTGGGACCCGCCAGAGGCTGGCGAGTAGCTCGTGTCTTCACATGGGGTCGGGGATGAGGATCCTGGTCCGCAGCCCTTGTTTACTTCAGTACGAATCTCAAGATCTGTCAAAGACGCGCATATTTGGGATTATTGCACTGACGGCAGGCGCGCTGCCTCCGATCCTGCTCACCATCTGCCTCCTCCGGAGAGCCAGGCGGCCCTTCCAACGTGACAGGCCACTTAATTATATTGTCACACAAGCTTTCAGGATGCTGAGAGCCTTCTTAAGGGAAACATTTCTCCTCCCAAGCCATTGACTGGCTTCTCCCCTCACCACCCTGGCCGTTCCCTCTAAAAGCTCCAGAGAACGTTCAGTCAGGGCCCATCGGTCGCCTGCCTGGTTTGTTCAAATGAGTGCCTGTGGGAGAGCAGGCCCCTGGGGCCATCCTTCCTCCCTCTCCAGTCACTCCAGGCTCTAGTCTCCAGGTCCTGAGGCCAAGTAAATGGCACAGGTGGTGAAGCCATGGTCGCAGAACCTCTGGAAAGGGGCCTGAGGTGCCATGAAGGCTGCCAAGGTAGAGGGCACCCTGTGACTAGCTGGACAAGACTGACCTGTCTCCTACCCACAGAGAAGTACAGCCAGAAAGCTCCTGAGAAGCAAGAATGGAGACCCTCCATCTCACTTCCTTTAGACATGTTGCCAGGAGAGACCAGTCCCTGAGAGACCAGGACATTAGGCAAAATAAGGAGACCTTTGGCCAGATGGCTTACCATAGTGTCTGCAATAATCGGCTCAACTGTAAGAACAATTGTGAGTCCGACACCAACCGGGCAATATTTCATTCCGCTGTACACAGGGTCGCCAGGAGTCAGCATCCCCTGGATGACACCTAACAGCAGCACCCACAGACCTCCACTAACAACCAAGACTCACACGTCTTCCCTCCTAAGAGCTGCCTACTGTGGTTCTTCCAGGAGCCCTGGTGGGGCAGTAGCTTTGAACTTAGCTGCTGAAGGCCCGTACTCTGGATCCACAGGAGAAAGAAGGGGACATCTGTTTCCAGAGAGGTGTCCAGCCTTGGACCACCACCCTCTCCCCGCGGCACCTTGACTCTGTCTCCCTGGGCAATGCTCACCTTGTCTCCAATTTTCAACTCATGGGGAAAAAAGACATCTCCATTGACACTACCTCCATTTCATGACTTTGACTCCTACAAGCCTCCTCCCATAATGACTGGAGTGGCCTTCGTTAAAATGACCACTACTGTCCAGGCTACAACAATGTGTCCCATGGTCCCTGTGACGTGGATTCCTGTGATCAGCTTCCAATTCATCTCCAGCTCCTCCCAGTCTGTCCTTCCTATTCCAGGCCCGCCTCTTCATCCTCCCTTGCTACCTCCCCTTCTCCTAGTCCACTTTTCTTCCTCCCAGCCCACCTTCCCTCCTCCCAGCCCACCTCTCCATCCTCCCTTCCCACCTCCCCTCTCCCCAGTCCTCCTCCCCTCCTCCAAGCCTACCTCTCCATCCTCCCTTCCCACCTCCCTGCTTTTCCCACCTCTCCTCCTCCTAGCCTACCTTTCCTCCTCCCAGTCTACCCCACCTCTTCCCAGTGCACACCACTCTCCTCTTCCTAATCCATGTCCAGCTTCTCCCAGCCATGCCCCACCCCCCACGGCAGTCATCCCTACCTCCTCCCAGGCCACTCCAGGTCTTCCTCCTCTCCTGATCCACCACCACACAGCTGTCTCAGCCCAACTCAGAGATCCAAACCGGCCTCTGATTTCAAAAGCATGGCTAAATAAGCACAGTGGCCCCTGAACAAACGACATCGTCCGCAAACAGCAGACACCAACACACGTGTAGAAATAAACACGTGTGTTCTATCTCCAAATCATTTAAAATAAATATTACCAGAACACTGTTCAGTTATGTAGACTTAAAAAAAAAAAAAGAGACCACATCAATCTTGCCCCAGGCTAGCAAACGAGGAAGGAAATCACAGGGAAATGCATTATTCATGAGCTTGCCAGAAAGCCGATGACTGGCGGTGATAAAAGCCCCCAGTGAGCGAGCTGCAGTCAGATAGCTCACTATCAAGTCAATCTACCCCTCCGCTTCCTGTTTTCAGAGCCTGGAGATGACTCTCCTCACTTTTCTCCTTGCCTTCAGTGAGGAGATGGAATCCGTGCACCTGTGGGAAGAGAATGTGCCTTTGGCTGAGGTCACGGCACTTGGGGGGAGGATAGAGGCTGTGAGGACAGAGCCGAATTCCCTTAGGGGGGAAACTGAGAACTATTGAGAGCTGTCCTCTGTCCCGGCCAGTGCTTCAGGGACCACCTTCTTGTCAGTAGGTCAGACTCTCTCCCAGTTTTTGAGCCTGCTAATTGGCCGAGGGGAGGAATCACTGGGCAGTAATTAGGAAGGGGCCCTTCTGACTGGAATTCTGGGAAAGGCTCTCAGCAGCCTGAGCACAGAGCTGAGTTAGGGAGACCCCTCTGCAAGTATCTCCCCCAGAGAAGGCAGAGGAGCCCAGTGGCACAGGGGTGACGCAGGAGGCTGCTAACCAAGGGGTCAGAGTTTCCAGGCCGCCAGGGGCTTTCCAGGAGAAAAGATCATCATGATTCTAGAAAACCCTATGGGGCATTTATCCTCTGGAACATAGGGCCGCAGGGAGCCAGAATCCGAACACACATGACACCAGCAGCAGAGGAGAGACAGGAGCTCTGGGGAGCAACAGGTGAAGTGCTAGGCAGCTAACCCACAAGGTTGGCCATTCAAATCACTCCATTCAGGCTGCAGAGAGTGACCTGGTGGTGTGCTTCTGAAAAGACTGTAGCCAAGAACACCCCATGGGCAGTTATACTGTGTCGACAGGGTGCCTGTGAGTCAGAATCACTCAGTGTCCGTGAATGGAGGGAGAAGGTTACAGATTCTCAGGCAAAGACCTCATTGTGCCTGGGCTTCGAGTGCTCCTCCCCATTCATGACATCCCCACGGGGGCTGGAGAGCAGGCCCCAGTTGCCTCTGAAAGTGGTGCATGAGCTACAGAGGGGGCATGAGAAGCTACGGAGAAGAAAAACTTGTCTCGTTGATATTCACTTCCAAATGATCACAACACAGACTCATGCAGAACTTAAAGGACCTGAGAAATGTGTTATGGAAATGAACACACAGTCCCAAAGAGCCCCAGTTTGCCCACCATCACACAGGCAGTGGCTGCGAATCCCAATACATGACCCCGTGTCCTTCCTTAGAGGGCTCTGAGGTCGCTAACGAGATATTATTCGATGGGGGTCATTTCCCGCCAGGCTCAAACGGCTACAATTGTCCTGCTGGGTCTCCAGAGGAAGGCAATGAGTTAATGGTCGTCACAGTGTGTTACAAGCCCCCACACTGCTCCCTGCCGGCACTCACAGGAGGCCAATGCTGGTGGTACCTCCAGGCACCAGGAACTAGATCAAGCAGCAGTGAACATGAGTCCAAAGGAAGGGGACATAGCATGAGGTCCAGTCCTCCAAGCACTCAGGTCAGAAGCCAAGGTCATCTTTCAAAGAACCAACAACTAGCTGTGTGTAAGTCAATGCCAATTCCTGATGCTCCAGCTCCGTGTGCATAAGAGTTGCAAAATCCCCATGGAATCCTCAATGGTTGGCTTTCTAAGTCCCTGCCTTTCTGCTGGGTGGAGGTAAGCCTCCAACCTTGGCTTTAAGAGTTGAGCATCTGCACCACCCAGAGACTGCCATCACTTCTCAGTGCTGCCCAAAGGGGCTCTCTGGTGAGCAGGCGGGGCGAGCCAGCACAGCCTAGGCAGAATCCAGGCCAGCGACACTCAGCCTCTCGTGCAGCCGTGGCTGACCCAACACAAGAAGGAAGCCTCTCTGGGAAAAATCAGACTGCTAAATCTCTCTTTTCAAATGCGATGTTTGACACGTTCATGGACCTCTTGGGCCTTGACCGACGTGAACAGAGATCGGCGAGGAGAAACCTTGGTATCTCACTGACCAAATAGAGAAGCATCGTCGCACGCCATTCACGCGGAGGATTGTATTCCGATGCCTGTTCCTAATGTGTGTGGCAAGTGCCCTTTTAATCGGACTGCCCTTCCTCCCACACTTGTGCTTGCCGGTGGCACTGCCTGAAGGAAAGGCTCCACAGAAGTCTCAGCTCACAGAGCATGGGAACACTGGCCTGGAAGTGGGAAGAAAGGCTAAGAAGCAATAGGCTTCCACAAAGTTTGTGCATTGCACTCTTCAGACGGGGCCCCTCCCCCAGACGTGGTGTCTAAGGGACATTAAGGACCTGGCTGCAGCAATCAATGACCAATGGACAGCCGGGGAAGTGCTGCGAAACAGTCCACTGTCTCCTTTCTGAGTCCTGAATCTGGGTCCACCTAGTGTAAGGAAGAGAGTGAGGAACAGACATTTGATCCCTACAACTAATTATTGGACCCGGCAGAGAAGCAGAGCGTGTGGTGGGATGGAGAGTTGGTGTCAGAATTGGGGAGTGGTTGAAGAGAGTAGGGGGATATCTGATCTATGGTTCATCAGAATCAGACTTGGGCTGCTGCTCTGGATTCTCCTCCCACCCCTGCCCACCTCTCCCTCGATTAACAATCCCAGAGTTCATCCCAGGGCCACAAAATAGTGAAAAATAATAGAGCATGAAATTAAAAATAATCTACTTGCCGTTTCTACAGTACTAAGGTGTACCTAATCCAAGCCATGGTATCTTCAGTCGCCTAATATGCATGTAGTTGGACATTGACTAACAAAGACTGAAAAAGAAGAACTGGGTTTGAATTATGGTATTAGTGAAGAATATTGAAATTACCACGGACTTCCAAAAGAACACGCCGATTTGTCTTGGAAGAATTACAGCCGGAGCGCTCCTTAGAAATAAAGGTGGTGAGACTGTGTCACACAGACTTTGGACTTGTTATCAGGAAAGACCGGTCCTGGAAAAGGACATCATTCTTGGTGAAGTAGAGAGGCATCCAGACAAAGGAAGTCTCTTGTGTTAGTCTGGGTAAACTCGAGAAATCAATCCACAGGAACTCATATATGTATAAGAGACAGTTTTATATAAAGGGTAAGTGTACATTCAGAGAGCATCCCAACCCAGTCCAGCCCAAACCCATATATCTGACTTAGCCCACGTTCAACACCGACCTACAAAGTCCTCCTCAAGCTCACAAATCACACGCAATGATGCCGACTGCAGGAGGCTCACAGGCCAGTGGGTAGAAAGTCTTTGAATCCAGTGGAGGTGTAAGCGCTGGCAGGGGTCTCCACATGGCTGCTCCAGCACCCAGGGCTGCATTGGGGTAGGTCTATATGGCTTTTCCTCAGGGAGGCAGGAAGTGAGCCTTGCCACCTGGAGCAGGGAACTGGCTAAGGCAGCTGCACCCTGGTTCAACCATCAGAGAAAAAGAGACCAGAGAACCAGAAAGGCGAGGCTCACCGAGCCATTTATCTCTCTGCCCTTCAATTAATCCCACATGTGTTTATCGGCCAGGTTACAATAAACCCTAACTACCTCACCCCTTGAGGAGAGGGATTGACACAGGGCTGCGCCAATGAGCCCAATCTTGACAGCAGCTGAGAGGCGGGTACAGGCCCGGGCATTGCTCCACATTATTGTACGTAGCGTTGGGATGAGTTGGAACCAACTCCACAGCTATAACAACAACAGCGATGGTCTCTGTGATGCTCACACAACCATTGAGTGGGGACACGCAAATATGGGGTTTGGGGTTACGTGTCAACTTGGTGATGCCATGCTTCCCAGGATTACATGGTTGTCTTCCATTTTATGGTCTAATATAAAAATCCTTCACTTGTGCGTGTCATAAATCCTGACCTGTTGCCTGGGTATCCAAAGATATACCATCTGGGGTCCTAAAGGCTTGAAGATAAACAAGCGGTCATCTAGCTAAGAAACAACAAAGCCCACAAGGAAGAAGCATCCCAGCCCGTGTGATCACGAGGTGTCAGTAGGATCAGGTATCAGGCATCAAAGACCCAGAACAAAAAATCGTATCAGTGTGAATGAGGGGCAGTGGAGAGTGGAGACCCAAAGCTCATCTGCAGACAATTGGACATCCTCTTACAGAAGGGTCATAGGAAAAGATGAGCCAGGCAGGGTGCAATACAGCACTGTTGAAACAAACAACTTCCCTCTAATTCTTTAATGCTTCCTCCCCCGACTATTATGACCCCAATTCTACCTTACAAATCCGGCTAGACCAGAGCATGTACCCAAGTAGAGATAAGAGCTGGAAATACAGGGAAAGACAGACAAACCCCTCAGGACCAATATTGAGAGTAGTGATACCAGGAGGGGAAGGGGAAGGTGGGGGGAGAAAGGGTGACTGATCACAATGATTTATCTATAACCCCCTCCCAGGGGACGGACAATGAAAAAGTGAGTGAAGTGAGACATGTTTTGGACATGCCAGCAGAAGGAACCAGTTCCCATGGAAGGACATCATGCTTGGTAAAGCAGAGGAGAGAGCCTCAAGGGGATGGACTGACAAAATGACTGCGATCACGGACTCACACTTAACGATGAACATGACAATGGCGCAGGACTGAGCAGTGTGTCTTTCTGCTGTGCTTCCAGCTGTGATGACTCAGGACCAACCCCATGACCCCGAACAGCACCAATAGCAGCATGTTCAGCCATTTCGGGCGGTCGAATATGTTTAAGAACATATGGCAATGAAGGAAGAAGTTCATGCGGTACAGAAGCCATTGCGGACGAAAGACCAATTGAGACAAAGCAACAAAACAGATGCACCATTAGGAAAACTCATTCCTCTATGTCAAGAAATTTGAAAGACAGCTACCTGGCCAATCTACTGGAAGAGATCCATATTTGTACCCACTGCAAAGAAAGGTGGCGCCCCAAAATGCAGAGCTTATCACACAATATCATTAGTAGTACATGTAGAATTTTGCTGAAGATCATTTCAAAATGGTTGCAACAGTATACCAGCAGAGAGCTGCCAGAAATTCAAGGTAGATTCAGAAGAGGATGTGTGTGTTCGTCTGGGTACGTTAGAGAAATAAATCCACAGAAACTCATGTATAAGAGAGAGTTTTATATAAAGGGTAAGTGCGCATCAAGAAAACATCCCAGCCCAGTGCTGCCCAAGCCCACAAGTCCAATATTAACCCACATGTCCGACACCAATCCACAAAGTTCTCCTCCATCTCACAAAACATACCCCAGGATGCCGACTGCCAGAGGAAAGCCAAGTCAGTGAATGTGTAAGCATCTCAGTGCTGGCAGGGGTCTCCACACGGCTGCTCCAGCACCCAGGGCTGCATCAGGGTAGGTCCATGTGGCTTCTCCTCAGGGATGTCTTGAAGGAAGTGAACCTTGCCAGCTGAAGCAGAGAACTGGCTAAGGCAGCTGGACCCTGGTCTGACCATAACAAAACAAGAGACCCAAGAACTAGAAAGGTGAGGCTCACTGAACCATTTATCCCTCCATCCTTCAATTAACCCCACATGTGTTTATCGGCCAGGTTGGCACAATAAACTAACTATCTAAATGTGGAACAGGGGATATAATTGCTGACATCAGCTAGAGCTTGGCTCGAAGTAGAGGATACCAGAAGGAAGTTTGCTTGTGTTTTATTGACCAGGCAAAGGCATTTGACTGTGTGGATCATAAAATGTGGATAGCGCTCAGATGATTGGTTATTCCAGAACACTTCATTGTTGTGGGAAGCAAAGATTCCTCCCAAGTTGTCTCCCCAAATATATTCCAAACCTAGCTACTTGCTACACGTGGCAAATGACTATACACTTGAAAGTCATCAAAAGTAGGTCAGGGGTTATTCCCCCTGAGGGTTATCAGCCATCTAGCGCAATCAGACTGTACAGTCTGTCCTACCCTAAGTAGGGCCCACTCCCTTTGATAAGGCTTGTAGTAGATTGTTTCCCTGGAGAGCCCAGGGAGGTCTAGTCCACTCAAGGTTGACCAAGGTTAGGCCGCCATCATGAATCTAGGGTCCACCCATCTTGTCACATGTATACCCCTAGTCTCTCCCCTTCCTATCATGTGTACACCCCTAGATCATCCCCTTCATGTTACGCTTATGCCCATTGTATATCCCCTCCTATTGCTTGTATTGCCTGTTGTGCAACCCCTTCCTGTGACATATGTCTTTACCTGTAATTAGGGGGCATGCATGCCCCTAAAGATATATAAACCTTGGTTAGCAGTAAGTCACTCTTTCACTCCTGCAATTACCACCTTCCACATCCACATGGACCACCAAGTGGGGCTGAGGTGAGCTTGCTACCATAAAATGTGTCTGAATCCATTATTTTACTCTCTCTTCTATCTCTCTTATTCTCTATGACTTTATTATAATCTTTACTTATTAACACTATACAATTGCACCTACCGGGCCTGTGATGATGTGTTAGGGGCTGGCTCCCTTGACACATTGTTTTCATGCTCAACCTTGGTACATGACCAAGAGGCAGTCATTTGAACAGAAGGAAAGGTGTGCATTAGGGTTGTATCCTCTCACTACAGTTACTCAGTCTGTATGCTAAGCAAATAATCTGGGAAGCTGGACTATAGGAAGAAATACTCAGCAACAAGATTGGAGGGAGATTTATTAACAACCTGAAATATGCAAATAACACAACCTTGATTACTGAAAGCCAATAGCACTTGAAGCATTTTACTGATTAAGATCAAAGACTACAAGCCTGTATGTAGTCTTCAATATTAAGAAAACAAAAATCCCCCCAACTGGCCAAATAAGTAACATCAAGCTATATGGAGAAAATATTGAAGATGTTAATGATTTCATTTTGCTTGTTCACAATAAACACCCACGGAAATTGCGGTTAAGAACCCAAATGGTGTAGTGCATTGGGCAAATCTTCTGCAAAGACCTTTTAAAAATGCTAAAGAGTAAAGCCGTCACAGTGAGGATGAGGGGGCACCTTCCCCAAGCCAGGATAGTTTCAATGACCTCTTTTGCAGGTGCAAGCTGAACAATGACTAAGGAAGACCAAAGAAGAATTGATGCCTTTGACTTGTGGTGTTGGCTGAGAATGCTGAATATATTGTGCATGACTGTCAGAGAATGAACAAATGCATGTTGAAAGAAGATAGCCAGAATGCTTGTTAGAAGGCAAACTAGCGAGACTGCTCATATGCTTTGGACATGATACCAGGAGGAATGAGTCCTTGGAGAAAGGATATCATGCTTGGTCAAGCAGAGGGTCAGTGAGCAAGAAGATCCTTGCGGTGAATTATTTACTATGGCTCTTCTAGCCATAGCCTTTGTTTGTGCCACCAAATGACCTTTCTTTTCCTGATAGATCTGGGTAAGGAGGTGGAGGAAGGTACTCCTTGGAGGATGTGATTCAACTTTGAGGGATTTTTAGCAGGTTCATGGTGATTGCCATCTTTCTGGGTATAAGATGAGCCATCTCAAAAACAGGAAGGGGAGAGTTCACTACCAGCAAAAGAGAAGAGCTGAGACTGAAGAACTTCCTTTGGACCCCGGGATCCCTGTGCAGTGAACCTCCTTAATCAGGAGGCAGTTTTGACACCAGAGCCATGGAGCAGCAGTGAAACTAAGCGCCAAAGCAGGAGCCAAAGCAAGTAAAGCTCAGTACTTTGGCGCAAGAGGATGGCTTGTGGAGTGGAGTGCCTCTGGGTACAAAATTAGGGGAACTGGGTTTACTGATTCATGGAGCTAGAGCTGAGTGCCTCCAGACTGAGGCTATGAGCAGAATGGCATGCCCTTTGGGCATTTATACTGGCAACCCTAAAAGAGTTTTGTAATATTGCCTGATCAGGGCAGAAACTGGGCCAAATTATTGAGGGCCAGAGAGATGCCTGCCTCTAGGCACGGCAGAGAAAAAAACTGTCTTGCCAGAACAATTGTACCCTGAACATTTCTCACGTGAATTGTAACTTGTTCACTTCCCTAAGAAACCCTATAATCACAAGCATCATCTTTGAGTTCTATTCGGCCATTGCCCAAAATGACTGAACCCAGCACCAAAGTAAGTAAGAGTATCTTAGGGGAACAGTTGGTGTCAGAATAAGGTAAAGAGGATGGAGGATAGAGGCATATATGACCTTAGTCTGTTAGGACTTTGTCTTGGCCAATGGGTTCTCATGATGGCAATTTTCCTTCTCACGTGTGAAGTTTGAAGGAGGCCAGATACTAACCCTACGTCATTTCATCTTTATAGTCCTCACTGAAGTGAATTCACCAGTGGCTGCTATGGGCTCCAGCAGAGCAAGGGATGTGAGGATGGCATCACTGGACCAGGCGGTGTTAGTTCAGTTGGACCTAAGGTCTCTAAGTCACATGGAACTCAACAGTCCCTAACAATAGGGCTCAGATATATGCGGGGGCTTCCAAAAGCATGTCAAAAAATGCCATTACCTTTCATTGCAAATTTCATTTCAATTTTTCTGTGAGCTTTTTGAAGCGCCTTCATACTTATATTCAAATCCTACCTGTCAAGTGTGCGAATCTGTCAGCCCCGGCTTCCTTGCCCCAAATGAAGATGACCTCAGAGCGTGGCTGGCAGAGGAAACACTTGAACCTGCCTAAAACAGGGTCTGGTACGTGGTAGGGGATCAGCAAACATTACTTCTTTTGCCTGGAGTCTTTGAGATGAATACACCAATCTTTCATGAATGAACTTTCACCTACGTTGAAAGACGCTAACTACATTGGCGTCTTCATTCATAAATACAAACAGTCCAGAGTCAGAGTTCGTCAGGTGTCCTCAGGTGGAGAGGGGCCTTCCTGATGGGCATAATGCTCAGTAGCCTGCTTCTATCACTTAGTGATGTACATAAAGCTGTTTTAAATATTCGAATTCATGTATCAATAGTCCCCTACATAATTTTCAAAACCTATTTATCCTTTTTTAAGCCATTTGAGGTGTTTCATTTTTTTCTTTCATTGAAGAGGGAGTGAATACATGCTAAATTTTATGACAGATAAAGGGATATCGTTGTAAAAATATGGTGACTCAAAAGACAGCAAAGAGGGGAGGAAGGCTATAAAATGGCATTCAAAATAATAGCCCCATGCCACTTAACTATCCTGGCAACAATTCTGTTAAACAAGAGCCACAGGTAGTCCATCTTTGCAAAGAACCTCTCCTGCACAGTTCAAATAAAAGGGGAACTGTCCAAAGGAAAACAGCTTCAGTTGCCTGGGAAAAGTCTCTTTTAAGGCATGCCAAACCCCAGAAACTCATTATTTGTCGGCAAACTCCGTTTTAGAAAGAGGGCACAGTTCTAGTTCAACCCTTCAGATTTCAGGGTTTCTGATTAGCATGATCCGACCTTAAACCATCATGATCTTCTCACCTCTAGGCCTGTTTTCAATCTTTGCCTTCTTGGTGCATAAGACCAGAAAAGAATGGTTGTCTGGTGCCAAAGCCCGGGATGATCTCATGGTCCCCCGAAAGTGCCACGCCCATTCCTCAGCCTTCCCGTGGATTGGCCGGCTGAAGAGTCACTCACTACAGTAGCCCTCCCCACTCTCTGGAGGAAGTCATACTTGGCTGATGGGGAAGTCCACAATGGGTTATTACCTCTAGACAAATGGCTTTTAAATGACATCCTAAAAGGCTAGCAGGCCGTTTGTCTTTGTAAGGAATGGCATAGAAATACTGCATTACTGCCGTCCTAGCCCGGCAAATGGGCGAATTTCTACTCCCTTAAAGAGTTACAGTCCCAGCCCCCAAGGGGTGATTCTGCTCTGAACTTCAGGGCCACGATGCGTCAGAATCAACCCGATGGCAGTGAGTGTGAGCTTGTGAAGCTTTGAGGGCTTCTGTCTGAAAGGGGAAATGTGGGGTGACGGATAAGAAAGTGGCCCGGGAAGAGGAAGCACCCAGTCTTGGGGGAATATGTGGTCCAGAAAAGTTAAAGAGTTTTCAGGGCCAAATGGGTATGCATACCAGCGAAGCTGAAGTGGCTTCTGCTGAGAACAAATCGACTGGGACCATCACCCTTAGGAGCTCTGAGAGGCCGGCACTGCTACCTCCAGTGGGCTAGCCACTACCTCGGTGACGTGCTATGAGTGGAGAAACACTGCAGAAAGAATGCGGCATTCCTCCTCCCTGCTCCAAATCCTTTGTTTACCTTACTCGTTGAAGCCTGTCAGGTCCCTCTGAGCGGACAGGTCTGGAGGCTGAAGGAAGCTGTCACCGCATGGTCTCCACGCTGACAGTCTGTCTCGCCTTCATCTCAGCACACAGCCAGCCTCCAGGCACCAAGTCATGCTCTGTCGTCTTTCAGGGGGTGTGGCAGGACCAGAGCCCCCAGTCTGGAGCCCGGAGAGTCGCGCCGAGGGGCTACTGGGTCTACCGAGACAACAGCTGGCGGCACACAGGGATGGAGTGGTCACCGTGTCACTGGCCGTCCATCCTCGCCAGGCTTCCTCCCCGGGGAGGAGGTGCTGTTGGGGGTCGCCTTCGCCTTCCTTCTGGCTCTGATGCGCCAGCTCTCCTGGAAACCATCACCAGCTTGGTGGGGTGCTCTGGAGACGAGCTTCATGTCCCACACACTAGAGTTAAGTACACTCAGCCACGTCACCACGCACTTCAGCAAAGTTCATTTTACAAAGAGGGAAGCACAGCAACAACCCATGGCTCTTGAGGGGGTTCGAACTCATGGCCACCCGGGGGGTGTCACAGAAAACAGTGCTCCACAAGGTTTTCACTAGTCGATTCTGTGAAAGATCACCCAGGGGTGGCCACAAACCTACAATCGTTCAGTTCACCGCAGGGCACATTCATCATTCTCACCATCCAGGGACTTCAGAGTCAAAGAAGGAAGACAATGATTTCTACCACGAAACCAACACTGATATGTTAAGAAACAGAATGTGAAATGCCCCTACCTTTGTAAAGATAAAACACAAAAATCCAAGGCATTTAACTTACAATGAATGGAATGATGCACCTAGATTTAAGAACCAGCTGACTAACTCCACAAGTTATGTAACAGTTACCAGGATCCAGTTTCCAGTAAGATTCCAGAATGTGTGTCTCCAGTGCTTTATTTATAGCCATAATAATAAAATAGCATTTATCCACTAGACTCTCTTCTAACCCCTTTTTAAAATGATCTCCTTTAAGCATGGCTGCTTATTATCTGTTATGATAACCACTCAGAGGTGAAATGTCCTACCCAGAGTCATACAGTTAAACAGTGGTGGGGTTGAGGTTTAAACCCAGTAAATCTGGCCCCCAACCTTTTTTCTTACCTACTCATTGGCAGTGATCTCCCAGCTCTCTTTCAACTCGGCACTACAGGACGAAAGCCCAAGACGCTCGATCAGACAAAGAAAGACTTTCTTCCTGCAGCGAAACCGGAGATAGGCCGTTCATCCGCAGTTTATTCTCACAGATTTCTGTAGGTAGGGATTTGGGGCTGGGTTTATTATTAGAGTCAAGTTCGACAAGATGGAATGCAGGAAGGATTCTTTGGAGGGGGCTCCGGGGCGATGACTGAGACAGGCTTTCCAAAGCTGACCCAGTGCTGGGGGGGGGGGGGTCGGCTGACTCTTATAGAATAGAAGAAACTGAAATTAAGCGATCCTAACAAAACGAGATAGAAGCGTGCAGCCCTGGCAGCCCCGCAGGGCAGTTCCTACTCGGTGGTACGGTACAAGGTCGGCATGAGTTGGCTTCAACTCATCGGCAATGGGTGTGGTGTTCTGCTTGGGTCAGAACCTCGGTGCCTTCCTGGGACTCATAGAAGACTCACAGCAAAGAGCTCGGATGGACATGCGGTACCAAATCCCACCCTCCTTCCTCTTCCGCAGAGCTGTGTCTTGGTCCAGGAAGCTGGCCCTGAGACCTTTGGGTCCATTCCTCAACACAGCACAGTGAAGGCAGGTTTCATCCACGTGGATCAAGAAAGAGAGCAGACATCCCACACAAAGTTCTGGGGAGGAGTCAAAGGAGGGGGTCATGACACAAGACCACATAGCCTCAGTGTATGCACTCAAGACCCCCAACCATCCTGCAGCCCATGGATGGCCATGGACCACCGCAGGAGCACCGCAAGATTGAGGGCAAGATTGAAAATTGGAGTGATTGGACCTTTGTTTAGCACTGACTTGCAGCGTTTCTTCACTTGTGTGTCTGAGTGCCCAGCACCCCTAACACCCTCCAGCACCCCCACTGCCAGTTACTGAGCTTCAGCCGCCTCCTGCCTGCACTAGCATGTGTGCTGCTGTCCCTCAGTCCCGTCTTAGTGACCCTGTTACTACCGAATGAAAAACTGTCGGGTCCTGCACCATTCGTTGAATAGTTGCAAAATCTGAGCCCGTTGTTACAGCCCTGTGTCCACCCAGCTTGTGAATCTGCCTCCTTTTTGGCTCCCTTTTGCTTTTCCAAGTCTACAATTCTTCTCCAAGGATGGGTCCCTCCCAAACATGTTCTAAGGATGTGACACAACATCTCAGGATCCTCATTTCCAAGGAGCATTCTGGTTTTACTTCTTATGAGACATGTTGGTTCATTCTTCGGGCAGTTCATGGTGTGTGGCATCCTCTCTGTCCACAGCACAATGTAAAGGCATTGGTTGTTTCCCTGCTTTGGGGCTATCCACAATGGCACCCTCGGGTGAGTCCTTCTGTCTTTAAGTTTTAGTCTTCAGGGATGCACTCCTGTGGGGGGCAATCACCCTAACATGTATCTGGGCAGATTTCTCCATGGTCAGCAGCAGCTGCCACTTATACCTGAACCCCTTCTCACAGCCCCTGTGCTCCCCCAAATCCTAGGATTGCTCCAGCAAAGACCATCTCAGCATGCAGCATCACTCATTCCAATCTCCGTGTAGACACTCAAGACCCTATCCCTTGAAAGAGTCCTTTTCCCCATCCTTGGCCATGGCACCCCGTCCAACAATGTCTTAGCTCCAGTAAGGCTTCATTCCCTCCCAAAGACTGTTGTCTCGCTCTTCCAAACCACCGTCGTCAGGCCTTGGATGTCATGAAGCTTGGCTCTTGACCACATGGTGCTCTAGTGTCCATTTGGCTTGTTTGTTTGTTAGTTTTCAGAGACAGCGAGAGAACCCTCCTGGAGAGCAAGGAGCAGGCTCGGGCTTCTCTTCAAACCTCTATTGAAGAACGGAGCAAACTAGAGTGTTCAAACACTGCACTTCATCGGTGCCTGGGTTTGAGACCTGGCCCTGGATGCCTCCATCTGTGAGTCTAAGTTTGCTCACCTGTAAAATGAGAGGCTGGACTGTGGTTCTCCATCGTGGCATCTCATTATAATCACTTGGGAAATTAGGGAGGGAAATCTCCATGTCCAGGATGTGCCCGCCGCCCTCCCCACCCACCCCTCCAGGCTGTGTTTTCATGCTGTTGGGTGAGACCATCCTTAATTAGGCCTGCTAGGTGATTCCAGTGTGCATCCAATCTGAGAGCCATGGGATTAGATGGCCAAACTGTTCCCATGCCACCCTGTGCTTCCACAAATTGAGCCAACTAGACAGTGTTCCAAGTGAAGCCATCGCTGAATTAGGTTTGAGCACTTTCTGACTCATAGGTAGAGGACTGGCTACCAGTGAAACCCCAGAAAGATCCTGACAGAGCTCAGTGCTGCCCCTCACCTGGCCCAGGCTTTACAGGGGGATATTTATGCACAAAGGATCTTAGATTCTGAATGAAAGAGTTAATGCCGTCTCCCCCCACACCCCAGATCCTCCTCCCCCACTCCCCTGCAACATAGTCTGTGATACAGTGTCAAGAAAAGTTCAGGATTGCTGTCGGCAGGTTGTGCCAACATTCTTGCCCGGACAGATTGCTTTATAAAGTATGTGGATACGACAAGTGTATCTGACAGATCCGTTGGCCTCACACGACAAGGATGTTCTCGAGAAAGAGGTGTTTTTTTCCCTGTTGTGGTTTAGGATTGTTTTGCTTGCTTCCTGCTTTTCCTGAGCATTCACATTCTTTTCTCCTTCTTAAACTCTGGTCCTGACTTGGAGTTGTGCCATCAGTTAAAAATTAAACGAATAAGACATGGAAGCCCTCACCCTTACTTGCCATCCCCCCAATGTTGACTGACAGCCCTGTAAGGGAGAGCAGCACTGCCCAGAGGGTTTCTAAGGCGTCCTCTTCAGGGAAGTAGATGGCCACTTATTTCTCCCTGGGGGCTCCAACTGCTGGGCTGGCCTCTTGGTTGGCAGCTGAGCCCTCTAACCACGTGCCACTAGCGCGCCTTCAAGCAAGCCCATAGCAACCTGTTAAATGTCATTTAGGACAATTGGTGACAGTCCTTCTACAAAGCCAACCCTTGGGCACCAAAGCAGACTCAAACTCCCTGCCTTGAGCTCATTCGGACTCATGGTGACCCTGGAAGGCAGAAGAAAACTGCCCCTCTGGGCTTCCGCTGTGCGTCCACAGGGCATCAGAACACGTCACCTTTCTCCCCTGAAGTAGCCGGTAGATTTGACGTGCTGACATTGCAGTTAGCAGCCGAGTGCGTATTCCATTACCCCAACAAGGCTCCTACACTCAATTACAGACCTTCATTATTCCGTACGACTCAAAGTCTCTCTCTCCCTCTCTTGCTCCCCACCCCAGCCCTTCCTGCCTCTCTCCCCTCCTCACTTGTTGAAACATGCATAGTAATTGCATTACCAGATTTTTAGGATTAACTCTGGGTCCAAGGGAAGGAGCTCTGTTTGAGCGTGTGTCTGTAATTAGAGGTGGTAGGGTAATTAGCGACACAGCCAGGCTATTTCTAAAGGGGCCTGGAAGACAGTCCTATTTGTCCTGTTTCCTTAAACAGTGAGTGGCTTTGCTCGCAGGTTCTGCAGAACAAATATTTGATGACTGATTGATTCATCAAACAACTGGTTGATTCAGTGCAACCAGCTCTTTGCTGTCCTGCAAGCCAAGGAAAGAAAAATAATTGACCTAAGTCTTTTACCTTTCAAATGGCCGCTTTGCTGCCTTACAGAAACGACTTAGAATGGCCACAGCCAAGGTGTTGAAACCCACTTCTTTCTTGCCTTTTAATGTCTTTCCAAAATAAATAGTGTTTGAAAATGAATAGGCTATAAAATGAAGCCCAAGGTGAAAATGGACAAAAGGCATTCATCACCGATGGCCGGCTGCTCTGAGCAGCGTGTGTCCTGGGGCTCAAAGAGCTTCCTGTCCCTGGGAGGAACTTCAGCCAGGAGTCCTGGTGGCACTGCTGGATAAGCATTGGACTGCTAAGCAGGAGGTCAGCGGTTTAAAACCCACCAGCTGCTCCTTAGAAGAAAGGTGAGGCTGGCTGGTCCAATGGAGACTGTAAGTCTCCAGAACCCTGTTAACCCAGAGTTGTGATGAGTCAGAATCACTTCAATGACAGTGAGGATTGTTTTGGCTTGGTTTTTGAGGGGGGATTAAATCAGTACACTCTTCAAACAAGACAGTACTGACTCACAGAGGCTTCCTCTCAACGACCAAGGTGGGAAATGTGGTCACATCTCTGAAACGTTTGTGTGGTCATGACACCAGCACTTCAACACAAAGGACACTTCCAGATCAGATGCTGACGTCAACTGGTGGCACCAACACTGAAGCGCTTGATTACTTGATTGCTGAAAGTTTGGTGGTTCGAACCCACGTCGGGGTGCGTTGGAAGACAGGCCTGGTGAACTGCTTCCAGAAACTGACAGCCTCAAAAACTCTGTGGGGTAGTTGGTTCTACTCTGCCCACAGGGGGCAGCCAAGAGGAGGCACCTGCTTCCCAGCAATGAACAACAACGAGCTATGAATGACCGGCAGCGAGCCCTGCTCTGCCCTGCACTGTGGGTTGAAATTCCGGGTGGGGAGTGAAGTGTTTGAAAAACACTGTATTTTCCATTCTGAAGTGACTGATGGGAGGATGTTCGGCTCTGTTTGGGCCTAGAAGAAAGCAGTTTACCCAACAGGCAGGCTGAGCTCCAGCAGTGCACAGGAAGGCCTGCCCCAGGGCTCTCTGTGGACCCGCTGCGGGGATGGCAGGGAGGCAGCTTCCAGTGAAAAGCAATTGAGAGTGATGTGAACTGAAAGACTAAGAGTCCAGAATGGGCAAGCAGCCCAACACCTGGGGAGGCAGGGGGTGGATCCTCTGGGCCCTGTCACATATTTTAAATCCCTGGCTCTCCAACTGTCCAGTATTTAAGCTGAAGTCTTATTTGTTAATTTGGTAAACACTGACAACATATTGACAGCGTGACTCTATTCCTGACAGAAAGGAAGGAAGTATGTGGTGTCAGGGAACTCCGGGCCCCTCTCCACACCGTCCTCACTCAAAAGTCCTGGAGGACTTAGGGGGTGGCCCTGGGGGAGGGGGTCAAGATGGCTCAGCCAATCTGGAAGAGGCATGGGACAGCTGCTCCTTAACTCTGTGTGTCCCGGGACGCTCTCCCTCCAGGGTACGGCGAGGAATTCCCAGAGTCCCTCCCCAATTTTAGGAGTTCGAGATGGGTTCGCTGCTTACAAAACATTTCCCAACTCATTAAACCCCCAGGCCTGTCTTAGGAGTTTATCTATATATATTTTATGGAAACCAATCTATATCTCTATATGTGGGACAGTCGAACTCTGCTCCAGAGGATGTCTTTTCATCGATTTTGGTCCTTTCCCCTCGCCCCCAGGAGCATCTCTACCTTCTAGTTAGTGACAACCCCTCCCTCATCAACCACCGTAGAATATCGCTTTTAGTGAAAACGTTTTCTGGACGTTTTACACTAGTGCTCTCATATACGACTTTTCCGTTTATGTGATTAACTTCTCCCACTCAGCTTCATATCCCCCAGGGCCATCCACGTTACGAGATGTCTTGCAGATTCATCATTATTCTTTAATGTTGCGTAGTTTTCTACCATGTGTGTGTGCCCAAGTTGTGTTGATATTATTGGCATTTAGGGTGTTTGCATTTTTTGCTGCTGTGGGTCGCGCTGCGATGAACATGGGTGTGCCTGTATCTATTTGTCTCATAGCGTCTCCTCCCTCTGGGACAGAAGCCAAGTATTAGGTGATAGGATACTTCTATTTCCAACCTTCAAGGAAGCACCATACTATTTTCCAGGGGAGGACCAATTTGGAGTCCAGTCTCTCCATATCCACACCAGCATTTTAAATTTTTCTGGTTTGGTTTTTGTTTAACTTTGCTATTGTTGCTGGGGTATGTTGATATCTCATTGTGGTTTTGATTTGCAGCTCTCAAATAGCTAATGATGGCAAATACATCTTTATGTGTCTGTTAGCCGCCCGAATGTCTTCTTTGGTGAATTATCTGTTCATGTTCTTTGCTCTTTCTTCTACTGGGCTATTTGTCTTTTGTTGGGGCACGTAAGTTTTCTATAAATTTCAATCATTCATTCTTTGTCTAATATGCCATTGCCAATTTTCCCCCAGCCTCTGGGTCTGCTTTTGACTCTTTTGGTAAAGTCTCTTGATGCACACAAGTGTCTAATTTTTATGAGGTCCAATAATTTAATTTGTCTTCTGTTGTTTGTGTGTTTTCAGTTATATCTGATGCTCTGTCAAGGAGCTCAAGAAGAAACACAATGTTTGCAAACTGATTGTTGTAGCAATTATAAAATTATGCTTGACCCTAATTGAATTCTGGATTGTTGTGATATCTGTATGAACTCCCTGTAAAGGGATTCATTTTTAAAGGAAAAATAAAAATTAATTAAAAATAAATAAAATAAACACTTGAAAATCAGAAAACACTCACTGCCATCTAAATGTGTCCTTAATTTTTCATTGGTGGTCTTTACAGTTTCAGGATTTGCAGTTAGCTCCTTGATCCATCTGGAGTTAGTATTTGTATATGGTGAATAATAAGGGCCTTGCTTCATTTTTCAGCATATGGATATCCAGTTTCTACAGGACTGTTTATTAAGGACACTATCTCTTCCCCATTTAATAATCTTTGGCCTTTTATCCAAGATCATGTTATTGTTATTAGATTTTGTGTTGCATATGCACTTCATGTACCACAGAATGAAACAATGCTCCGTCCTGTAGCATCCTCACAATTGCTATAGTTTAACTCATTGTTGCAGCCACTGAGTCAATTCATTTCAAATTGGCGGGCCTGCTCTTTTTCATTGACCTTACATTTTACTGAGCATGATGTCCTTTCCCAAGGACTGGTCTCTCCTAAAAACAGGTCCAAAGAACAGGAGAGAAAGTCTCACCCTCCTCACTTCTAACGAGCATTAGGCTCTCCTTCCTCCAAGACTGACTTGTTTGCTTTTCTGACAATCCTCGTCTCTTAGACCAGCCTGTATTGACTCCCTTGGCTGTGCAGAATGTTTTGAGAGCAGGAAGTGTGGGGGCACCTACCTCGTTCTTTAGGAATGCTTAGTGCTTGTCCAGGGTCTCCTTGTTTTCTATACAAAGGGGTGATTGGTTTTTCCATACCATTAAAGAATGTTGTTGGACTCTGGATTGGAATCGCATTACATTATACATCCCTTTGGGCAGAGGTTGACATCTTCACAGTGTTAAGTCTTTGAACCCATGAACATAGTATATTCTTCCATTTATGTAAATCTCTTTAGGTTTCTTATAGAAGTATTTTGGAGGTTGGTTTTTTTATTGTTCTTGTCTTTTTATGAGTCAGTCTTTTGATCCTCTGATTAGATTTATTCTTACATATTCCACTTTTGAGTGACTATTATCAATGGTAGTATTTTCTTGATTTTTTCCCCGAGTTTTCTCAGTGTCAGAGAATCCGACAGGTATTTATCAGTATGTTAATCTTGAACCATGCCACTCTGCTGACTCATATGATTAGTTCAGTCATTTTCTTGCTGAGTCTTTGGGACTTCCTATGTATGGAATCATATCTGCAAATAAACTTTTACTTCTTCTTTGCCGGTTTGCATCCCTTTCATTTCCGTTCGTGCCTTCTAGTCTGACTAAGACGTGCAGCAGTCAACACTCAGGGGAAGTGATGCTAGAGGGAATCCTTGTCTGCTTCCCAGTCACGTGAGGAATCAGTCTCTGTTGAGATTAATGTTGGCCATTAGTTTTGCATGTATATCCTTTATTTAAGGATTTCCCTTCCATTCTTGTTATTGGGATTTTTCACTAGCCATGATGTTGAATTTTGTCAAATGCCTTGTCTGTGTCAACTGACAGGATCATGTGGTTCTTTCCCTTTGTTTTATTTACGTGGTGAATCACATTGATTGTTTTGCGTAAAACCATCCTTGCATACCTGGGAAAATCCCACTTGATTGTGGTGTATTATGTTTTCTTCAATGGCAACTGCAATGCTGTTGACACTGGCTAGAATGTTTTTGACAGCATGTGTTGATGAGGGAGGGATTGCTGTTATTAGGTGCCATCAAATCAATTCAGACTCATAGTGACCCTGTGTACAATAGAATGACAAATTGCCAGGACCTGCGCCATGCTCACAATTGGTATGTTGGAGTCCATGGTTGCCATCACTGTGCCAATCCATCTCTTCAAGGGGCTTCTTGTTTTTCACTGCCCTTTTACTGTGCCAAGCATGATGTCTTTCCCAGGGACTAGTCTCTCCTGATGGCATGTCCAAAGTACATGAGATGAAATCTCACCATCCTCACTTATTAGAAGCATTCTAGCTGTACTTCATGCAAGACAGAACGGTCTATTCTTTTGACAGTCCACAGCACTTTCCATCTTCTTCACTAGCACTATCATTCAAATGCATCAGTTCTTCATCAGTCTTTCTTATTTGATGTCTAACTTACACATGCCATTGAAAATACCATGGCTTGGGTCAGGTACACTTTAGTCCTCAAAGTGACATCCTTGCTCTTCAACACTTTAAAGAGATCTGGTGCAGGCGATTTACCCAATGCAATGCATCGTTTATCTTCTTGACTGCTACTTCCATGACCATTGTATTAGGCTGGGTACATTCAGAGAAACAAAACCACAAAAACTCATATGTATAAGAGAGAGTTTTATAGAAAGGGTAAGTGCACATCAAGAAAACATCCCAACCCAGTGGTGCCCAAGTCCACAAGTCCAATATCAGCCCATATTAGTCCGACATCAATCCACAAATGCCTCCTCCATCTCACAAAACAGACGCAATGATGCTGACTGCATAAGAAAAGCCGAATCAGTGAATGTATAAGCATCTCACCCGCTGGCAGGGGTCTCCACACGGCTGCTCCAGTACCCGGGGCTGCATCGGGTTAGGTCCATTTGGCTTCTCCTTGGGGATGTCTTGCACGAAATGAGCCTTTCCAGCTGAAGCAGGGAACTGGCTAAGGCAGCTGCACCCTGGTCCGACCGTCAGAGAGCAAGAGACCCAAAAACTAGAAGGCGAGGCTCACTGAGCCATTTATCTCTCTGCCCTTCAGTTAACACCACATATGTTTATCAGTCAGGCTGGTACAATAAACATTAACTATCTCAACCATTGACTGTGAATCGGAGCAAGACAAAAATCATTGACATCTTCAATCGTTTCTCTGTTTATCATGATGTCACTGTTTATCAATCCCGTGGTGAGGGTTTTGGTCTTTTTAACACAGAGGTGTAACCCATACGGAAGGCTGCAATCCTTGAGCTTCACCAGCAAGTGCTTCACGTCCTCCTTTCTTTCTGCAAGCGAGGTCGTGTCATTTTCTATCTCAGGTTGTTAATTAGCCTTCCTTCAATTCCGATGCTCCATTCTTCTTCATATAATCCAGCCTCTCTGATGATTTTGCTTAGCATACAGATTGAATAAGTATGGCGAGAGGATACAAACAGTCTAACACTTTTCCTGATTTCAAGCCATGCAGAATTCCCTTGTTCTGTTTGCACAACTGCCTCTCGGTTCATGTACAGGTTCCACATGAGCACCATTAAGTGTCAGGAAATTTCCATTCTGTTCAATGCTATCCGTAGTTGGTTATGATCCACACAGTCAAATGCCGTTAATAAGTCTTCCTCTAGACCAGATTTCAAATTCTTCTTTAGAGAGTCCAGCTTCTTGGATCATTTGCTCAGCATATCAATTGAACACAGTACCATGAGGGATTTTCTTTGCAGTGGTGTTTTTGGCTCTTTGAGGTATCAGGATTGTGCTCACCTCATAAACTGAATCCTGCAGTGTTCTATCATTTTCTCTATCCTGGAATATTTTTAGAAGAATTGGGATCAGCTTTTCTCTGAATGTTTTATAGAATTTGCCAGTGAACTGTTTAGGCCTGATTTTGGGGGGTGGGAGTGGGATGGGGAGGAGTCTTGGGAATTTAAAATGACTTGATGAATTTCTTCTTTTGCAAGGGGTCTGTTCAAGTTTTCTACCTCAATCTGCTAGTTAGGTGGAGAGTGTTTCTAGAAATTTTTCCATCTTTTCTAGGCTCTTTGGTTCTTTACAGTTCTTTATAGTAATGTTATTTTTATTTTCATTGGTTCTGTTGTAATGTCACACATTTCATTACTCATTCATATTATTTGTATCTTCTTCTTTTCCTTTGTTTGTTATTATTTTTTATTTTTCCTTTATTACTTTCCCTCTTGTGGCTTGTCAGCTTATTGCTCTGTATCTAGTTGTTGAAGATGTTGGGTTAAGTTGTTGATTATAGTTCTTTATTCTCTTTTGACCTGTGTCTTTATTGTTATAAATTGCCCACTTTCCTGTATGCAACGGGTTTTAGTAGGCCATTCTTTCAACAATCAACCAACTTGACCTCATTGACATGTACCAAACTCTCCAGCCAACAACACAATATATGTTCTTCTCCAGTGCACACAGAACACTCTCCAGAATAGACCATGTGTCAAAAATTTTAAAACATTGAAATACTACGAAGAATTCCTCTCTGACCAAACACTATACAATTAGAAATCAATAATAGAAAGATCAATGGGAAAACAATAAAAAACATAGAAACTGATAATATTCTGTTTCAAAACTACTGGTGGTAGAAGAACTAAAATAATAAATAAACTCCACAGGGTTTTCAATGCCTGATTTTTACCCCCAGAAGCAGATAACCAGTCCTTTCTTGAGGTACCTCTGAGTGGAGTCCAATCCTGCTGGGGTCAATTTTCCCTTAACAGAGACTGGGAGAGGAACAAATGGTTCCTGTGAACTACCACATTCACCCCACTGTGCTAGACAATTAATAGACACAAAATAGACAAATCCCACAATTGTTCCACATTCATCTCACTTTAATGCACATTCCTAAAGTGCTGTTCAGTGAAACTCAAAAGAAATCTCGAACCAAAGGAGTTTGGGACATGTATTTGTCAGAGAAGGTGAATATCACTTCCGTTGGTGGGTAACCAGTGAAGACCCTGCCCCTGGGTAAAAGCTTAGCATGCCTGTGCAGAACCCCAATGGGAGTATCCACCTGTGATATATTGCTAATCACGTATTATTTACCAAATTTCTTTCTGCTCTTCATGACTCATAGCAACTCCTCTAAGTGAACTAGACTTTACCTTAAGCATACTTGTTTCAGATAAGGAGACTGAAAAGCTACTTTGGACTTAAATCCGAGACACTCTAGGGTAGGAAGAAGCAGACGACTGTAACCCCAACCATCATGATCTTAAATCATTGGACTTTGTTACAAATCCCCTACTTTCAATATTTTCTAATAATTGACACATTAAGACAAACAGATATTTACTATTTTTCAGATATTTACTATTTTCACATTTTCTTTGCTTTTTCCAACATGTCCTATTTCTACAGACATAGATTTGTCTCAGTGAATGAGTGTTATAGAAATTTTTGCCTGTGTGTAACCCTATTTTTTTCTCAAGCTTTGTTTAGTCACTTAACTTTTTTAACTTTCTGAGTGAATATTCCATGTATTTTAGTCTAATAAATATTCTTATGTATGTATATTTTCCTTTTCACACTAGTATTTTAAATTCCATACCATTTGGCTAGATTAATGACTTTGTATTAGAATTACCAAGTATCCCTTTCAGGTTACCCACATTATTTCTCAAGAAGCTAATAATACTGCTTCTGAAGTAGACTAGGAATATACATAAACCTGAGATATAGGAATGAATTTTGAGCGAACACTTAATCATAAACTCTGATTTAAGAAAATTAGATCTTATCATTTGGCCCTGCTTGATAATTACGCTCATCGAGTGATCACTGAAGATATGGGTGCTATAGCAATGTATGGTGTAAAAAGAAGATGGTGCCCAGTGAGCAGAAATAATAGTGCCCAGGGCAGTGGTTGTCAACCTTCCTAATACCATAACCGTTTCACACAGTTGACCCTCCCAACCATAAAATCATTTTCATTGCTACTTCATCACTGTCATTTTGCAAGTGGCATGAATCAGGCGACCCCTGTGAAAGGGTTGCTTTGACCCCCAAAGGAGTCATGACCCATAGGTTGAGAACTGCTGGCCTAAGGTCTTAAGAGACTTATCTTAAAACAAGAAGCCTCCTAAGTGAGATGGCAGTTAGGTCTACACAGAAGAAATACACCAGCCTAAGTGATCAAATTATTTTAAATAATAAAATCCAGGACCAGAGGAGAGAATTGTACTGGAGCTTAAATTCTGAACACTGAGTTTACAGGAGGTATGGATGACAGTGAAAGCCCAAAATCCATTTGCAGAGCCCCAATGTAGATTGAATTTCCATTTAGCTCCCTTGGCCCATTGACTAGACACATACATAGTTTTGTTCTCAGAGTGCCTTGTAAAATGGGTTACTGCAAGTTCTAGTTAAATTAATATTTAACAACTTCTGTTTTCCTCTTTGACCCATTTTTAACTTATTCTAGTTTTATTTTCTGCTTTGCTTTGGATTGAAATTTAACAGTTTTATTTTGTTGTTGCTGATGGTTTTGATTATTTTCTTTATATGAAATGTAAAATAGGTAACTATTGAGACAATAACTAGATTATTAGGTCCTTTGGTTTATGGCAAGGGAGGTTGGTGGGAATGGAGAGCTAATAACAGTGAGTAGAAAAATAAAGAAAATGATCTAAAATTGCTTGTGATGATTGCGCAACTTTTTCATATATTTAAACCATTAACTTCCAGCGTACATGAAGTGTGTCAATACAATTTTTAAAAAATTTTAAAGAAAGGTCAAGGGGAAAATTAAATACATGGACACTGATAATACTTTGTTTAAAACTATTGTAAGTAGAAGAAAAAATGAAATTAGAAGGAAAAAAACACTCCATAGGGTTTTTAATGCCTGATATTTCAGAAGTAGGTTACCAGGTTTTCTTCTGAGATGCCTCTGAGTAGGATCCAGTTGTCAACTTTTTGCTTAGCAGTCAAGCATTGTAACTGTTTACACCATCCACATGGAAAGCAAAACAAAACAAAAAACACCCTTGAGCTAACTCTGACTCAGAGCAATCCTAGATGAGATTTCCAAGGTGATAAGTCTTTATTGGAGCAATAGCCTCAACTTTCTCCCTTGGCTTGTGGTTTCCAACTGTATGGTTGACCCAACATTACCCAACAGTGCTGAGAACCAAGAGAGGGCCACTGTGATGTAAATAGGCAACTCAGAGTCAGTCTACTGAGGGAGTGTTCTATATTATGATGACACCATTTAGAAATCTAAAAGCCCAGGGTTGGGGAAGAATCTAGTAGTAGGGGCGGCATATGTCTCTGCCAACTGATAAACATGTCTTGATAATATCACTCTTGTTAATAGATTTCCCCGAGTCCTCACCCCATCACCCGTTTTCTGTCTTTCTCCTTTTGTGGATGGGAGCTACCATGTCTCTTAATTCGAACCCATTTTTCTTGGTGCTGTTACCTACACAGGGGAAAAAGCCTGATTACAAAATATCTAGTTGGAGCCCTCTGTGAATTAAATGACAATTTAAAACAGCATGTAGCACAATGCCCAGAATGCTGTACATGCACAATAAATGTTAATTGAATAAATGAATAAACAATTTAATAATTGTGTTGATAGTATACTATAAAAGTGACCTGAACTATGTGAATGGAAAGCAATACACAAATGTAAGATTTCATCATTATCATCATTGTGGGTTGTAGGCCTGGGTAAAGTTGAAAGAACACACAAGTTAATGGGCATCTGAAGGAGTTCTGTTATGCTCACCCTCCTGATACACTCGCTGAAGACAAAATGGGTGCATAAGCAAATGCGATGAAGAAAGCAGATGGTGCCTGGCTATGAAACGATACAACATCTTGGGTTTAAAGGCTTGAAGTTTAACAAGCGGCCATCTAGCAGAGACGCAACAAACCCACATGGAAGAAGTACAGCAGCCTGTGCTAGATCATGAGCTTTTGACGGGATCAGGTAACAGGCATCAGAAGACACAAAACAAACAAAAAAAAACATATTGTTGAGAATGAAGGTGGTCGGAGCAAAGACCCAAAACCCATCTGTAGACAATAAGATGCCCCTCCCAGAAAGGTCACCAGGAAGAGATGAGTCAACCAGTGCTCAGCATAGCACCGATGAAATATATAATATTCCTCTAGTTCTTTGAGGTTTCCTAACCCCCCACTATCATGACCTCAGTCCTGCATTTCAGTTCTGCTAGACCGGAGCATGTACACTGGTACAGATAAGAGCTCATAACACAGAATCCAGGTCAGCTAAATCCCTTAGGATCAGAATTGGGAGTAGGGATACCAGGAGGGGAGGGGGAAAGTATGGAAAGGAGGGAAGGAAGGGGGAACCAATCGCAATGATCAATGCATAACAACACCCCCCCCCGGGGAGGATGAACAACAGAAATGTGAGTGAAGGGAGACAGCGCTCGGTGTGAGATATGAAAATAATAATCGCCGGCGCTGACGACCGCTCGGCGATCCTCGGCGATCATGCCTCTCGCAAAGGATCTCCTTCACCCCTCTCCCGAAGAGGAGAAGAGAAAACACAAGAAGAAGCGCCTGGTGCAGAGCCCAATTCCTACTTCATGGATGTCAAATGCCCAGGCTGCTATAAAATCACCACGGTCTTCAGCCACGCACAAACAGCTTTGTGTGTTGGCTGCTCTACTGTCCTCTGTCAGCCTACAGGAGGAAAAGCAAGGCTCACAGAAGGATGCTCCTTCAGACGGAAGCAGCACTAAAAGGCCCTGAGTCGAGATGAGTAGGAAGTCATTCTAATAAACCCATTTTGGATTTTAAAAAAAGAAAATAATAATCATTTATCAAGGGGTCCTGAAGGTGGGGGGTGCAGAGGGAAAAAAAGAGAAGCTGATACGAAGGGCCCTAACAAAGTAAATGTTTTGAAAATAATGATGGCAGCCTATGTACAAATATGCTTGATACAATAGATGTATGGATTATTAGAAGAGCTGTAAGAACCACCAATAAAATTATCTTTACAAATAAATAAACAAAAGCTCAATGAGGCGGGGAGGGGGAGTGGGGGGAGCTTCGGGTGCAAGGCTCAGAGCGCTCCACGCTAACAGATGGTCTAAGCGAGGTGATAGGAGACTTCAGACCGTGAAGTCTAGGCAAACTGAGATAGAGACCCTCGCTGCCTCTGGGGCAGCCAAAGCTCCTGGACCTATAACCTCTGGCGACAGGTATCTTGTCTATTTTCTTGAGGATGTGGTAGTTACTGTGCTCCGAGTGTGCGCACAATGTGCAAATGTGGGGAGTGTAACACGGTCTCATTGAAAAAGTAAAGGTGTCTTGGCTTCATAGGAAACATGGACAGTGGCTTGTGCTCCCTGGCTTCTTTGGCTTCTTGGGCTGGTTAGCTCGTGCTGCTGAAACATGAGTACCCCAGTGAGTGGCTTCAAAGAACAGAAAATAATTTCCCTGCAGTCTTGGAAGCCAAAAGTTCAAAGCCTATTTCCAGGCATGTGAAGTTCGCCTTGATCAGGAGCCCTGGGCAGTTCTTGGTTCCTTGGTGTTGTCTGACGTGTAGACAGCGTGATGTCACATGATGTCCTCCATGTCTATTATGGCATTTCCTTAACTCAGAAGGAATTCCATTTATGGTCTGCCCTAGACTAGGATGTGTTCCTGGGGCAGTAACAAAAGACAACTCCCATTTCCCAAAAGGACCAAGCCACAGGTCAGGAAGTGAACACCTGTGGGGGAGGGTGCAATAACCTCACCCATCCTGAGGTATTTAGGAAATGGCTATCCTCTGTCTTGGGAGAGTCACAGAATGGCAGCGCCCTCCTCCTACCCAGCTGGAGCACCCCAAGCCTGCTCTCCTCTCAGACCTCAGTGCTGGGTGCTTGGGGCCTGGGGTGAGTATCCCCAGAGCAGAGCTGCCAACCAAGGAGAGGCGACGGTCTCTGGCATCCCTCATTGATGCCAGGCCTCGGAAACGCCTTTCCTGCCAGGGGATTATGTTCATTTCACAGGATCTGAGACCGAAATTCCAAAGAGATGATACTGGAAACCCAAGGCTCTATCATATTAATAATACAGACAGGAAGGCTCCCTCGGCAGCTGGTAGCAAACCTATATTAAATAAAGAAGGGGACCTGGCCCCAACCCAAACCCCAGCAATTCAGCCAGATCATTTTGGATTACAAATAGAAACAATTAAACCTTATTAGGTTTATTATAGACCTTGTCTCTGGTTAGCTATTAGGTTTCTGCACTTACATGCTAATTTCTAGAAGAGGAATCAGAGACCTCCCTAGATTAGGTGTCTACCACAGCCCAGCAGGCTGCAGAAAAATAAGCTGCATTTATACTTCACTGGCTCCTCTGTGCCCATGGTGGACTGCAGAGTGAGAGAGAGGCCAGAGTCAGCTGTGATTACCAGGCTCCACAGTCAAACGGCCTGGCTTGGACATGTGGTTGGCCCCTCACCAGCTGGGGACCGTGGGAGAAACGGAACCCGCAGGGGACCTTTTTTTTCTGACTTCAGTCCATCCCCGCGTCCCAACTTTCACCTTCCCCAAACCCTGACCTCAGGCCCCAAGTTCTTATTCTAACCACCACTTTCTCAACCAGCCGGTCCAGCCACTGTCAAAGGTGGACAGTTCCATCTTTAAGTAGTGTGGGTGCAGATTACACGGGCAGAATTTCAGCGTTCTCATCTATAAATAATGATACAATCCCTGCCTGGAATCGGAATGCCTCGGGACTTGTCTTCTTACTTGGGATCTCAAGCTGTGTGAGTTTAGTGATGTAACTTCTCCTAGCCTCCGTTTCCTCAGCTCTCGCGTGTGGTTCAGCCTGTGGAGAGCGGTAAAGAGAGGAACATCAAAAGTGTTTTTTAGCACATTGATACCGATTTTATTGAGATCCACCCAGGAAGGTTCTGTGCTAATATGAACTGTCAGTACTTTGTTTTTACCAAAAGGAGACGCTCCTCCCTCCTAGGGAACTGAGCTAGTTGGAAGCAGAGCTGGGCGTGGCGAGTCTGCTGCTGACCGGGGCAGCTTCTAGAGACCAGGAGTCTGGATAAGAGAGAGCCAACTGTTGAGAGGAGACACGACCTTGAAAGTGAAGGATTCTCCCCAGACTCCTGAAAGAGCCACGTCCCATTTCCACCCATATTGCAAACAAGACTGCATGTGTTCACACACATGCTTGAGAGAACAGCTGGATGGATCACGGCGATGCCTGGCCTACATCGCCCTGTTGCAGGAAGCTGAGAGAGCCGGGTCTTGAAGAGTAGGCATTCGCTGGAATGGAAGCAAGCCCAAGGAGGACTGGATGCATGCGTGTGAACAAAGGTCAGAACTGGCTGTCAAGGTGGCAACACGAGTGCCACCTTGCAGAACATAGCACATTTCCACCTCCATACTCTCCTTTGATCCTCAAAGCAGCCCCTGGAAGCATCCAAACAGAAATTCCCAGGCCATACCATAGACAGGGAAGCGGAGGGCCATGCTTTTTTGCTGAAAACAGTGAACAGTAGGGCCAGGATTTGAACTGGGTCTCTTGATTGCTAATCAAATATTTATGGAGATCCTATCCAATGCCTGCCTTCCACTTGTAGGTTTGTTCTAACACGTAGCTACAGAGGTTTTTGGAGATCCTCAATCCTTTCCGTGTCAACCTAACTCATAAGGGGCTCCCAGAATCAGAGTCTCGGGCTGAAAGGACTGTTGGAAAGCGTCCCTGTCAGACTGGCATGTCGTGTCATTTTCCAAATGCTCCTTCATCACTCGCCTAAGAAAACAGAACATTGTTCTGTGGACCACTCTCTGCCAAACAGCTGGGCAGGGAAGCTCTCATAAAGATCGAGCTCGTGGGCCAAGCAGAACCCTGCAGCCTATTTGATAGCACATGAGGTTTGGGAGTCTAGGAAATACTTTTGGTTTCACTGCCCCAGTTGAAACCCCTTTTTGCGTCTGAGTTCCTGCTAACTCAGCAAGATGAGCATGGTTTGGGTTGGGGCTGTGGGGAGGAGGAGGTGTGGATAGCTCTTGTCACTAAACCCAGCTCACGGACAAGGTAAAGCAGTCCCAGGGCTCCACATGCCTCCTTCTTCCTCCAACCAGCTCCCACCGTCACCACCACCAGAACCATGTAAAGAGCAGAGAGCAGAGAGACCACAGACCACGGTGACACCAAGCTGCCCAACACAGCTGCCACGTGGGGCTTGCAGCTCTCAGTGGCCGCCCCCCTCCTGCTCTGCATCCTCTCAGGAAGGTCTAATCCGCCCGGGGCCAGAGCACAGAAACTGAGCACAGACACTGGATCGGATGTCCAAGGGCCCCCACAATAAACTGCAAGCCACATAATTCAACTCGAGTCCTCACTCCGTCCTACATTTTATGTGCTTGGGGGGACACAGAGGCTGATGGTGAGAGAGATAAGCCCCTGTGAGATGAGGGATTGGTATAAAATGGAAAAGTTATTTCAGATCCAGAGAAGGGACATGAGGGGGAGGGGAGCCCTGCCCCGAGAACTCACCACCCCTCCATTTCTCCTCTGACTCCAGGAACCCCCATGCAAAAGGGTTTTCAACTGGGGCGGTAAATCCAAAGGTATCTCCTAGACTCCCCTCAGTCTCATGGTCTTCGGAGAGGACCCCGTTCTCAGCGCTTGTGCACCAAGCAACCTCAGGGCTGGCCCTGAGTGTGTTAACACCCCCACCCCATTTTGTCATCTAAAACATGAGGAAAATAGCTTTCTACTGAGGAAATAAGACACAATACCAGTGCTCCTTAGTCCTTTGAAGGAAGAACTCTGGGAATGTTCTTGTGACCGTGTAACCACAGGGAAGAGGCTCCTGTGTAGTCACTGGGGGTGACAGTGTGGGTGTTGGTGGCATGGGAGGATTTCTCCTATTGGTATTTGGAGTGGGTTTCTAAGAAGACAAAAGTCCTCTGCAGACTCTTTCCAGCCCCACACCCTTTTTGCTTTCCTGCACTGACCCGGGGGTGCTGGCTGACCTAGGGAACCAGGAACAGAGGGACAAGCCACCTGGCCGGCCAGCCTCCATCTGTTCATACCCTTGCTGTTGAAGTTAGTTGCTATGGAGTCAAAATGGACAATAGAAGCACACCAAAAACAGTGACCTCACTGCCATTGAGTCGATGGCGACTCTGAATGACCCTATAGGGTAGAGCTGCCCCTAGAGGTTTCTGAGGCTGTAATATTTTTAAATCATTTTATTGGGGGCTCTTACAGCTCTTATGACATTCCATACATCAATTGTATCAAGCATGTTTGTACCTATGTTGCCATCTTCATTTCCAAAACATTTTCTACTGTAGCCCTTGGTATGAGCTCCTCTTTATTCCTCCTACCTCCTCTCCCACCCCCTCAATGGACAGTGCAAATTACAAACTAACAATAACAAGATATAGTTGATCAAGGATCCACGAGGCTGTAACTTTTGACTGGAGTAGAAACCCCAGTCTTTCCCCACTGGTGGTTTTGAACGGTTGACCTGGCAGTAGCAGCCCCAGAGCACCTCCAGGGGACAGCAAGCATGAGTTTGGTCAGCTAGAGTTTTCTGAGCTATGTCTTTCACCAAGCAGAACACCAGGGTTTGCTCCCTCTGAGCCGCTGCGTGGGTTTGAACAGCACACCTTTAGCTCAGCAGCTGGGGGCTTTCCTGTTATGCCTGCACAGGCCCCAAGTCAGAGGAGGCCCACGCTCCCAGGAGAGGCTCACTAGGCTGGGGAGGCGGGTCTGGTCTCAGGTGAGTGCGGGCTTTTCAGGTGGGCACCTCTCCCTCCCGGCCCACTGGTGGGGCTGCTTCCCAGCACCCTTTAGACACAGGGCTAACCATTTCCAGCTGCTGGGAGGACGGAGCGCGCCACGAGGTGAGACGCTGTGAGGTTCCCCCCGCATGGAGGAGCGCAGCCAAGGGGCACGCTCTCCACTTTTTTCTGCTGTCCTCCATTTGATGAAAGACTTGTGGTTAAACCTTTATCTTCCATAAACATTTAAAATGTGGTTACCTTGATTTTCATGTCTCATTTTCATTTTATTAAAAAAATGGGTTCCTTGCAGTAAAACATCTGATACTGTGGATGTTCTGCAGAAAACAGATGTTTCCCCATGTAATAGACGTCCGCAGGCTCCGCGCGCCCACCGGGCCTCACCCTCACCCTGAGACACACGCGCACACACATGCATCTCATGAGGGGGCTAGGGGCGGGCAGGCCGGGCTCGGCTCGGGACACTGAGGCTGAGCTGTCCCAGAATGCCATCAGAGGGACCTTTGAGCAGAGGTCAGGGAAAGCACAAATCACCTCCAAGAGAGGTCACAAGGACAGGAACCCTAATTGGGGCGTTTCGTCGCTTCTGAGTTCGTGCTGCGAACGTCTCTACCCCACAGTTCATTGGCCACTTCCCCACGGGCCCTTCTCAGCACTGGGCTCTCTCCTCACAGGGCCTCGGTCCCAAGGCATACCGAATTTACCTGGCGACTCTGACCAGTCTGCCGTTAGCAAAGCTTCCGGGTTGGCATGTTCATTTTTTTTTCCTTTTTCCTCTTCCTCCTTTTTCTACATCAGTCCTTTCCTGAGGCGAAGAGTCCCCAGGGGCACAAATGGTTAATGTGCACAGCTCCTAACCCAGAGTCCAAGGTTTGGGTCCACCCTGAGGCACCTCCGAAGAAAGGCCTGGCAGTCTCCTTATGACAAGTCAGTCGTTGACAAACAACCCCATGAAGCCCGGGTTTTCTGTGCCACACACTGGTGGGACACACACATCACAACCACTTCTCTGCTTTAGGCTCAAGTGGGTTCCCATGGGGCTTAGGCTGGAGGCTGACCCCAGGGGCCTTCAAAAGACTTTGCCTCCTGGCACATTCTTGTTAGACACACACACACACACACACACACACACACCAACACTGGGTCAGCCTGGCTCACTTGGATCGCCAGGAAAATTGCCCCCCACCCCCTCTTCTGGCAAATGTAGAACTAGCCCAGAGCCAACCAGGACACCAGAGACTTGCTCCTGCCCAGGACGATTTGCATTTTCATCGAGGCCCTCCGAGATGAAAGATTATCACGATTCAAAAGAATTCATTTCCTACGGGAGTCCTCCTCGGGTACTGAGAGGGCTGATTCTGAGTAAAAGGGGACTCTCCTGGGCTGGAGGTAGCACCCCCCCCCCCCCGCGCCCATGCTGCCAGCCAGAGGGCAGACTTACAGAATGGCCAGTGCACTCCCAGCCTGGACCCGGCCTCCCTCTGGGTCCCTCAGGCCTTCTTACGAAGGGCTGGAAAACAAGCTGGAACTCGTGACTCAGTGGCCTCTTGTCCTTTATGTCCACTTCGCTTCTTCCCAGATAGGATTTGTGGAAGCTTAAAGAAGGTGGCAGAAGCCCTGGCGGTGTAGTGGTTACACGTTGGGCTGCTAGCCTAAAGGTCAGCAGTTTGAAACCACCAGCCTCTCCGAAGGAGAAAGAGGGGCCTCTCTACTCGCATAAAGAGCTACAGCCACAGAAACCCACACGGGCAGTCCTAGTCTGTCAGGTGGCTAGGATTTGGCATCGACTGGATGGCAGTGAGTTGTGAGTGGCAGATAATGGAAAGATAGCGGGTCCGTGAGATCGAGGAACACTCTGAATGAGGTGGATTCCACGCGAGGAGCCCCAACAATGGACGCAAACGCACCAACGATCGCAAAGATGCGCAGGACCCGGCAGCCTGCCCTTTCTGCCCTATGTAAGGTCCGCATGCGCTGTGAGGACGCGGCGCCAACGAACAACACAACAGTGAACTTAAGATTAAAACAACAACGAACAAAACTAATAAGGACGCATCTGGCGAGTGACCAGATAGCCTTACTGCTATCGAGTCCATGCTGGTTCCAGCGACCCCAAAGGACAAGGTAGGACTGCTCCGCGAATTGTCCATACTGTAACTTTCATGGGAGTAGATCGCCCTGTCTTTCTCTGGAGGAACAGCTGGTGGTTTCAAACCGCTGACCCCGGGGTTAGCAGCACAATGGCTAACCACTACACTAACCAGGATTCCTTGACTAGAAGAGAAAGGTAGAAAAATAAGGTGAACACCACGTAAGCTCTTGGCTAAAGAGGCCTGCAAATTGGGCTCGGGCATTCCTAGCTCTCAATTAAAAAGGACAGCGTGTCACCCATGACAGAGTCACAGTGTCACGGAGGTAAGAAGGCAAGCCATTGGTCAGAAGGGGTTCCTGGGAAAGCAGCTTCTCACAGGAAATACTCAGATTGAGGGATGTAACACTCCTAGTGGTTTTAATCATTTATTGGGGGTGCATACAACTCTTATCATAATCCATACATACATCAAATGCACAAAGCACATCTGTACATTCGTTGCCCTCATCATTCTGAAAACATTTGCTCTCCATGTAAGCCCCTGGCATCAGCTCCTCATTTTTCCCCTTCCCTCCCCGTTCCCTCCTCCCTCTATTTTATTCTTTTTTTAAAGTCTCCAGTCGGCGAATGGAAGGACAAACTATAGTATGTCCATATGTTGGGTACTGTTCCTTTGATTCTGATTCATAGTAACCCTACAAGACAGAGTAGAGCCAGCCCCTGGGATTTCTTAGGCTAGTGGCATAGTGGTTTTGTGTTGGGCTGCTACCGGCAAGGTCAGCAGTTTGAATCCACCGGCCTCTCTTCAGGAGAAAGCCCAGACTATCTGCTCCCATAAAGAGTTCCAGTCTCAGAAACCCACAGAGGCCGTTCTACGCTGCCCTGCAAGGTTACTCTGTGTCGGAATCAGCCTCCCACAGACCCTGCTGTCAGCCTTAATGACTTGCACTGACCACGACTCTTATATGTGGATTCACATCCCGGTGGTCAAGGGCTTGTGCTCTGGCTCGATAGCCAGCTTCAAACTCGGAGACTCTCACTTCTTAGCCATGCGCCCTTGGAAACGTCGACTAAATGATTCAGAGTCCCGGTCTCCACATCTGTAAAAGGAGGGTCCCGCGAGTCAGAACATGCCAGGCTGCATTGGAGTAACACCCAACACCCACATTGTAGTGCACTCAAACAACAAAGGTTTATTTCTTACTTCAAGGAAAGTCTGTCACAGGTCAAGTGCAGTCCTGAAAGCAATTGTTCTCAGGTGGAAGCTCGCCAATTCAGGTTATTTCAACCCTGGGTCTCCCCATCCACCACAGGCTTCTACACTTGTCAGGTGCATAGGGTAGGTTCTGAAAGGCCTCGCTGCTACTGTTCGTTGGTGCCGTCCAGTCAGTTCTGGCTGACAGTGACCCTCTGCACAGCAGAACGAAACCCTGCCCGGTCCTGCACCGTCCCCACAATTGTTCTTATGTTCGAGCCCATTATTCAGCCCCTGCGACACTCCATCTTGCTGAGGCGTTTCCTCTTTTTCTGATGCACCGCTGTAACCAAGCATGATGGCCTTGGTAAAAGGACTGGTCTCTCCTGACAACATGTCCAAAGTATGTGAGCTGAGTCTTGCCACCTTGCCTGTAAGGAGTCTTCTGGCTGTACTTCTTCCCCGGCAGATGTGTTTGTTCCTCTGGCAGGCCATGGTGAGGGCCTCACCAACCAAACCCAACTCAATGCCATGGGGTTGATGCCGACTCATATTGCCCCTATAGAGCAGGGTAGAACTGCCCTCTGTGAGTTTCTAAGACTGTCACTCTTTACAGGAGTAGAAAGTCCCGTCTTTCTCACGAGGAGTGGCTGGTGGTTTTGAACTGCTGACCTTGTGGTTAACAGTCCAATGGGTAATCACCATATCCCCAGGGCTCCTTGAGTGCCTCACAGAAACTATCAAATACTTCTTCAACCTCCAAGTGGTACACATCACTTTCACTCACCAATCACTGATCAGAATTAGTTACAGGGTGCTGCCTCCAGCAAGAGTCTCAGGGCTTCAGAGAAGGGAGCCAGGTTTGGGGCCCACCAAGCATGCGGCTGGGCAGGGAACTGGCGATAATAAAGAGAGATACTCCATGTCAATCATTAACCTAGTTTCCAACATACTTGCGGTGGCTGTAAATGACGGCCAAGTCAGCTCAGATTCACGGTCTCCACATGCACTCGTGCAACAGAGCCAAACTCTGTCAATGGAGCACCTGAGGCCACTGTTACCGTCCAACCTAGCGGGGCTCGTCTTCAAGCTCTGTCTCAGACAATGTCCTGTAGTGTCTTCTATAGGGTCTTCAGTGGCTGCTTTTCAAAAGATCGCCAGGCCTTTCTTCCTAGTCTGTCTCACTCTGGAAGCTCCGCTGAAACCTGTTCATGATGGGTGACCCTGCAGTCTTTGAAATGCCAGTGGCTTCGCTTCCAGAAACACACAGGTCATCATAGTGGGACAAACTCACCGGCCCGTGGTGGTTGCAGCATACATAATAAGAAAGTTGACCTCTATACTCATGTATAAACTGAATTTTGCAGCACATTTTTATGCAGTTTTTGTGGTAAGAGTAGGTGCCTCAGCAGATATCTGGATCGGCTTATACTCAAGTATAGATGGTAATACATTTCAGATACCACCTCATTCTCCTCATTACTAGGATAACCTTCCAAACACTGGTCTTCGCCTAAAACTATCCCTTCTTCTTTCTGCTTTGGACCAGTGCAATTTTCCGTTTCCCAACTTGCATCAGGCACCGGTTTAGGGAGCTTCACATTGCCTCTAAGCCCCGCTTTCACTGGGAGATGTGCACCAACCACTATAAGAACTCCATTCGCCGTAATGCCAAGAGCCAAGGACAACTTAGCATCCATGTTCTAGTCACACACAACACCCTCTGGTTCCGCTAAAGAGAGCTGAGCTCCTTGACAAATGCAGTCTCCGCACTGTCATCTTGGATGAGTACAGCTCCTTCATGATCAAGGAGCAGGGGCATCTTACCAAGCAAAGAGGAAAGACTGCTTTCAGCTGGATCTCCACACCTCAGTCCACCTTTGTAAACTAGCCTAACGCTCCGTCCAGGCTCACTGGGCTGTGGCGGATAGGGCCCAACAAGCAGGAGATGCCTCAGTTCCTGTGCAGAGCCATTCAAAGGCCAAGCACTGCCTTCTCAGACTGGAGCCCCAGACAAAATCACCCAGAGACCTAGGAAGATCTCAGATGTTTCTCTTCTGCCCTTCTGAGGTCTCTGTGCCCCGTTCAACCTTACTCCCTTGGGAACCAATCCCCCATCACAACCCAGTCCCTCCCTCCCTCCAGTCTTCTGGGGACTGGGGTACATAGCCCGGCCTCGTTTGGGAGTGGTATGCAGCTCCCCAGGGCTTTTCCCACAAGACTCCGCACTCTGGGGAACAGCTCAGTGCTGCCCTAATCATAACAAGGCGCACACAACCATTATACAACTTTAATACCAGCTTTTATGCGGGCATCTGGGGATGTGTGTGCTTATGAGCAATTTGTAATGAAAAAAAAAAAAAAAAAGACGGATCTGCAGCAAACTGGGAGGAGAGGAGCCCAGAGCAGCAGGCAAGACAGGCTCCTTCACAGAGGCCGCCGCTGCAGGCACTGGGGACGGGGTTGCTGCTCTGGGATGCTTAAGGCACTGTTTGATCTCCTGTTAAGCCCCACATGGCTTCAATTTCCATGTGCTTGGAAAGAGAATGGAATTAGAGTTTGCAGATCCATTGTGTGTCATAAAGATGTGTTCTTAATCAAGGAGACGGAGGAGAAGAGGAAGCTCATGTTCCTGGAAGGCCTACTAGGAACCAGGACCACACAGTTGCCAGAACTAGGTTCTTGTCATACCAAAAGAAAGATTTCAAAAAAAGAAAAAGAGAAAGATTTCCTTTTGAACACATAGCGCATCACGAGAGAATTTTAGTGAGAAGCACCTAGGAGGAAGAAAACCTTATCAGCCAGCATGGGTGGTCTTGGTATTTCTTGCACGCACACCCTCATTCATGAGAGTCTGAGAAACTTTCATGGGTTCACAAAGAGTCCTGGGAAATGTAGTCCCAAGCAGTTGTCGTGGACTCCATCCCTGCTCTGGTCAAATGTCCACCTTAGCTCCTTTTCCCAGTCTTACCACCAAGAGCTTTATTTCTACTCGCCAGCTGACAGGAACCTCATGAAGACCCACGGGGGTCAATTTTGTTACTGCCCATTGGGAGAGTTTGCAAATAACGGCTCCACAGTTTGCGCCACATCCCATCAAGAGGTGAGCTCGGTTTTCCCAGCCTCACGCTCTGGCACTCACCACCTGCTGGCCTCACCACAGGGCGTTAGCAAACACAGTACAAGCAAAGGCTCGCAAGGGCTTGGGAGCTAGACCATGTTTTCTCGGCCGTCGTTGAGCCTTTCTCCCCCGCATGCGCACAAGTAGCCTCCTGGACAAGGAGAAACTACTCCCAGCTGCCCCGGCCATCCAATTGAGGCTGCAGACATGGGGCTGACGCCATGCAAACCATCCTTCCTCACTTAAGGTAAGCCAGCCATGAAGAACTGCCAGCTAACCTGCAGATTCAGACGGTGGTAGTTACATGATCTGTTGTCAGTTTGAGACAATTAGAAGTGAAGAGGTGGAGGTTAGCCTGTCAATCAGGTTGTAGCTCGATGACCTCATTTGGAGATGCTAAAGCGATAAAATAGTTCACTGGAGGCAGGACACACGCTCACTCCCTGTGAGACATTACTGGCGACGAGCCTGATGGAGTACGCTGATGCTGGAGGAGCCACATGGAGACCCCTGCCAGCACTGAGATGCTTCCACCACCACTGGATCCACAAGATTTCCCACCCACTGGCCTGTGATCTTCCTGCATTCAGTGTCACTGCGTCTGAAGAGGAATTTATAGATTGGTATGGGACATATGGGCTAATATTGGACTTATGGACCTTATCTGAACTGCGCTGGGATGTTTTCTCAATAGTTAATTGCTCTTGTATATAAAGCTTTTTCTTATACGCATATGAGTGTCTGTGAATTTGTTTCTTTTTGTGTGTGTGTGAATTTGTTTCTATAGTCAACTCAGACTGACACACATACCAAATCTTTGGTGCTTGCCTCCTTGAGCTGCTATATTTGGGGATAATCTTTTATTCAATAACAGCTCTCTGATATACCCCCTCCTTATAGATGAAGGGTCTAAGGCTCAGAAAAAATCAGGATTCCATAATTTCCCTAAGATCCCTCAACTGCTAAGTGGCAGAGCAGGGATTTGAACCCAGAGCTGCATAACTTCAGGTTTACATGCAGAACAAGTGAAGTGGAGGTGCCTGAGAGAAGAGGCTCCCGGGGAATGTTATGAGTGCTCACCACCATCCCATATTGAGGAAAGTTACAAAATCTCTAGTCTTCTGCAGAGTTTCTGCAGAGACAGACGCCTCTTTTCATAGAAGACACGGTTCAAACTGGGAACACTTTCTGTAGATGGGTTTCATAAACAAAACCTAACTTTCCCATTGCCTCTCGTTTAAGAATTGTTCCATCCACTCTTTCCTTGTCCCCCTTCATCAGCACCCGTGTGCTCTGATCAGATATGTCCCTCTCCCAGAACTTCAGATTCAATGCTATCCTTTGAAATAAATTCTTCTGGGGGGAGGGACAGATGTCCACTTAGTACTTGGTACTAGGGCCGGCCCCCCAGACCTCTCCACTAGTTCCCTCCTCCATGCCGGCATGTTGCATTCACATCTTGGAGCACTGGGTTGAAGTCTGCATTGAAGTCTGGTCCCTCTTTCCCTGAGAGATAAACAATGCCCTCCCCTTTGGTGGGTTAGTGCCCTGTGCCCCCGCCATCCATTTCTTTTTATTATTATTTCTTTTTTTAGAGCAGTCAGTCCACAGAGAGGACCACATGGCCAACCCCAATACGAGACATGACACCCCTCACTGACCCATAGCTCTACAGAGGCCAGCACCGGAGACAGTGTGGGAATTGCACCCGATCTGATCATGCCACACAGAGGCAAAACACTAAGGGGGTGCAACAGAGCAGCAAGGGAATGGAGCAACGAGGTCCCAGTGAATGCTGGAAGTACACTTTGGGGCCAGGACGTGGTGTCCCAATAGACTGGACTGGAAAACACTCCTAAAGGCCAACAAATGATCCTTGAACTAACTACAAGCTTTTCTTTCTTGTTTTGTTTTTGTCATTGGTTTTTTGCTGTTGTTGTTTTGTTGTATATTGTTGCTTGGTTTTGCTCTGTCTTGTTTTTGTGCATGTTATTATCTCCACAGGTCTGTCTAAATAAGATAGGCTGGATGAACAATCTAGAGGAGAAGACAATGGGACTGACAGTTCTGGAGGGACATGGGAGAGGGAGAGGTGGAGGGAAAGGAAGTGATGTTAACAAACCCAGGGACAAGGGAACAACAACTGATCAAATTTGGTGGTGAGAAGGGTGTGGGAGGCCTGGTAGGGCACGATGAAGGGTAAGGTAACCAAGAATAATTGCTGAAACCCTGGTGGGGACTGAGCATGATAGTGGGACAGGAGGAAAGTCAAGGGAAATAGAGGAATGAGCTGGGAGGCAAAGGGCATTTATAGATGTCTAGATAAAGACATGTATATATGAAATTTATTTATATATTAGGATAGGGAAATAGATCTATGTGCATATATTTATAGGTTTCGTAATAAGGTAGCAGAAGGACATTGGGTCTCCACTCAAGAACTCCCTCAATGTAAGAATACTTTCTTCTATTAAATTGGCATTCTATGATGCTCACCTTCCTGACACAACCACTGAAGACAAATGGGTACATAAGCAAATGTGGCAAAGAAAGCTGATGGTGTCTGGCTATCAAAAGATGTAGTGTCTGGGGTCTTAAAAGTTTGAAGGTAAATAAGTGACCATCTAGCTCAGAAGCAACAAAACCCACATGGAAGAAGCACGAGGTGTTGAAGGGATCAGGTATCAGGCATCATCAGAACAAAAAAATCTTACCATAGTGAATGAGTGGGGGAGTGCGGAGTGGAGACCCAAAGCCAATTTGTAGGCCATTGGAGATCCCCTTGCAGAGGGGTCTTGGGGAGGAGACGAGCCAGACGGTGTGATATAGCAATGATGAAAAATACAACTTTCCTCTAGTTCCTAAAGGCTTCCTTGCTTCCCCCCCTCCTCCACGATCATGATCCCAATTCTACCTTGTAAGTGTGGCTAGACCAGAGGATGTACACTGGTACAGATAGGAACCAGAAACACAGGGAATCCAGGGCGGATGATCCCTTCAGGATCAGTGGTGTGAGTGGCGATACTGGGAGGGTAAAGGGAGGGTGGGTTCGAAAGGAGGAACTGATTACAAGGATCTACATGTGACCTCCTCCCTGGGGGACGGACAACAGAAAAGTGGGTGAGGGGAGACGTCGGACAGGACAAGATATGACAAAAATAATAAAAATTTATAAATTATCAAGGATTCACGAAGGAAAAGGGAGCGGGGAGGGAGGGGAAAAATGAGGACCTGATGCCAGGGGCTTAGGTGGAGAGCAAATGTTTTGAGAATGATGAGGGCAATGAATGTACAAATGTGCTTTACACAATGGATGGATGTATGGATTGTGATAAGAGTTGTATGAGCCCCTAATAAAACGATTTTAAAAGAATTGCTCCATCCTTCTCCTGAAGAATTTTTAATTCAGGGAAGACTCCACAAAGTCCCCTGATCCACTTGCTGGGAAACCCAAGGCTGGACCTATAAGGAGAGCTTCCCTTGTTGCTGGCCATCAAGTTGACTCCCAGTTATATCAACCATGATGCCAGAGTAGAACTCCCCCCCTAGGATTTCCTAGGCTGTAATCTTTGTGGGAATTAGCCCTGGTGGTGTAGTGGTTATGTGTTGGACTGCTAACCACAAGGGCAGCAGTTTGAAACCACCGGTTGCTCCCCTGGAGAAGGATGAGGCTTTCTCATGCTGTACATCGTGACAGTCTTGAAACCCACGGGGGCCATTCTACCCTGTCCTATGGGGTGGCGATGAGTCAGGATTAATTCGACGGCAGTGAGTTTCAGTTTGGCATCTTCTTGGAAACAGGTTGCTGCTCTTTCTCCCTCAGAGCCATTGGTAGGTTCATACAGTCAACCTTTTGGCTGGCAAATGAGTGCTTAACCATTGTGTCCCTACTGTCTTCATTTTGTTTCTTTTCGCTCCACTGAGAACCCACAAACGATCTAGAAGCACAGACATTTTCACCATGTCTAATCTGGAAATGGAGCAGAGAGACTGTCAATGGCAGGGCAGACCTATCCACAAAGCACCAACCACCTTAAATGCAGTTTGAATCACATTCAGAATTTCTGATCAGCTCACACAGTAAGGGGAGAAGGGGTTTATATAGTTCAGTATCCTTTACTTCTTAAAGGATAGTCTTTGAGCTCCTTGGGAAACAAAAAGACATCTTTGGATATGATTTATGGGATATTGTATGGATAGGGAGCTCAGGATGTATGTAAAGCAATTGTGTGCAGAGAAATTAGCAGGCACTAATTGCTATCCGGAGACAATGGCATCTCATTATGAACAATTGGATTTTTTTTTTTAATGAGCTTCTTCCCAGAGTGAGGACATCTGGGTTCCTGGAGGCCACAGGCAATGGCGGTGCCTCTCTTGCAGCCGAGACAGAAGTCAGGCTCTGCAGGTTGTTCAGAAGCCTTGCATGGACTGCAAAGTTGGGGAATTATCACATTTCCTTTTTCACACTGTTGGTTAATTTTATTCAACCATCACTAACAAGCAACTCTTAGTCTCAGCTTCAAGTCCATACTCCACTCAGCATTTTGTTCAAGGCTCTATAAGATGTGGGTCTGGCCAGTCTCTTTTCCCACCACCTTCCCTCTCAACCAACAGTTCTCAACCTGTGGGTCGTGACCCCTTTTGGGGTTGAATGACCCTTTTACAGGGGTCGCCTGATACATAACAGTAGCAAAACGACAGTGATGAAGTAGCAACGAAAGTAATTTTATGGTTGTGGGGGGTCACTACAACATGAGGAACTGTATGAAAGGGTCATGGCCTGAGGAAGGTTGAGAACCACTGCTCTAGACCTATCCCTAGTTCACAAGGAACTCCCCTTCCTTTCTCCTGACCCAAATTCCCAGTGTTCAAGGCCCCCTTCAATGGTTATTGGCCATGGGGCCCTTCCCAAGGCAGAGTTTGGTTTGGAGGCTTGGACTGGCCTCCTCCCTTTTGCCGTGACTAGAGGAAGGAGGTGTGTGAGGAAGCCAGGACGTCAGCTGCTGTAAGAACCAGCTACTGTAGTTGATGGGAAAGGAATCAAGGCCCAGGAACCAGCGTGCTCAGCAGAAAGATACTCGCTCACCACTTGCTCCAAACACTGGCTTGTTAGTTGGTGTTGACTGGGCTCTGACTCTCGGTGACACCATGTCCCACAGACCAAGACATGCCCAGTCCTGTGTCATCTTCATAGACATGGGGATGTTCTTCCCGTCCTACAGCAAACAATCTTCTGTTGTGATCCATAGGTTTTCATTGGCTAATTTTCAGAAGGAGATAGTCAGGCTTTGTTTTCTAGTCTGTCTTAGTCTGGAAGCATCATTGGTGATCCTGCCGGTCTTTGAAATCCCCTGCTAGCAGCAGGACAACTCACAAGCGCTCCTCAAGTGCTAGTGTTCCCAGGAACCTCAAAGGCCTCATGCTTCCTGTCACAGGGCAGGACCTCTACCTCCTGCCGACATTCCTCCCACTTCATGAACATACGAAAAATCACAATCTCTTCAGATTTGGGTCTGCCCGGGTCATGACAGAAGGAAAGATTGCCTTTCCAAAGCTGCAGCAACCTGTGTCCTCACTGCCATGTGTAAACATTTTAAATGGCCACCCCTTCGCCAGTAAGCAACCACCGAGCATGATTCAGGCATCCTAGAGGGCTGCACTGCACTAGCCCCCAGGTACTGAGATGCTGTCTCTGTAAACAAGCACGAGTTGTAGCTCAGCCCCAGGCTGGTCACTTCCCCACTGTGCGGAGAATCCACATCAGGCCCTAGGGTGCCCTCCCCCTGGGAAATTTTCATTTTCAGAGTGATCTGACTCATTTCCTTGGTTGGTTTTTTTGTTTGTTTGTTTCTGACTATTTTTCAGATGGCGAACCTGCCAAAGCAGAAGACCACTCTCGAGACATTGTAGGGCCCAGTTGTTTTGCAAATTGGTTTTTCCATAGGAGTCGTTCTTCAAAGTGGAATCTCAGGTCCAAACCCCATTCTGAAGACCCGTGGTCCACAGACAGACGTTGTTAGAGACTCACTTGTCACCTTCCTTCTCTCTCCCCACCAAAAACTGTGCTGAAGTTCTAAACCACGGGTTTTTACCCAGGGACTGTGACCTTGTCTCTGTAAATGCTATCAGCCAATATGTGCATGTTCACACTAAGGTGGGTCCTAAACCCATGGGGGTCAGGTCTTTACAACAGAGAGCAGTCACAGAGACAGAGGTGGAGACCGCAACCTTGTGAAGATACATCTGCTAGCACGGGGACACCTGGGGCTACCAGAAGTTGGGAGAGACCGAGAAAAAGGCCTTCCTCTCTAGGGACTCTGAAGAGAAGATGTCCTGCTGACAACTAGCATTCCAACTGCTTCCCTGTGACACAACGCATACATGTTCAGTTAAGCCACTCACTGCTTTGTTGTCGGACAGTGATACAGACCCTTCTTTATGGGGGTCCTTCAAGCCATGGCTTGAACACTTCCCTGGGAATGGAGAATCAAGAGGTTCTGCCTTCCTAGTTCTGCAAACAGACCCTCCATATGACGTACTTGACCACAGAGATGGCCCATGATGACTAACAGTGATTGAGGAAAGGTCAGCCTCCCCTAACCTATTTTGGGTACCACCGCTCTACCTCCCCCCAGACTGGACTGAATAGCCACTGGTTTTTGTCTGATGGTATTAGGTCATTATTCCAAAGCTATCAACCGTCAGGAAGGGGAGTAGAGGTGATGTGGGACTAAGCAAAGCAATGATGAACTCCTATTTCTTACCTAAATGTCCCTGGATGGTAAAAATGGTTTGCTTTCGACTATTAACCTGAAGGTTGATGGTTCAAAACCTCCCAGTAGCACCCCAAAAGAAAGGCTCAACAATCTGCTTCCACAAAGATGAAAATCCTATGAAAGAACTCTGTTCTGCAAGGCAGGGCTCGTCATGCATCGTAATGGATTCAGTAGGAACAGATCACAGAAAGGGTGGGATGTGTTATGTATATTAGTTTTAACTACCATTCATTGCCGTTGATTTGATTCTCTAGCAATCAACAGACAAAGTAGAAGTTCCCCAGAGAATTTACCAGACTGGTATCTTTAAGGATGAACATCGACATTTAGATATAATGACTGTCTATTCCTTCTTTCTTTTGATGTTTCCTGTGTTGCTCATGGAGGCGGGAGACACTATCTCTTTCTCTGCTCGCTCTCTTGGAGATGCTGTACTGACAAAACACATGGCGCTAAGCCCTGGAAGCTGGAGAAGCCACATGGATCTACCCTGATGCAGCCCTGGAAGCTAGAGAAGCCACATGGGAACTGCCAGTGCTGAGAGGCTTCCAACACCACTGGATCCAATGACTTTCTACCCACTGGCTTGTGATCTTCCTGCATTTGGCACCATTGCATGTGTTTTGTGAGTCTAAAGGGGACTTTATAGATTAATATCAGACATAGGGGCTAATATTGGATTTATGGGCTTGAGCTGGACTGGGTTAGGATGCTTTCTTTATGTAAAATTACCCTTTATACAAACCACTCTTACACATGTATGCATGTTATGAATTTGTTTCTCTAGTCTACCTGGACTTACACATAGGTCTTCATACATTTCATTGGAATACTTGCTCCCTTTGTGTTGCCCTTTGACATTTTTCTGTTCATCATCTTTTACTTCATCATTTCTTCTGTTCATTTTAACTACTCTACATTCAAGAGCAAGTTTCAGAGTCTCTTCTGACATGTATTTTTGTCTTTTTTCCCCTCCATCTTCTTAATGACACTCTGTTTCTTCATGTATGGTGATCTTGATGCCAGCCCACACTTCTGATCTTCAACAATTAGTATATCATTCCTGCTTGGTGGTTCTCAAGTTAAAAATATTAAAGGAAAAATTCAATTCTTAGAGTAAAATATTGAATGATACAGGAAGCATCCAAAGAATATTGAAGGAATACACAGAGTCACTACCAAAAATTGTTCAACCACTTTAGGAAGTAGTGTGTAATCAACACCAAGAAAGAAGTCCAAACTGAACTGAATGCATCATCATCAACAACAAAAGGATTCAGGAGTGGATGGAATTTCAATTGAGATGTTTCATTGGTGGCAAGACATTTGGGAAAAAGTTACCTGGCCAATCAGTTGAAAGAGACCCATATGTAGGCCCATTCAAAAGAAAAGTGGTCTGACAAAATGTGGAAGTTATTAATAATGTCATTAATATCAGACACAAGTAAAATCTTGCTGAATGTAATTTTAAAATTGTTACAACAGTACATCGACAGAGGACTTCCAAGATCACAAGCTAGATCCCGAAGAACATGTGGAATGAGGGATTTCATTGCTAATGTCAGACAGATCTTGGCTGGAAGCAGAGACTTCCAGAAAGATTTTTCCCTATGTTCTATTGATGATGCAAAGATATTTGACTATGTGAATCAAAACAAATTATTGATAACCAGGCAAAGGATAAGAAGTCCAGTACATTAAATTTTGCCCATACAGAACCTGTAGATAGACCAAGAGGCAATCATTTGAATAGAACAAGGGGTTTCTCACTCATTTAATGTCAGAAGAAATTGTGTGTGTCAAGGATTTACTTTCACCATCCCCCTTCAATCTCTATGCTGAGCAAATAATCAGAGTGGCTGAGCTGTGTCAGGAAGAACACGGCATCGGGATTGGAGGAAGACTGAGACACGACCTTCGTTGCTGAAAAGGGAAGAAAACTTGAAGCAATTGCTGGGGAAAACCAAAGTTTGCAGCTTGTGGGATAGATTAAACCTGAATATAAGGAAACAAAATCCTCACAACTCGCCGGATCATCAACATCATGATAACTAGGAAACAATTCGGACGTAGTCACAGATTTGATTTTACTACGGTCCACAACCAGTACCCATGGAAGCTGCTGTCATGAAATCAAGTGATGTATTGTACTGCCCCCATTGCTACAGAATAGCTCTTTTTAAAGTATTAAAAATAAAAAATGTCACTCTGACAATTAACATACACCTGACCCTAAGTAAGGTATTTTCAATTACTTCATATTCATGAAAAAGCTGGATAATTTTTTTAAAAGACAAGCTGAGGAAGAGTCATGCATTTAAACTATAGTGTTGCCAACAAATATTAATATGCCATGGACTGCCAGAAGAGTGAGCTCATTTGTTTTGGAAAAACTATACCCAGAGTGCTCCTTAGAAATGAGGATGGCTCTCATGTACTTTGGACATGGTATCAACAGGGATTAGTGAAGGACTGGAGCAGGGCATCCTGCTGGGTAAAGTAAAGGAACAGCTTGAAAGAGGAAAACCCTCAATGGGAGGGAGTAAAGCAGGGGTTGCAACAATAGACTCCAGCAGAACAATGGGGGTGAGGGCCATGCAGGCTGCACCGTGCTTCATTCTGTTGTCTGTAGGGTCACTGGCTGAGTGGACATCCACTCAGTGGCGCTTAACAGCAACTGCAAATTTTTAAACAGTTTTATTGGCACTTCATCCACATATCATACAATCCAATAGTTCAATCACATCAAGAAGGGTTTACAATCATTGCCACAACCAATTTTAGAACATTTTATTTTACTCATTGTTATTAGTGTATTTCTTGTTAGTAATTGTTGTTATTCATTGTTATTAGTAATTATTTTTTAAGCTGTGGCAAAAATGTGCACAACAAAACATTCTTCAGTTCAACAACTCATACACGTGTAACTCAGTGCCGTTGAGTATACTTTTTGTGTGTGCAACCTTTTTTGGGTGGTTTGCTTGGTATAGTATTTACAAATCCATAGTGAAGTCGCTCTAGAGAGTTGCATATACTTCATCACAATTCGTTCTAGTGCTCCTTCCCCACTCCAGAATTCATTATTTGCTCTCCAATCCCCCTCATCCTCCCCACCACCCACCCCTGACAAACCATTGCATCAGTTATTGTCTCTCTGCATCTACTCTTTCTGAGCTTCACCAAGTGGGAACCCTAACAGAAACAACAGAAAACAAAAACACAATGAACCAGAAAGAAAGTCATAATAATAGAAAGATAAAAATAACGATAAGGGAGTAAGAAAGGGGGAAAAACCCCAACAATATTTTAAAAGCTAGAGATAATATTCCTGTGATGGAACTTTTAAGAAATATTTAAGAAAAAAAAAAGAAAACAAATATTTAAGCCTAGAGCAAATTCAAGTTGGGTCAAGAGGGAGGTCAAGTATCATATTATACCATGGTTTAATCCACCATAATCAAGTTTGTAGTAATTTATGCCTGATAGTAAAGCTGTTAGAGTCTCATGCCTGTGGGCAGAGGGGATCTGGCAGAAGTTTAATCTGACTAGATCCTCTGCAGATGGATTTGGGGCTCCCACTGCCCTCCATAGCTTTCTACAAATTGGGTGTTCACAGTTTAAGCCCTGATACCTCTTACTTTCATCATATTTGGATTTTGTTATCATTGTCTTCAGATCACACAGGCTGGTGTGCTTCTTCGATGTGAACTTAGTTGACGTCTCATTTAGATGGATACTTGTTTGAATACAAGCCTTGAAGACTCCAGACACTAATCCAGTTGATAGCTGGGCACCATCTGCTTTCTCTAACACACTTTGCTGTGACACCCTTATCTTCAGTGATCTCTTCATGAAGGTGTGTATCAAGCAGGGCCATGTTATAAGAACTAACTGTTTGTGGATTGGGGCTACAGTTAAGTGGGAGCCCAGGATCCATCTGCTCGTCCATGGGTTAGGAATGACTCTGGTTTCCTTTGGCAGTCATCTGACAAATGCAAAAACAGAAACAAACACCAACAAGAACAACAGCAACACAACAAATAAAAAAGAAAATCATTGTCAATTTTCCCTGTGGGGCTTGGCACTGATAACATCAATAATTTCTTCAATGGCATAGGGTTGGGTAGAAACCTATTTGAAGTGTCTACCCAGGAACATAGACTGAGTTTATTCTCCCCTTAGCTTCCCCACAGTTATGGTTTAGCATCCCTTCCCGATGTGAGGTTGCTCCTCCCCGTTTACCCATCATCCCCACCAGCAGAAATATCAGGGCCTCCTCTGAAATGTAGATGCTCCCCTCCCCTGGTCTGAACTTGCTTGCCCAGTAAGAGTCTCCTCTCATTCCCGTGGAGGGCCTGAACAACAAATCTTCATGGGAGCCGAAAATCTCTTCTTTTTGATGGGTTTGAAATGCTGATCCTGTAAGTAGCAGCCTAACTCATAAACCGGCAGCCCAAGGCATTATACAGATGGACCCAAGTAAAAAGTAGAGGGAAAAAAATAGAAGACCTGCTCAGGCCTCAGTTCTGGGATTGGCTCCTGCTTACAGATGCAGCCCATGTGGGATCTACTTCTGCTCCCTCTTTAGCACAACACTGTCTCCTTCAGCACTTCCAAGGGACCTCTCATGCTTGCCAGTGAGCCCTGACTCTGCTTCTAGCATCTCCCTTACCTATCAAGCCTGAGGTCCTCTTACTACTTTTCCAGAATGGCCCTGACACCTCTGATGGCAGGGGTGTGCTAGGACACGAGGCTCCCTTAGAGCGGCACATATTTCCATGCAGCAGGAAGGCCCCAGGCTCCTAGAACCAGAATCTTTCTCAGAAAAGTAAATGAGGGTGTCTCGTCTTAAAAACTATGAGCCAGATGGACATATGAGAGAGATAACAATGTTTAGTTTGGCCCAAGGACTAGAGTGTGGAGGCTAAGCATCCCCAAGCTTGGTTAGGAGGCACAGATCAAAAAGAAAGAGGAGCCGAGCAGGAGACTCTCTGAATCAGGAGATAAAGGGTGAGGGGAAATACAGTCTGAAATCAGGAATGTCTCCCAGCTTTGGTTCACCAGAGAGGCTTGGCAATAGAGAGACAAAAATATTCATAATAATGTCATCCTTCAAACGGATCTTTCCCTCAAACTTTAAATATAAGGAGAGAGGCGGGAGGGAGGGGAAAGGAAGGGAGGCAGGAAGGAAGGGAGGGGGAGATAGAAAATCAAGAAAGACGAGGGAAGGAGGATGGAGAGAGAAACGGAGGAAGGGAGGAAAGAAGCCTTAACAGGGAACCATGATTACTTTTCCTATGAAAATATATTTCCAGAAGGAGGGAATACTTTACTGCCCTTTGTCTCCTGGTTCCAGGAGTCCCATGCTCAGCTCAGCTCTCCTCTTTGGTCTGTGCCTCCTACCTGGGCTGGGAGATGGTCCTCACCGGTACCTCCCAGGCTCACCTCATGCTAACATCAGCACCAACGGTGTCCGTCCTGATTAGCTAACAGGTGAATCAATGAATAAAATACATTGAATGAAGGTAGTTGCCCCATTAGAGCTCATTCTGTATCTGGAACCAGAACATGTGGATTCAAACCCAATTCTGTTACCACTTGCTATATGGTCTTGAGCAAGTCCTTGTACTATCCCAAGCCTCTGTTTACTCATCTGTAACATGACATTAATAACTGAGTCTACCTCATCAGACAATAGTAAAGACAGAATGAAATGACATATTTATATTTAAGTTGTTGAATTTCGGTGCTGGTAAATTGGCTCCAACTCACACTGACTTCTACATCACAGCATTAGACAGTAGTGTCTAGTCCTGTCCCATCCTTGATTGTGGCTCTGTTTGAGCTCATTATTGCAGCCACTGTGGCAATCCATCCCCTTGAAAGTCTACTCTTTAAAAAAAAAGTCTACTATTTTTTCACTGATCCTCTTCTTTACCAAGCATAATGTCTTTTTTTTTTTTCCCAGAGATTGGCTCCTCTTGATACCATCTCCAAAGAAGTCCTGCCATCCTCACTTCTAAGGAGATTCTGATTGTATCTCCTACAAAACAAGTTAGTTCATTCTTCTCACGGCCCACAGTACCTTGAATATTCTTTGTCAACACACTACAAGTATTATCAAATAACAAGACCAAATAATCACAAAATACAATTCCTACTGTCAAGAAGCTTATACTTTAAATAACTCCCAACAATATATGTCTGTGGAGCACCTGAAATGTGCCAAATCAGATCCAAAATGACATATGCTTGAAATGTACGTATGTATGTTAGGGCATAAACTAAATATCAATAAATTTTATAACATCAAGGTAGTACAAACCACATATTCACATCAGTGCTACGCAACTAGAAATTAATAAAAAATCAAGCAAATAAATAAAAATCAGTTACATGGAAATGGAACTGCACCTTACTTAAAAATCAGAGTAAGTAAAAATAATAAAGAGTACAATTTAAAAATTCCACAAAAGAAATAAAAACAAAAATATGACAAAATGAAATATTTGAGAAACAGCAAAAGCAGTACACTGAGGGCAATTTATAGCAATACATGCACACTTCAAAAAGAAGAAAGAACCAAAATCAATACCTTAACAAAACACCTATAACGATTAGATTAAGAGCAGCAAAACAAATCCTTAGCCACCAGAAGAATATCAATAATAAAGACTGGAGAAGAAATAAATACCACATGCTCCAGAAATCTCGCTACTAAATATAAAGTTCCCCAAGGAAATAAAGAACAAAACACAAACAGATAAATGCACATCCATATTTATCACAGCACTATCGAACAGATGAAACACCAAAATGCATGTCAGTGGAGGAATGGACAAATAAAATTTGGTGCACATATAAAATCAAATACGATGAATACCTAAAAAACAATGATGAAATTGTCAAAACACCTCAGGGCATATTTGGAAGACGTGCTCATCACAGTCCATCTCATAAAGACAAATACTCTAAAGGAAAACAATTATAAAAGAAAAAAGTTTTTAAAAATGGTTTTCACACCCAAAGAAGGAGGCTTTGAAAGTTATAGGAAGGCTGCAGAGAGAGGGGGAGGGAGGAGAGGAAGGGACGAGGGGTGAAAAGAAATTTAAAAAGTGAGAGCCCACACAGATACATAGGCCAAAGTTTTTTAAAAAAAATTTTTGTCCTTTCATTATCCCCAAATAAATAAATGAAAGTACAGACCCCTTAGAAATAGAAGGAGGAAAAATACTTATCCCTATGTCTTATCCCAGGGAGAAAAACAAAAAAAAAGACAAGTGTTGTAAGCATAATGTTAACATCGGGGAGTGCGTGTATTTTAGTACCAAAGGGGAAAAAAGGAATGTAAAATATTCTGTGCGTGTTCTACATTTGTTGTTTTATACATGTTGAAATATTTTTATTTAAGTATATTATGAAGGTTAATTTCTCTTGTCTCTTTTTGCCTCTTTGAACTTGACTGCTAAAGATTAAAAAATTGTGTGTGGGCTGGATCATGCTTTCCTTGGACTGTTCTGGTCTAGACGGACCACAAGACATACATGCACACCAGATCAATAATGATACAAGAACCCGACGATAAAGTGCCAAGAAGTACACTATCAAGAAGAGTGTCTGCCTAACTCTTGTTAGGTGTCAGGGAGTCAGCTTCAACGCTCAGCGGCCTCTGTGAAACGGCACAAACCCCGCTGGCTCCTGCGCCATCCTCACATTGTCACCAGTCGGCTCAGGGTTGTAGCTGCTGTGCCAATCTGTCTCGCTGAGGGTCTTCCTCGTTTTTTGCTGACCCCTTGCTTTGCCAAACCTGCTGCCCTTCTTGTGGAACTGGTCCCTCCTGGTAACACATCCAAAGTACATGAGATGAAGTCTCGCCATCCTCCCTTAGAAGGAGCATTCTGGCTGCCCTTCTCCCATCACGTATTAGTTGGTGCTTCATGCAGTCCGAAGGATTGCCAATATTCTTTGCCAACACCATCATTCAAGTGCGTCCATTTCCCTCCGATCTTCTTTATCCAGCACCTAGCTTTAATTGCCTAGTGGGCTGTTGAAAATACTGCGGCCACTGGACATCCCCTTGCAGAGGGGCCTAGGGGAGGAGACGAGCCAGTCAAGGTGCGATGTAGCAACGATGAAAAATGAAAAATACAACTTTCCTCTAGTTCCAAAATGCTTCTTCCCCCACCCCGCCCCTCCACTATCATGATCCAAATTCTACCTTGCAAGTCTGGCTAAAATGGGGGATGTACAGTGGTACAGATAGGAACTGGAAACATAGGGAATCCAGGGCGGATGATCCCTTCAGGACCAGTGGTGTGAGTGGCGATACTGGGAGGGTAGAGGGAGAGTGGGTTGGAAAGAGGGAACCAATTACAAGGATCTACATGTGACCTCCTCCGTGGGGGACGGACAACAGAAAAATGGGTGAAGGGAGACTTAGGACAAGGCAAGATATGACAAAATAATAATTTATAAATTATCATGAGGGAGGGGGAGCGGGAAAGGAGGAGGAAAAATGAGGAGCTGATGCCAGGGGCTTAAGTGGATAGCAAATGTTTTGAGAATGATGAGGGCAATGAATGTACAAATGTGCTTTACACAATGGATGGATGTATGGATTGTGATAAGAGTTGTATGAGCCCCTAATAAAACGATTAAAAAAAGAAAAAATACTGTGGCTTAAAGTGATATCTTTGTTCAGTCAGCATTTTATGGGTGTTCAATTATTGGCTGACTTTCTAGGAATTTATTTGTACACACGCTGGCCAGCCAATGTGTCTTGCAGTGTAAACTAATTACATTTGGGTCTCTACTAATCAAAAGAGCAAACAAACATTTGTGTTTTAACTACCAGAAACTTTCAGGATCATCCAGCCCAACAGCTGTCCATTTTCCCTGACCCCAAGTGAGGAATCGGAGGCCCAGAGAAGATTGGGAGCTTGCCCAAGATCACACAGCCCATTAGATTTTTAGAAAGTTCAGAGTTTTTAAAATAAAGATTGCCTAAGTTGAGTCCCGTGGCAATTCTGGGTAATAAAAGCCATATGTATTTATATTAGGTAGACAAAGAAACTGAGGCCCTGAAGAGCTAAATACACATGGCTAATTAGTGGCCTCGTTGCCACCAAAACACTGACTTTGTGTCCCTTGTCCTCTCTCCCCGCCCAGGTTCCCCCTGTAGACCCAGAGGACAGTGCTCTTTTCTGGATGTCCCCAGCACCCCTTGCCTGCGACACACCCAGGAGCATTCTCCTGTCTAATTAAATAACGGAGCCACACTGCTCCCTTCTTCCAAGGGCTGGGGACACAGTTTACGCTCAACGCCAGTTCTGCTTTGGAAATGTTGACTTTGGAAAAAGGCACCAAAAACATTCTGGCTGCAATTTTCTAATCAGAAACAGCCGCCAAATCCTTAGCCAGCAGAGGGCAAGAGACCTCGGGTGGGTTTAGCCTGCTTAGGCTGTGAGAGCCTAGAACCGCTTCTCCCCATACAAGCTCCAGGGCCAGAGGGGCCATTACTTGCTGGGGGGTGGGGGGTCCTAGAAGTCAAAGACAAGTAATCACCCCTACTTCTCTACCTCTCACAGAGGGCTAACTGGATGGACTCTGAAAGCAGAAAGACATAGGTATTCCTCTATGGGGCAGATGAGGCCCTCAGATCCAGGGAGGCTTGCTGGAGGAGTGGGTCTAACCAAGGTCTCTGAGCACAAGAAGGTCATTATAGGCAGAAAAGGGAGAAATAGCCCATCCAAGCAGGGAGAGCAGAGGTCTGAGGAAATGGCTGTCTTTGAGGCTGGATGACATGGGTTGACTGTTCCTTTCTCCAAAGGCTCACCGAGCCCAGCTGGCTTTCAGCAGTGGCAGCTGCACCAGCAGGACCTCCTTGCTGTGCTGTGCTGCCTCGCCCCGTGCACAATCTCCTGTGACCCTCCTGAGCACTCCGGGAGAGAGCGAGACAAATCTCACCATATTCACTCTCTGGACCAGGAAAGAGAGATTTGGGGGAGTTCATGGCATCAGAGAATCAAAGGCAGAGCCCAGGCATGGCCAAGGGCTTCTGGCCACTCTGTCTGTTCTTTCCCTTCCTTGTAGTTCAGCCACTGGCAACTGGCCCCAAGGTTTTCCCACCCTCTGAGCTCAGTGAAAACTGTTTCTTGTGGGGCACTTGAATATAGGACCCTCTTTGGCTGCTGTTATCTCAAGAAGTGCATGTTACCTCCCATGGTGCCCTTTTGACCTCTCACGACACCGGGAGCAGTCCTGGGCACACAGTAAGCCCTCCGTAGACTCACGGATTCATTGATTGTAGACCCAATGCTGAAACAGCATCACAAAGGAAATGACATGCTAAAAAAGATTCCGGATAATAGTGAATGGAGGGGGAAGTGCAGAGTGGAGACCCAAGGCCCATTTGTTGGCCACGGGAGATCCCCTTGCAGAGGGGTCTAGGGGAGGAGATGAGTCAGTCAGGGTGCGACAATGCACCGATGAAGAATACAGCTTTCCTCCTGTTCCTAGGTGCTTCCTCCCCTCCACCCCCCCACTATCATGATCCAGATTCTACCTTGCAAGTCTGGATAGAGCAGAAGTTGTACACTGGTGCAGATAGGAGCTGGAGGCACAGGGAATCCAGGGCGGGTGATACCTTCAGGACCAGGGGTGTGAGTGACGATACTGGGAGAGTGGAGGGTGAGTGGGTTGGAAAGAGGGAACCGATTACAAGGATCTACATGTGACCTCCTCCCTGGGGGACGGACAACAGAAAAGGGGATGAAGGCAGACGTCGGACAGGGAAAGCTATGACAAAATAATAAGTTGTCAAGGGCTCATGAGGGAGGGGGAGCAGGGAGGGAGGGGGAAAAAAGAGGACCTGATGCAAAGGGCTTAAGTGGAAAGCAAATGCTTTGAAAATGATGAGGGCAAAGAATGTTCAGATGTGCTTTACACAATTGATGTATGTATGGATTGTGATAAGAGTTGTATGAGTCCCTAATGTTTAAAAAAAAAGATTCCGGGTATCGTTATTGCTACCTTTGTCTGTAGACTCTTTCTTTCTTTTTTATTATGTTTATTAATTATTTTTATTTCAATTTTATCATAAGAATGCAGTATAACAATAATGTTTTTTTAAATAAATCATTTTATCGGGGGCTCTTACAGCCCTTATAACAATCCATACATCAATTGTATCAAGCACGTTTGTACATGTTGCCATCACCATTTCCAAAACTTTTTTTTTCTACATGAGCTCTTGGTGTTAGCGCCTCTTTTTTCTCCTCCCTCCCCCACCCTCGTGAACCATTGATGATTTATAAATGATTTTTATTTTAAAACCGTACACCATCTGCTGTCTCCCTTCACCCACCTTGTCATTGGAGGCCCTTGAAAAACAGGACTCAACTCCTTTCAGTATTTCCTACCCTCAGGCCAGATCCTACCTCTCTCCCCGACCACGAACATCTCTGTAATCTCACTCAGCCTCCTAGAGAGTCTGACTTTCCAGGCTGAGGTATAACCCCAATCTGTTTAGCTTCCATGTCTTGGGCACCTAGGTATAGAAGGGTGTCTGTGTGGGCTTGTGTGTGTTGGTGCTCATCATGCGGCTGTTAAGGAGGCACATTGGCCTGCTTTGTCCACGATCGCTGCAAACCACACACCTGCCAAACACTGAGAAGTGCTGATCTGGACTGGCATGTGCTGTGGCAGGCACACTGAGTTTCAAGACTTCGGATGAGGAAAAGACTGCTGATTGGCTTGTTGATATTGAACACATGTTGAAATGATGATGAGTTGGATATATTGGGTTAAATAAAATGCATTATTAGAATTCTTTGCACTACTAGGAAATGCTAAGTGGCCACCTGTGTGCAGTCTAGTTCCGTTGGAGCTGGATGACGGGACAGACGTCCTCACTGTAGAACAGGTCGAACCTGTGGAGGGGACAGACAGGTAACAACCTGTGCAAGTATGACCCAGAGCGTGAGGAGTGGCAGCTCCCTCTAAGCGTTACCTCTCTCTCTCTCTCTCTCTCTCTCTCTCTCTCTCTCTCTCTCTCTCTCTCTCTCTCTCTCTCTCTTCATTTTCTTCACATTTACAACGTGAGAGCAGAGAGGCAGGCCTTCTGCTATGAAGCCACTGGGTGGGTGTAACCGCTAAACTTTAGTTGGTAGACAAACACATAATCATTGCTTCTCCCACAGTCTTCCATATATAAATATGTATGGAAGATATGTATGTGTGTGTATATATATGAAAGATGTGTGTGTGTGTGTGTGTGTGCACAGTGGTAAAATTAGATGCCTCGGCTGATATTTAGGTTGGGTTATACTCGAGTATATGCGATAGATGGGTGGATGGATGGATAGATAGATAGATAGATAGATAGATAGATAGATAGATAGATAGATAGATAGATAATCTTCCATCTGTATAGGCCTCGTTGGGCTTATTGTCATCGTGTCCTGTCACTTCTCACATTGAGTTTCAGCTCTTCTTTGCCCAACTGTATTCTTTTTATTTCTGTTTGTCATCTGTTCTGGCTAAGACACCCAGCACAATACTGGATGTTGAATAGGCGTGATGGTAAGGGACCTCTGTGGTAGTTACATAATCTGTTGTCAATTTGAGGAGGAGTGGAGTCTAGCCTGTCAATCAGACTGTAGCTTGATAATCTCATTTGGAAGCACCACAGAGATCAATACAGATAGATTCTCTGTTTGGTGTTCCTGATAAGGCTCATGGAGCTGTGCTAGAGCCCTGAAGCTGGAGGAGCCACGTGGAGACCCTGCCAGCGCTGAGATGTTTATACCGCCACTGCATCCACAAGACTTCCCACCACTGGCCTGTGATCGTCCTGCATTCGGCGTCATTGCATGTATTTCATGAGTCTCAAGAGGATTTTATAGATTGGTATCAGACATATGGGCTAATATCAGACTTGTGGACTTGATCTAGACTGGACTGGGATGTTTTCTCAATATATACGTCTATAAGCTCTTTCTTCTTTTTTTAAATCATTTTATTGGGGCTCGTACAATTCTTGTCACAATCCATACATACATCCATTGTGTCAAGAACATATGTACATTTGTTGCCATCATCATTCTAAAACATTTGCCTTCTACTTGAGCCCTTAATATCTGCTGCTCATTTCCTCCTCCCTCCCCACTCCCCCTACCTCATGAACCCTCATCATTCATAAATTATTATTTTGTCATATATTACACTGTCCGACATCTCCCCCCTGCCTTCTTCTCTGCTGTCCCTCCCCCAGGGAGGAGGCTATACGTAGATTCCTGTGATCAGTTCCCCCTTTCTACCCCACATTCCCTCCACCCTCCAGGCATCACCACTCTCACCACTGGTCCTGAAGGAGTCATCTGTCCTGGATTCCCTGTGTTTCCACTTACTCTCTGTGCCTATGTACATCCTCTGGTCTAGCCAGATTTATAAGGCAGAATTTGGATCATGATAGTGGGGGAGAGGTAGATTAATTTGTTTCTCTAGTTTACCCAGACTCACACAGCATCCTTGTCTAGTTCCCATTCACCTGTGGAATGCTTTCAGTTGTTCACTCTTGAGCAAGATGTTGACCATTGTTTTTTCATATATAGACTTTATTGTGTTGAGAAAGTTCCTTTCTACACTTATTCTGTTGAGTGTTCTTATCAGGAATAGGTGTTGGATGATCACGTCAAATGCATTTCCTGGATCAGTTGATACAATCATGTGGATCTTCTTTTTTATTTTGTTTATGTGATGGATTACACCGATTGCTTTTCTAATGTTGAACCATCCTTGTGTACCTAGTACGAGTCCCACTTGATCGTGGTGATTTTTTTTTTTGGATATATGGTTGGATTTTGTTGTTGAGAACTTTTGCATCTGTGTTCATAAAGAAGATTGGTCTATGATTTTCTATATGTGTGGTGTCTTTACCAGGTTTTAGTATCACACATACACATATGATTTTCTATGTGTGTCTTTACCTGGTTTTAGTATCAGGGCATGGCTGCATCATAAAATGAGTTAGGGAATCTTCTGCGCTTGTCTATATTTTGGAACAGTATGTATAGAACTATTCGGCTCTTCTCTGAATATTTGGTAGAATTCACCGCTGAAACCATCTGGTCCAGCACTTTTTGTTTTGGTTTTTCAATGACCCGAACGATTTCTTCTTTTGTTATGGGTCTGTTGAAGTGTTAATTTGGGTAGATAGTGTATTCCTAGCAATCTGTCCATTTCATCTAAGTTTTCAAATTTGTTGGAATACAGTCTTTCATAATAATATTTTATTATTTGTTATTTCATGTGGTTCCATTGAAAGGTCACTCTTTTCATCTCTAATTCTTGATATTTACATCGTCTCATTCTTTTCCTTTGCTAAGTTTGCCAGCACTTTGTCAATTTTGTTACTCCTTTCATAAAGTCAACATCTTGACTGTTGATTTTCTATTGTTTTTCTGTTTGCCAATTCATTTATTTCTGCTCTAATCTTTATTTCATTTCTTCTGGTGCTTGAAGTTTAATTTGTTGCTCTTGTTCTAGTTGTTGAAGATGCTAGGTTAAGGTATTGATTTTGGCTTTCTCCTCTTTTTTTTTTAATGAGTGCATAGATTGCTCTAAATTGCCCTCTCACTTCACAAACTGCCACTGAATTTTTATCAGAACTCAGAGTGAGCCCAAAGGACAGAGTAAAACCACAGCTGTGGGTTTCTGAGACAGGAGATCTTTATAGAAGTAGAACGCCTCTTCTATCTCCCATGAACTGACTTGTGGTTTCACACTTCTGGTCTTGGTTAGTAGCCCATTGAGTAATCTACTATGCTGCCAGTGCCTTTGGAGTGTCCTAAAGACTTTGATATGTTGCAGTTTTGCTCTTATTTGTTTCAAGGAACTGTTTTTAAATTTCATTTATGTAAATAAATGAAAGCATTTCTTTAAATCATTTAAAAGTAGTCAGTTGTTCAGTTACCATGCATTTAATTTTTTCCCTTGTTGATTTCTAGTTTTATAGTACTATGGCCTCAGAAAATTGAGGGAGAATCTCAATGTTTTAAAATTTATCAAGGCTTGCTTTGTGACCTAACATCTAGTCCATTCTAGATGTGTCATGTGTAGTGTGAAAGAAATGTATATTGTGCTGCTGTTGGGTTTAGTGCTCTGTATATACTTAGGACAGTGGTTTTCAACCTTCCTAATGCCGTTACCCCTTAACATACTTCCTCATGTGGTGACCCTCAACCATAAAATTATTTTCGCTGATACTTCATCACTATATACTTCATACTATAATTTTGCTACTGTCGTGAATCATAAATAACTGATATGCAGGATGTCTTCTCATTGTTACAAATGGAACATAATTAAAGCATAGTGATTAATCACAAAAACAACATGTAATTATATATTGTGAAATGTTTATATATTTATATATTGTGAAATGTTTATATATTGTTTATTTCTAATGACAAAAAGAGAAATTTTGTCTTGAAGCATGGTGTAGTGTGGGTAACAGTCTTTATGCCGGATACCCATATGTGGGCGTGTCTGCATGTGGGTGGACCAGCCTGGAGACGGATAGAAGAGCAGTGTCTCAGTTCCTAAGACCATTGGAAATATGTGTTTTCCAATGGTCTTAGGTGACACCTGTGAAAGGGTAATTCGACCCCAAAGGGTATGCAACCCACAGGTTGATAACCGCTGACCTAGGAGGTTAAGTTAGTTAATTATGTTCTGTGTTTCTACTGAGTTTCTCTTCTAATGATCCTCTTCCCTTGTATGTATTGAAGTCACCTGCTATTGCTCACTTGTCTGTTTCTCTCTTCACCTCTGTAAGAGCGTGATTAATGTGTTTCAAGGGTTGTTCATTGGGTGTGTATATGTTTATTGTGGTTATGTCTTCTTGTTGTATTGTCCCTTTAATCATTTTGTAATGTCCTTTTTGGGCTTTTGTGCGATTTTTATTTTTTGCTTTGAAGTCTATTTTATCAGAGATTAACGTTGCCTATGCTTTTTCTTTCCATTTGGTTGGTAAAATTTCTCCATCCTTTGCATCTTTTCGTCTATTTTTGTCTTTGTTTCTAGAGTGTGTCTCTTGTAGGCAAGAATATTGATAGGTCTTGTTTTATAATCCAGTATGCACTCTCTGTCTCTTGACATGTATTTAATCAGTCAACCTTCAGTGTCATTATTGATATGTGCTGGTTTGTTGCTGCCTTTTGTCTTCGTGGTTTTATTGGTTTCTTTGTCCTTCCTCTACCTTTGTTGTTCGGAGTAGTGTTTTCAGTGTATTGGTTCGTGGGTGAGGGTGTCGTATATGTTGCCCTCAGGTTTGTCTGCTGTTGTTCTCTGTCCAAAGTGTTCCCATTAATATTTTTTATAATGCTGGTCTTGTGTTTAAAAATCACTTCATTTCTTTTTGTTCATAAATACCTTTAATTCTCACTCACATTTGAGGGATAGTTTTGCTGGATATGATTTTTGGTTGGCAGGTTTTTCTTTCAAGATTTTATACATGTGACTCCATTTTCTTCTTGCCAGAACAGTTTCTGCTGAAAAATCTGTTTATTCTCATTGGTTTTCCTTTGTAGATAACTGTTCTTTCCCTCCATCTCCCCCCAAGCCCCAGCTGTTCTAAGGATTTTCACCTTTTCTATGACATTGAAGAGTTTGACTGTGATATGTCACAATGGTGGATTTTGTTTTTGTGTCTATGCAGTTTGGGGTTGTCTCCGTTTCTTGAGTAGTTATTTTTCTCCTCTTTTATGATGTTAGGGAATTTTTCTTTCATGACTTCTTGCACTTTTTTAAAATTTGGCAAACGTTTTTGTTTCTTCCTGGTCTGGAATCCCAGTAGGAAATAGATTGTTCCTCTTTATTGTGTCCTACATATGTCTTGGGCTTTTTGCCCCTCATTCCTTTGCTCTTTGTGTTGACTATTTCTCTCACTGGTGGTAGTCAAGGGAATTGTCTTCACCCTCACTAATTAAACTTTCCATTTATTCAATTCTATTACTCTGCCCTTTTATTGTGTTGTCTAATTCTGTTGTTATATTATTTTCTTCTGAATTCTGTTGGTGTAAGATTTCTAGTTTTTCTATTCTTTCTGTTGTCTTGAACTTTTCCTCCATTCATTCAAAGTACATAATCACCATGTTACTGTATTTTATTTTGGGTAATTTCAGTGTCGTTTCTTTAGACATTTCCTTTGGACTGGGCATTGTTCATTGTGTGTATGTCCATTTTTCTTGCTTTTTGTGTGTGGGTGTGTGTGTGCTTCAGCTTAATGCTGCTCCCCTGGCATCATGATGCAGCTGTTAGCATTGGAGGGGCTCCTGGGTCATGTGGGGATAGGTAAGTGCTGAGTGGCACTGAAGAGGCTTAATAAGAACCACAAAACAAAAATAGGGGAAGAAAGAAGAAAAACAACAGAGAGAATCAAGGAAAAATGAGGGAGAAAGAAGGTAATAAAAATGATTTTTAACATTTATAAACATAATTTTAAAGGAGTAATAAAAATTAATAGGAATAGTAAAAACATATATTACAAGAGAAAAAGAACAAAGAGAGATAGTAGGGGGAGAAAGCCAAGAGGATCGAATTTTAGTGTTAAATAAAGAAAAGGGGGAAAGCAGTGGGTGGTGGGAGACTTCTACCAGCCCAGGAATCGTGCTGCTGCTATAAGTTTGAGAAGACTGGGGCCTCTGTGTGAGCACAGTGTACAACTGGCAGGGCAGGTACAAAGTGGGGATGTGGGAAGTGCTCATGCCGGGCCAGTGGAACTGGTGCTTGCACAACAGTGGTGCCATCATTGATGAAGTCAGGCAAATGTTAGACTGCTAACCCCCAAGTTGGTGGTTCAAACCCTCCAGCTTCTCCTTGGGAGAAAGGTAAGGCTCTCTACTCCCGTAGAGACTCCCAGCCTTAGAAACCATACAGAGGGTCACTATTAGTTGGAGTAGACTCAATGGAGTGTTGTTTTCTTAAAATCTGTATTACCACCACTCTGCCAGTTTGTCGCACGTTGTGGCTTGCTTATTGCTGTGGTGATAGAAGCTACAGGACTAATATTTCAAATACTTATGGGGTCACTCATAGTGGATATATTTTATTGGAGTTTCCAAACTAAGACAGGTGAAGAACAAGGACAACAGACCACTTTTGCAACATTAGCCATGGAAAACCTAATGGATAGCACTGGAACATAGTCTGATATCATGCCAGAAGATGAACCTGTTCGGTTAGAAAGCACTGAACGTAGTCCTGGGGAAGAGCTGCCTCCACAAAGTGGGGTCACGCTTAGTAATGTGGATTCGGCAAAGTTTTGGGGACCTTCATTTGCCAATGTGGCACGACTCAACATGAGAAAAACAGCTTCAAACACCCATTAATAATTATAGCCCGGAATGTATTCATATAAATCTAAGAAATTTGGAAGTTATCAAAAACGGGCCAGTGTTAGGCATTTGGAATCAGATAACCATATGATTGACTGTGACAGGATGACAAATTGAAGAAGAAGAGCATCACAGCCAGTGTCAAAAAGAACATTTCAAAATCAACCCTGCAGTCCATGCTGTCGGTAATAAAATTATATCCATACACATAAAAAGAAAGCCAGTTAACACCGTGATTGTTTGAATGTATTCACCAACAACTAAAGTCAATGATACATGAATGAAAGGATTCTACCCTACCTCTACAGCGTGAAATTGACCGAACATGTAATCAAGATAGTGTGAAAACACAGAGGATTAGCAGTTGGAAAATATGGCCTTGATAACAGAATTGATGACAGAAACATACTGAAGAGTGCATGATAGAATTTTGCAAGATGAATGATGTATTCTTTTCAAATGCCCTTTTCAGCAACATAAATGGTGACTATGCACGGGAATCTCACCAGATGGAATACACAGGAATCAAACGGACTACATCTGTGGAAAGAGATGATGGACAAGTTCAACATCATTAGCCAAAATAAGGTCAGGGACTGACTATGGGAGGGACCATTAATTGCTCAAAGGCAAATTGAGCTGAAGCTGTAGAAAGGAAAAAAGAAGTCAAAATATGACCTTGAGTATCTTACGCCTGAATTTAGATACCATCTCAAGCTTAGATTTCATACACAGATGTGTTGTGGAACGACAAGGATGGAGTAAAACATCAGAAAGGCTCAGTGGTTTTGCTTCTTTTTGAGTAAGAATTACATGTAACCATTGGCCCCCAGTGGGTATCTCACCTGGGGTGTATGCAAGCCGAGAGCTCATTAAACAGCACTGCACTCAGTGCCTTGAAAGCAACATGTGTCTGCATAGCTCCACCACACCCTTTCTTTTTCTTTTTAAACATTTTATTAGGGGCTCATACAACTCTTATCACAATCCACACATATACATACATCAGTTGTATAAAGCGCATCCACACATTCCCTGCCCCAATCATTCTCAAAGCATTTGCTCTCCACTTAAGCCCTTTGCATCAGGTCCTCTTTTTACCCTTCCCTCCCCGCTGCCCCCTCCCTTGTGAGCCTTTGATAATTTATAAATTATTATTTTGTCATATCTTGCCCTGTCCGGCGTCTCCTTTCTACCTTGCAAGTCTGGATAGAGCAGTGGTTGTACACTGGTGCATATGGGAGCTGGAGGCACAGGGAATCCAGGGTGGATGACACCTTCAGGACCAGGGGTGTGAGGGGCAATACTGGGAGAGTAGAGGGTGAGTGGGTTGGAAAGGGGGAGCCGATTACAAGGATCTACATGTGACCTCCTCCCTGGGGGACGGACAACAGAAAAGGGGGTGAAGGGAGACGCCGAATTGGGCAAGATATGACAAAATAATAATCTATGAATTATCAAGAGCTCATGAGGGAGGGGGCAGCAGGGAGGGAGGGGAAAAAAGAGGACCTGATGCAAAGGGCTTAAGTGGAGAGCAAATGATTAGGGTAGGGAATGTATAGATGTGTTTTATACAATTGATGTATGTATATGTATGGATTGTGATAAGAGTTGTATGAACCCCTAATAAAATGTTAAAAATAAATAAAGAAACCTCTTTCTTATACACTTGTGCATGCTTATGAATTTGTTTCTCTAGTCTACCTGGACTACACCACCCTCAACAAGATAGATTAACACAGTGGCTGCAACAGTAGAGTTAAACACACCACAATTGTGAGGATGATGCAGGACTGGTCAGTGTTTGCTTCTGTTGTGCATAGGGTTTCTATGAGTTGAAATTGATTGGAAGGTGCCTAACAACAACAAAGCTATAGACCTTTACGGTAGTAGATTGCCTCATCTTTCTGCCAAGGGCCAGCTGTTGGGTTTGAACTATAAACCTTGGGGCTAGCAGCCCAATTCTTACCTGATAGCACCACCAAGACTCCTTGCCTAAGAGAGGGGAGGCCCCAAATCCCATCACTAGAATTACAGAGAGGCCAATGCACCCTGTGCTGTGAGCCCAGGCAGAATGAGATATAGTGGAGTCAAAAAGTCCTTCTGTTCGTGACTCCAGATATGGATGAAGCATCCCGGGTGTAGGCATGAGGCCTTCCTGCTGAAGTTGGGATCTCACATAATTCAGCATTTTCAATTTTAAGTGACCATCTTGGCCTCAGCAAGCTTTTGGATTGAAATGGTGATCAGCTAATTCAAAGAGCTGATATTTCCATGAGACTTTTCAGTAAGCTAATTAAAATTATTTTTGGAAGAGATTTTAATTGGGTATGAGCCTTGGGTTGATTAATTAAAAGCAGACAGCAAGGTCCAATCAAAATAGTGACTTCTGAGGGAATCAGCTGGGTCAATTAAATTCAAGGCAGAGAGATCAGCTCAGAAGTATGGTGATTGGTTTGGAGGTAAGATTCTAAGAAAGTCATCTCTCTCTCTCTCTCTCTCTCTCTCTCTCTTTTTACTTTAAAAAATATAATAGTTTAAACTTTTAAGTAGTTTAATAGTTTTAATATGTGGTGGAGAACAAGCCATAATCTAGCAGGAAGAATTACTAAGAGGCAAATGAGGGTGAATAAGATAATGAGACAAGAGGAAGATAAAAGGAAATAAGTAGGAAGCAAAATTATTTATAGAGGTGTACATATGTAAATATATTAATGCATAATAATAATATGGCTACTCTCAATATTAATCCTGAGGGGTTTACTTGTCCTGGATTCCCTATTTCCAGCTTTCATCTATACCAGTATACATATTCTGATCTAGCCAGATTTGTAAAGTAGAATTGAGATCATGATAATGGTGAGGAGGAAGCATTCAAGAACTAGAGGAAAGTTATGTTTCATCGGTGCTACACTGCACCCTGACTGGCTTGTCTCCTCCCATGACCCTTCAGTAAGGATGTCCAGTTGCTACAGATGGGCTTTGGGTCTCTACTCTGCACTCCCCATCATTCACAATGATGTGATTTTTTTGTTCTAGGTCTTTGATCCCTGATATTTGATCCTATTGACAACTCACGATTGCACAGGCTGGTGTACTTCTTCCATATGGACTTTGTTGCTTCTCAACTAGATGGCCGCTTATTTATCTTCAAGCCTTTAAGACCCCAGATGCTATATCTTTTGATAGCTGGGCACCATCAGTTTTTTTCACCTATGCACCTGCTTTGTCTTCAACAATTGTGCCAGGAAGGTGAGCATCATGGAATTCCAGGTTAATAGAACAAAGTGTTCTTGCATTAAGGGAGTACTTGAGTAGAGGCCCAATGTCCATCTGCTACCTTAATACTAAACTTGTAAGTGTATGTACATAGATCTACTTCCCCATCATCATATATAAATATAATTACATATGTACATGCCTGTTTTTAGACCTCTATAAATGCCCTTTGCCTCCTAGTTCTTTCCTCTATTTCAGTGGTTCTCAACCTTCCTAATGCTACGAACCTGTAATATAGTTTCTCAAGCTGTGGTGACCCCCAACCATAAAATTATTTTTGTTATTTCTAACTGTAATTTTGCTGCTGTTATGAATCAAGTGACCCCTGTGAGAGGTTTGTCTGACCCCCAAAGAGGTCCTAACCCACAGGTTGAGAACTGCTGCTCTATTTCCTTTTACTTTCCTCTTGTCCCACTGTCATGTTCAGCCTTCATTCAGGTTGCAATAATTCCTTCCTCTCAGTTACATTGCCCTTGATCTAGTCCTACCAGGCCTCCTACACCCTCCTCGCCACCTATTTTAGATCACTTGTTCCCTTGTCCCTGGGTTTATTAACACCCACTTCCTTTCCTCTGCCTCCCCCCTCTACCATGCCCACCCCACCACCCCCTCCTGCTGGTCCTGTTGTTTTCTCCTCCAGATTGTCTATCCCACCTATATTATCTAGATAGACATCCAGTACAAGACAGAGCAAAACAAAGCAACAAAAGAAAACAAAACAACAACAAAGTAACAACAAAAAAGAAAAGCCTATAAATAGTTTAGGATCTGTTTGTTGTCCTTTAGGAGTGTTTTTCAGTCAATTTGATGGGGTGCCACGCCCTGGCCTCAAAGTCTATTTTTTGTATACTTGGGGACTTTGTTGCTCTGCTCCCCTTGCCGTTCTGTTGCATGCCCTTAGTGTTTTACCTTGGTGTGTTTGGGTCATACCGGGTACAATTCCCACACTGTATCTCCAGTGTTGTCCTTGGTAGCACTATGGGTCAGTGAGGGATATCGTGTCTCGTAGTGTGGCTGGTCCTATAGTCCTCTCTGTGCATTGGCTGCTCTGAGCAGGAATATCATCCTCAGGGCTTGATGGGCCAGGAGGTGCTCCACTCTCTCTTCCTCCCCCTTCATTTGCTCCTGTGTGCTCTGATTATACATGTCCTTCTCCTTGAGCTGTAGCTTCAGTGCTGTCCTCTGAAGTGAATTCTTCTGTGGGAAGAGAGGGCTGTCCACATAGTTGGTATTGGGGGAAGCCCCTCAGACTTCTCTATTGGTCATAAGAACACTTTGTTCTAATAACGTGGCATTGGATGATGCCCACCACCCCTACAAGATTGCTGAAGACAAAGTGGGTACATAAACAAATGTGGTGAAGAAAGCAGATGGTGGCCAGCTATTAAAAGCTATAACATCTGGGGTCTTAAAAGCTTGAAACCAAACAATCAGCCATCTAGCAGGGAAGCAACAAAGTCCACATGGAAGAAGCGCACCAGCCTGTGTGATCATGAGGTGTCAGAGGGAACAGACATCAGAATCACAAAAATAAACAACCTCATCAAGGTGATGGAATGGACTCAACCTAGAGACCCAGAGCCCACCCATAGATAATTGGACGTCCCCGTGCAGAGGGGCTGCATGGAGGAGAAATTGCATACAGGGGACAGTTTAACACTGACAAAATACACAATACTCCTCCAGGTCTTTAATCCTTCCTCCCCCCACTATTATGATCTCAGTCCAATCTTGCAATTCCGCTAGAACAGTGTAGACAGTGGCATGGATGGGAACTTTCAATATACAGAATTCAGGAAAGATAGGCCCCCTCAGAAACAGTAATGGGAGCAATGATTCCAGGAGGATAGGGGAAGGGAAGTGGAGGGAAGGCAGGGAATGGGGAGTGGATAGCAATGCCAGCAGAATAACCCCCTCAGGGGAAGAATACCAGGATAGTAGGTGAAGGGAAAGAATGGGAAGTATAATATATTTATATATAATAACAATACATAATATAGTCAGGGTTCAAGTGTGTGGCAAGGTGGGGGAGGAAGGGAATAAAAAAAGAAGAGCTGCTATCAAAGGGCTCAAGAAGAAAGATAATGTTTAGCTATTGTTGAGGCCAATAATTGTGCACATCCAGCTGAGATAACAGATGTATGGTTTGTTATGATCTATGTAAGAGTCCCCAATAAAATTATTGTTTTTAAAATGTTTAATAGTTTTAATGCCATAAAATTCACATACTTTACAATTCTGTGTTTAAATATATTAAAAAGGGTTTGCAAAAATTTTAGAACATTTTCTTCATTCTTGTACTTATTATTAGCCTCCCAACAGCCCCATAGCCCTTAGAAACTATTAGTCTCATCACCGTCTCTCTGGATTTCATATACAGAATAACATGCAAAAATAAATAAACAGGTATTCTTGGTAGATTTTCTCAAAAAGCACAGAAGGATCACAGGGCATAGTAGACGTTTTAATCTAATTGAAAACTGCACTGGTAGGAAAAAGGCCCGGAAACATGCACTAAGGACATTTGTGTTTCATTCCAACAATACACCTGCTCACTCTTCAAAGGTAGCAAGACTTGTCCTAGCAGCGGTTCCCAATCTTCCTCATGCTGCGACCCTTTCATACAGTTCCTCATGCAACACTATTTTCATTGCTAATTCATAACTGTCATTTTGCTACTGTTATGAATTGGGCGGCCCCTGTGAAAGGGTGGCTTGCCACCCCCTAACCCTCCCCAAGGGGTCGCGACCCACAGGTTGAGAACCACTGTCCTAGAAGGCTTTTATTGGGAAACCTTGCCCCTCCCACTCCACAGTGCTGATGTTGCGCCTCCAGACTTCATCTTGTCTCCCCAAACAAGAGAACATTTAAAGGACCAGAAGCTGAGTCCATCAAAGACGACAAATTTGTCGTTTCGATGTGAAATAAATTGAAAATTACAGAATTCTTCAAGGATTGCAGAGATGGAAATACTGCCTTTTGAAATGCCTAGGCCTAGATGCGGGCTCTGTCAAGAAACGATAACATTGCATTTTGATATTGTTGTTTAATACAGTGTTCTATGATTTTTTGTAGCAATACTTTTTGACCTCTCCTTGTCCGTGTGACAGCAGGTAAATTTTACTCCATAAGATGGAATATGCAAGAAGTAACGTATGGAATTGTTTTCTTTCAATCGCACACGCCTGCAAATTGCCCAGGTGGTGGGACTGCTTCCAGCCGCCTCCTTCCCCGAGTCCCACTCAGCACTCCCCCCTCAGTGGCAGGAACACCTCCAGATGTGTTTAGCTGTTTTCACCACCTCTTCTCACCCAGGAGCCTCACTGGGCCACAAAACAAAGACGAGGACCGAGCAGGGTTGAGACTCCCTTATTCCGGATCTGCTTATATTAAGGGACCCAGTTTATTTGTTTTAGTGAGCTGGCCAGCTGTCAATTGTTTGGGTTGGGGCTGTGGGATTAGGATTGTTTTCCTTTCTGAGTTTGGTGCAGTCAGGGGGAGAGAAAGGATCCCAGGTGAGAATGCCCAGGGTCTGGCCTCCCGAATCTCATCTCTTAGGCTGTTTGGAATTCCAGTGCCCCCAGGAAATACTGAGGACACTGTCTTTCAAGAGGTACACTTGGGGTTAGCCCTGCCCCAGGGGATGAAACACTCTCTGAGCTCCTGAGGAGAAAGCCTTGGGAGCCTTGGTAAAGCACAGAGAACCCAGGCTGGGGAAGGCACTCCTCTCAGTTTAGATGAGCCTGCTCCCAGTGCCACCAAGAACAATTCCCCATTCCCATTTCCCAGCAGAGGCTCAGTGTCCTCGGCACACACGGTAAGTGGAGTCCATTCATCTTGAGGCTCTCAACTCCACTGGCCTACGATCATCAATACAATACTACCAGTTCTCAAGCCTTCTGAGTGAAATATCTAGTGTTTTTATTCTTGCTTAGATTAATCATAGTTATGTTCCATTTCATGAGTGGCCTTTCCCTCTCTCCTAATTTGACTAGAAGTCCGTTTAGGATAGATACTATTTTCCCTATAAGCCACAGCACAGGTTGAAAAATGCCCAAGTTTCCAGAACACATTTACTTGCTGAATGACTTAGATGGGTGGATGGATGGATGGATGAATGGGTAGATAGGGGGTGGGTGTATGAATGGATGAATGGGTGGGTAGATGGGTGGGTGGGTGGATGGATGGATGGATGTGAAAGGTAGGAAGATTAGGGATAAAGGGATTGTTTCCACTGAATGCCTATGCTAAACAAAAATTAGCAGGCCCCACCGCAATAAAGGGGTTGAGAAGAAATTGTGTGCACGTTAGACACCTATGGGGGCAATCCAAAGCTGGGTATTCCCAGACCAAGGTCACCTAGAGCCAAGTGAAGGTCAACCTGGGCACACATTCCAGGCACCAGCAATATTACATCACCTATGTACCTGAACTCAGCCACTAAGATAGGCCAATATCCTCAACCACGCCCCCCAACGGGGGCTAGGAGGGATAAACAGCACAGACTGAAGACCAAGCCACTTTCTCTTAGGTGCTTGCTTTCAGGTCCGAGGGCGGGATTCCTCTCATGTGCGCAGTGCAAACTCATTCGCCCGCTCAGGGCTAACGCCCAAAGTCTCTTTTTCTTTTTCTCGGTCGGGACTCCACTTTCCACGTAGTTTTTCATGTGCCTCCGAAATGGCCATTTTCGGTCTTGAACTTTCCCAAGGCCCCAGCATACATCCCTGCACACTTTCCACAGCTAGGGTGTGCTGAGGCTGTCCTGCCGGAAACCCCCTCTCCCTCAGAGGAGTTACTTGGATGGACAAAAGTGCTTCTGCCTCGCGGAATCTTTCAGCGCTGAGAAACAAGAACCAAGGCGAACCAGCCCCGAGACCTGGCAGAGGGATGGCAGAACTCCTTCACAGCATGTTTTACCACAGCAAGAATAGATTGTGTGTTAAGACTACATTGTGCATTCTCCTTACTTCTATTACGAAGCACCTGCTAACTGTTCTAGCCCAGAGGGATTCGTGACTGAACAAAACAATACAAAACCAAACGAGTACATGACGTACTATGCATGTATTCTATAGCATAGGCTAGCTCTGATATACAGAATGTGAAAAGTGCTATAGAAACACAAGGAAAGCCGGTTAGGAAGGAAGGGGGTGGGGGGTTTGGGTGGAGATAAGGTCGTCAGAATGGACCACATTGAGGTGGTGCCTTCTGAGCAGACTTGAGGGAAGTGAGAGAGCTGATCACCTGGGTTCTGGGGAAGGAGTATTTCAAAGGAGGGAGCAGACCATGCACAGTCAGCAAAAGGGAGCACACCCCACATGCTGGCGAAATTACAGTGAGGGCAGTCGACCGGTGACCAAGAGTGAATGGAGTTGTTATCAAGGAAGATAGGACTGGCGGGGGTGGAGGAGATTTAGGAGGTAGGGTAGGTTGAGGCAGATCAGGAGAATGCACACCCAAGTGAGAGTTTGAAATCTGGAGGTACACATTTAAATTTGATGATAGATAAGCTGCCAAGTCCAGGACCAAGCCTCAGGGCCTATCAAGGACTGAGCCTCAGGGCATATCAACCTTCAGCGATGGGAGGCAGGAAGAGAAACCAGCCAAGAAAATGGAAAGGGAACAATTTGCATGACAGGAGGAAAACCAACAGAGTAGGCTGCTGTGGAATCCAGGTAAAGATATGAATCAAGAGGGAAAAGTGAGTGTCAGATGCAGCTGAAAGAGCAAGTGGATTGAAAGCTGGCTACTGAACCTAACCAGCTGCAGGATATTGAGGGAAATGACTGGTTGAAGGAGGTTTAAGAGAGCATGAGATGGGTGGGGATTGCAATCAATATCATGAAACAAAATCTATATGACCTGAGGTATGGAAAGCTGATCTGCTCTGTAAACCTTCACCCAATTCCCAATAAAAGTTTTTTTTTAAAGATCTGTTTGTTTCTACTTCTGTGCATCAAAGGATATTATCAAGAAAATGAACAGCTAACCTACGGAATTGGATAAAATCATTGGAAATCCTATCTGATCAAGGTCTAGGATCCAGAGTCAATAGTATCACTTCCTGGATAATGCCCTTTGATACATACTTTGGACGGTGTGTCACAAAAAAATACGTGTTGCAAATCCAAACCTTTAAATCTGTAGTTAAAATCCCATAGGGGAGTGGGTTTTCTTTATTAGACTACTGACTCAAGTTTAGTGAAGGGTCTATCTTGAGTCAATCTCATGAGATATAAATTAGCAACCAGAGATGGGGCAAGTTTGATGCCAAACCTTACAAAGAACACCCAGGAGCCGAAGCTCAAGAAAATACAAGGCTCTAAACAAGACAAAGCACCAACAGAGAGAGAAAGTCGTTCCCTAGAGCCAACCAGAACCAAACCAAACCCAAAACCAAACTCAACGCCACCCAGTCAATTCTAACTCATGGGGACCCTGGAGGAGGGGACCTGCCCTGAGTTTTCTCAGGCTGGAACTCTACGGGAGAAGAAAGTCTCAACGTCCCCCAGAGCCAGTGCCCCGAGTTTGAGCTTAGAGCCCCCTAAACTGTGAGAAATAAAAGTGTTAAAGCCAAAACACCCCATAAAGCATAAGAAGAAATAAATAAGATAATGAGTCTAGACAGCTTTCCGGGGAAGTTTTGCTACAAAGGGGGAGCAAATAAAAAGTTGCCAAGGAAGTGAGGTCAGGAAAAGAATGGGAGCAGTAAGCAGATGCTTGCGTGCTGGCGGGAGGGATTCGAGAGAGATGGAGCCGGGGAGGTGGGGGAGGGGTTGGTAAAATTGTTGGGGTTCAGTGTAGGTGAGAGGAAATGGGATCCAACGTGCTGGTGGAAACTTGGCAAGGAGCGTGCCCAGCAGTTTATCAAGGAAATTACAGTCGAGGAAGCAGAAGTTAGGAGGTAGATGTTGGGGAGACAGAAGGGTCAGAGTCCATAGAAATTCTCTTCTGATCACCTCCGTCCCGTCAGTGACAAATGAATCAAGATCATTAACCAACTGTAAGGAAAGGGAGGAAGGTTTAGGTCCAAGGAGAGAAGCGACGTTGGAGAGTTGTCAACCAGGAGAGTGGGAGAGATGAAGAGACTCGGGATGTACAGTCTGATTTACCTGGTGGCCGTTCAAAGCCGTCTTGACTTGAAAGTGAGTGTAAGCGTGGTTGTGTTCTTCCCTCCCACACACGCCGGGGGTGAATGGAGAGTTGGGTTTAACCCTGGTTGGGGTTCTGCCGAGAGAATACACTGTACCGAGAGGGGCAAGGGCATGGAGGGGAGACGCAAGGGAGCGATTATGATGATTGACCACAGCGTTTAAGCTGCTTTCTGGCCAGAAGGGTTTCCATTTTCGTAAGTGGGAACATGTGAGGTCTCTGCCTTTGCCAGGAATGAGCTGTAGAGGGAAGCCGGCTGAGCCTCCTGGCTCGGGAGTCATTATGAACTTAGTGACTGCGGATGATTGAATGGCGGCGACCTGCCTCCCAAACATATTCTCATAATCAGCTCCCTAAGATGAGTGATGTAGTGCAGGGGCTGGCAGGGAGAGCAGCGCCGGCATGTCTGTACTGAACCTGCTCTCAGGCTGCCCGTGGGGCACCCTATTCACCCCAACAGCCTCATCTCCCTGGGGGCAGCTCCTCCGCTCAGCCAGGTGTGGAGCTTCTCTAATTTGGGATAAAGACCCATCTCTGTCCCCATTCTTACAGCTGACCATTCCCTGCCCCATTTGTTAGTTCCAAGATGACGAGTATCTTCGCCTCAGTTGACACACACTATGCCACCAGCGATGACCCAATATTCCTGGCCTCTCCTCGGGTTTCTGGGCCTAGATTATAGGACTGCATTCTTGGCTTGGGCTACCTTCCACTCTCCCCCACCCAACTGAGGCACATCACACATTCAGCTGGACCTTTTCGTTCATCCCACCCACCAGCCTCCTGCCTGAACATTTCGTTCTATCATCAGTTGACTCAGCCTCACTCACTCACTGGCAGAGAATCTGTCCCTAAGCCTGCCTCCAGAATCACAACAGCAACAATAACAGCAGTGTGGTAGTTACACAACTGCATGTCAACTGGAAGATATGGAAGTGTAGGGGTGGAGTCTAGCCTGCCAATCAGCTCACAGCCTGATGGTACCTCCTAGTGGGTGTGACCTTCTCATAAGGAGGATCCTGGGAACTTTCTCTCTCTCTTTCTCTCCCTTCATCTTCCTGTTGAAGAGCCACGTGGAGACCTGCCAGAGCCACTGCCATTGGATCCACAGGACTTTGCACCCACCAGCCAGTGATGTTCCTGCATTCTGCGTCACTGCATGGGGCTTTGTGAGTCTGATGAGGGATTTATGGACTAGTATCAGACTTATAGCCTAATATTAGATGTACAGACCTCATATGGACTGGGCTGGGATGTTTTATTTATGTACAATTACTCTTTAATAAAAATTTCTTTCTTGCACATATGTGTTACTGAATTTGTTTCTATAGTCTATCCAGCCTAACACAAGTAGTAACTACCTCACTACTATGGAGAAGAATCTGATCTACTTTGCTCACTGCCAGGAGCCCTGGTGGTGTAGAGGTTACAAATTGTGCTGTAATTCACAGGGTTGGCAGTTCTAAAGCAGGAGCTCTGAAGAGAAAGATGGGCTTTCTATTCCTGTAAACAGTTACAGTCTCAGAAACACACAGAGGGTCGCGATGAGTCAGCATTGACTTGATGGCAGTGAGTTTGGAGTTTTTTTGGTTATGTTCCTGTGGTAGTTACATAATCTGTCAACTTGCGAAGGGGTGGGATCTCGCCTGTCAATCAGATCACAACTTGATGACCTCATTTGGAGGCACGGTGGAGATAAAGAGCTCACTGGAGGCCAGACAGACTCTCTCTAGTAAACACAGACTAACACAGTTCCCCAAATCCAGCCCAGACCAAACACACAGTAGGTACTCAGCAAATGCCTGAGGAATAAATGAATGTCACTTACCCCATGTTTATTTTGTTCCCAAGACAGTACTTTCATGTTCACACATTATCTCATTTTAATCCTTCCAACCAACCTCTGTAGCAGATGATACTGTCCTAATTTTACAGATGAAGAAAGGAGGTCTTAAGGAGTCACATAGCTAACAGCCACCGAAACATCATTGGAACTCAGGTCTGTTTGTCTTCTGACCCATTACCTACATGATACGGTGCAATGAGTCCCCTGGGTCACTGTGGGGCGTTGGGAGCAGAATGAGAGGTTGTACTTCGGAGCACATAAATCAGAGCACTCAGCACTTAGGTCCTTGGCTCCTGGCTCCTGGCTTCTGGCTCCGGGCTCCCAGCAATATTCCTCGTTCCCCTCCACTCTGAGAAGCCAGACACCAGGGGTGCTGTATTCGTCTGGTTTGACTAGAGAAACAAATCCATGACACTCATATGTGTGTAAGAGAGAACTTATATCAAAGAACAATTGTACATTAAGAAAACATCCCAGCCCAGTTCAAATCAAGTCTATAAGTCCGATATTACCCCACATGCCAATACGAATCCATAAACTCCTCTTTAGACGCATGCAGCCATGCAATGATGTTGAATGCGGGAGGATCAGAGGCCAGTGGGTGGAAAGTCTTGTGGATCCAATGGTGGCGGAAGCATCTCAGTGTTGGTGTGGGCTCCATGTGGCTTGTCAACAGGAATGTCTCACAGGGAGTGAGTGTATCTGGCCTCCAGTGAGCTAGTTATCTCTGCTGTACCTCCAAATGAAGTCATCAAGCTGCAACCTGGCTGACAGGCTAGACTCCACCCCTTTGCAAGTTGACAGATTATGTAACACCCACACATGCTGACCCAGATCCTCCGATAGCTCTGCCCCACAGGAGCCAGCTGAGCATCCAGAGCTCCAAGGACCTCCGAAATCACGCTCCCTGGTGCCACTTGGGCTTCTTTTCTCTATAGCATTCCAGGCAGGAGTCCCAAGTAGCAGCGGGAGGCTTTGATCATTTGTTTTCACTCAGACCTATGGGTGTTTGTCCTAGACTATTAGCCACGTGAAATTAAGCAGACACTACATACAAAAGAAGCAGAAAAGGAGCTTATTATCCACATAGACAAGGAGCAGCATGGGTTCTCCAGACTCAAACGCCAAATATGCCCCAAATTAGGGGTACCTGGGTCCTTTATCTTTTCCAGCTTCAGGATTCTGACCCCTTTCTGCCCCTTTCTGACCCCTAGTGACTCATAGACAGAGGTTAGGTTCTCCCAGATGTTCTCGAGATGACCCTCCAAGTAGGTCAGCTCATGTGTCCCTACAGGTGACTCTAGGTCCTTGGTGAATTGAAGGATACCGATGCCTATTTCCTGCACCTGCATTCAGACCTAGTCCAAACTGGAAGGTCTCTGAGCCACTCTGTGCAGGGTCTTGGGATGCAAGATGGGAGATTTAGATAAGAGAAGGTGGGTCCCAGAGTACAGAGTGTAGGAGATGGGAAGGTGTGTGCGTCATCCAAAAGGGGATACTGGTCAGGAATTCAATTTGGCCTTCCAAACATGGTAAAGGCTTCCAGCTGTCCTAAAGTAGTCCCTCTTTAATAATGGACCTCCTGAATTTTAGGTGGGTGTAAAACTGCTTCTCTTGCTACTACAATGACATGACTAAGTTCAGGGCAATAGATGGGGAGAGGGGAGGAGGGGTGATTTTGCCCCACTAGGGAGTGCTCGTCAATGTCTAGAGGCATTTCTGATTTTAGGTGCTACTAATATTTAAGAGCCCTGGTGTCTCAGTGGGTTGGGCCTTGAGTTGCTAACCTTAAGATCAGCCATCCAAACCCACCAGCCACTGAGAGAGAAAGACTAAGTTTTCTGCTCCCATAAAATTTGATAGCTTCAATAATCCACAGGAACCTTCCTGCTCTAGCCTCTGCGCCAGAATCAACAGGAAATGAGTGTTTGTTTGGGTTCCTTTTTAGTATCTAGGAAGGAACCCAGTGGTGCTGTCAGGTGAGCGTTGGACTGCTAACACCAGGTTGGTGATTCAAACCTACCAGCCACTCCACAGGAGACGGATAAAGCTGTTGGATCCCATAAAGATCTACAGGCTCCGAAACCCCACGCAGCATTGCTGTGAGCCAGAATCCACTTGATGGCAGTGGGCTAGTATCTAGTGATGGGAAGCCAAGCGTAGTGAAGTGAAATTTCTTAATATGGCTTTATCCAGGTCTCTGTAACTCCCACCAAATGATTGAGTGGGACCATGCAAACAAGGTGCAGGAAATATGAAGAAGGGGAAGTGGTCCACTTTCGTGGCCATTCCTCTGGCTATAAGAAAGCTACCTCAGGGATCAGGGATCAGGCATCATCAGAATAAAAAAATCTTAACATAGTGAATGAGGGGGGTGGTGCGGAGTGGAGACCCAAAGCCCACTTGTAGATCACTGGACATCCCTTTACAGAAGGGTCTCGGGGAGGAGATGAGTCAGTCAGGGTGCGATGTAGCAATGATGAAACAACTTTTCTCTAGTTCCTAAATGCTTCCTCCTCCTCCACTATCATCATCCTAATTCTACCTTACAAATCTGGCTAGACCGGAGGATGTGCACTAGTACAGATAGGAACCAGAAACACAGGGAATCCAGGAAGGATGAGCCCTTCAGGACCAGTGGTGTGAGTGGTGATACTGGGAGGGTAGAGGGAGGATGGGTAGGAAAGGGTGAGCCGATTACAAGGATCTACATGTGACCTCCTTCCGGGGGGACGGACGACAGAAAACTGGGTTGAAGGTAGATGTTGGACAGGGCAAGATATGACAAAATAATAATTTATAAATTATCAACGGTTCATGAGGGAAGGGGATGGGGAGAAGGGGGAAAATGAAGAGCTGATGCCAGGGACTTAGGTGGAGAGCAAATGGTTTGAGAATGATGAAGGCAATGAATGTACAAATGTGCTTTACATAATTGATGTATTTATGGATTGTGATAAGAGTTCTATGAGCCCCTAATAAAATGATTTTAAAAAGAAGAAGAAACAAAAGAAAGAAAGAAAGAAAAAGAAAGAAAGAAAGCTATCTCAGAAGCAGCAACAGAGAGAATCCTAGGACCCGCAAGGAAGGTGAACCACCAGTGGAGCTGCCGAAAGTGGTGGCAGCTAAGACCAGAGACACCAAAAGGTGCTATATGGAGATCACGGGACAGCGAAAAGGAGACACGCTGAGTCAAAGCAGCGAGGTTGCACAATGAAACAGTGTGGTAGAGTGGCAGGTGGACTTCCTGTCCCATGTAGGCAAAGATGAAGGCACCAAGTGGCTGAGACCGCTCACAGTCAGAGAGAGACACGGCTGTTGGCTGACAGGAGGCGCTGCTGTGGACCACAGACTGTATCAGTGATGTCTTATGACCCTGACTTGTGGTAGCCTATTAACTTCCCAAGCAAACCCCCCTTAAGTGTATTGTCTGTGAGCTCGGGATGGCCACTGCAATGGGTTATCTAAACCCAGCAGAGAAAGGAGTGCCGTGGGTGGACAGGTTAGTGTCAGAAAAGGTGAAAGGAAGATGAAGGGTAGAGGTAACCCTACCAGAGACTGCCTTGTTGTGATCGGTGGAGTTGGAGTCTCCTTCTCCCTGAAGGAAGCAGAAGGAAGTCCGATATGGCTTCCTCGCCATTGTGCTGTACGAAGGATAGTGCTCAACAACCAAAATTAAGCAATTAAGCAAAATTAAGCAATGCAGCCCCCCCCCTCAATTTCATAAGTATTGAGGTTAGAAATCTGATAGATCCCATAGAATGTATGTGTCCTCCCTTGCCTACTGAGGCTAAGAGCTGAGGAAACTGGAGTAATCGCCTTGGATCTCAGAGCAGAAGTCACCTGCTGGGGATGGTAGAGCACCCACCATAAAAAGAAATAGCCTTCTCGCTTACGTAAGCCATTGTATATAGTATTCCTTTTGTTACCGCAAAGGAGCCCTAGTGGCAGAGTGGTTAAGTATCAGGCTGCTAACCACAAGGTCAGGAGTTCAAACCACCAGGTGCTCAATGGGAGAAAGACAGGCTTTCTACTCACGTAGAGAGTTACAGTCTCAGAAAGCCAACAGGGGCAGTTCTACCCTGTCCTAGAAGCTCACTGTGAGTTGGAGTTGACTCGGTGGCATTGAGTTTGTTTTTTCTGATTTTTGTTATAACAATTTAGCCCATACCCTAACTGATACAATGGAGTTTAAGAGCAACCTGAATCCTTGAAAGGACTTACAAAGTTATCAGGCACCAGTTCCTGCCTCTGGTCTACTCTCACAGAGGACCCTCGGTGTTTGCCTGAGACGATTCGAACCCCAGAGAGGACAGGATTTCCATGTGGTCTAAATTAAACCATGAAACTCTTTCTCGTCTTGTCTTTCTCTCCTGCCCTCCGCTTTTATGCACCATTAGGTAGACTAGTGTCCCCCACCCCACCCACATACACAAAGATGCCCATACCCCAACCTCTAGAACCTGGGAATATATTATGTTATTTGGCAAAGGAGAATTAAGGTAATGAATGGACTAAAGCTTGTTAATCAAATGACCTTAAAATAAAGAAATTATCTGGGCTCCAGATACACACACACGCGCACACACACGTTGCCATCAAGTTGATTCCAACTCATGACAATCCCATGTGTATCCAAATAGGCTTCATAGGGCTTCCTGGACTGGAAACTTTAAGCAATTTTCTATGGGGGTCACTGAGCTGGTTTGAACTGCCAAACTTAAGGTTAGTTAAACCAAAACATGAAGTCCACTGCCCTCAAGTCAAGCCTTTCTCTTCATGACCCCATGTCATTGCTGTTAGATGCCATCAAGTCCGTTCTTACCCAGAGCAACCCTCTGCACAACAGACTGAAATACTGCCCAGTTGCGCCGTCCTGACCATTGTTCCTGAGCCTCACCCCACTGTCGCAGCCACCATGTCGCCCAGCTCATGGAGGGCATTCTTCTTTTTTGCTGTGACTCTTGTGCTACTTTTCCAAGCAAGAGGTCCTTCTCCAGGGTCTAGTCTCTTCTGACAATATGTCCAAAGTAGGTGAGATGAAGTCTCACCAGCCTTGACTCTAAGGAGCACTCTGGCCGTACTTCTTCCAAGACAGGTGTGTTTGTCCTTTGGCCGTTTACGATGCTTTCAATATTCGTCACCAGCAAGGCAATGGAAACTGCCATGGGTCCAGGACACCCTTGGTCCTCAAAGTATCATCCTTGCTTTTCAATAGTTTAGAGTGGGCTTGTCAGCCGATTTATCCAAAGCAATATATCTTTTGACCTCTTGACTACTGCTTCCCTGAGCATGAATTGTGGGTCCAAGCAAGGGAAAATCCTTGACAGCCTTAGACTTTCTCCAGTTACCATGATGAGGAAACCTATTCACTTCGGGTGACACTGCTGGGCATTGGACATAACTTCCAGCATCACAGCAACACACAAGCCACCACAGTACTTACGACAAACTGACAGACAAGTGGTGGCGTGACCCTATAGGACAGAATAAAACTGCCCCTTAAGGATTCCAAGAAGCCCTGGTGGCATGGTCGTTTTGTACGTCTAACTAAAAGGTCAGCAGTTTGAAGCCACCAGCAGCTCTCAAGGAGAAAGATGGCGTTTTCTATTCCCATAAAGCAATACAGTCTTGGAAACTCCCCTGTTCTGCCCTGTCCTACAGGGTTGCCACCTTGATGGCAGTGAGTGGTCTGGGTTGGATAGGGTGTCCAAGGCTGTAATCATTAGGAAAACATATTACTCTATCTGTCTCCCATAGAGCAGCAGGCGGGTTCGAACTGCCAGGCTATCACCAGCAGGGCTCCATTAGTACCGTGCAAAACCTTTGTGTCTTTTGAATGTAGAAGTGGGTGAGGAAAGAGTCCGTGTCAGCATGATACCAAGAGAGACTCAACCAATCATGGTTGAAATTGAAGACGGAAGAGGAGGGCCATGAGCCAAAGAACGTAGTCAGCCTCTAGAACAGCGGTTCACAACCTGTGGATCGCAACCCCTTTAGGGGTGGAGTGACCTTTCACGGGAGTTGCCTGATTCATAACAATGGCAAAATTACAGTTATGAAGTTGCAACAAAAATGTTATGGTTGGGGGGTCGCCACAACATGAGGATCTGTATGAAAGGGTCGTGGCATGAGGAAGGTTGAAAACCACTGCTCTAGAAGCTGGAGGAGAAAGCAACACCATGAATTCTCCTTAGAGCCCCCAGGAGGAACCAGCTCTACTGATGCTTTGATGTAAGCCCAGCCTGGCCCAGGATGGTACTCTGACCTTTGGGACTGTAAGGTTATAAATTTGCGCTGTTTTAAGGCACCAAGCTGGTGGTTATTTATTTTTTGAAGCAGCCCCAGAAGCCCACACATATTACTTCTTTCTCCTCTCTATCAGTCTTTCCAGTTTAGCTTTGGGGGCTCAATTTTTTTCTCTATGAAAGTCCGAGTCAATGGGAAACAGAGGCCAAGGCCCCAGCTGGTCTCCTTGAAAACACCCAGCCCACAGAAAAGAACCAGCTCCCAAGGGAAGAAACAGTGACCAGGCTGATGCGGAGTCTGGACTGCGCCCAGCAACTCACGGATCCGAGACTAATTCCTTTTATGACTTGCTTTCAGAAACACCTATTTCATCGCACCCAAGATTCAGCCATCAGCAGCCCAGCCGTACTCTTTGTAAGCCCAGATCACCGCTACGATTGTCTCCTTTACCAAAGGTGCTTCTGGCCAAAGCCGAAGGGACCACTAGGTGATTACCACACTGAATGGAGGCGGAATTAGTCAGCCCTCTAATTCCAAAGTGTTTAGCTTTGGAGCACAAAAAGTTAAACACCTTCTTGCAACACATTGTAAACATGTCAGTGTGTTTAACATGTTAACCGTGCTCTGTTCGCCTGCCCGTGTGTTTAGAAAAGAAACAGGTTATGATGTTTAACTAGTAAATGGATGGATGTGCTCATAGCAGCTAGCACTTTCTAAACACTTGTGGATGCTTAAAATTATGATGTGTTTAAGATTTGAACACGTTTGCTTTTCTACACGCTTAATTCAATGAGTACTGGATGCAGCATGTTTTGGATTTTTTTCCCTCCTTTTTCTTTCAGACGGCAAGGGTTTGGCCATCTTGCAAAGGTCAGTCTACGATGGCAAACCCTGGGCTGCCCACTGTGCTTCTTCTTCCTGTACGTTTCTAGCGTTTCTTTCGTATCCAGACCTCGTGATCGGGGTGAACTCAGACTGAGATGGCAGTGGATGAAGCCATTCTTTTAAAGATGTCTGGAATGTGGTACAGTATTGAACTTTCTGTGCTCCAATACCAAACCCTTGGAGTTAGAGTGAGGTGAATTCTGCCCCCATTTCGTTCACTTTGGTGAGAGTGTCTGAAGGACCGGGCAGCATTTTGTTCTGTCGTGTGGCTACGGGTCAGAGCTGCTCAAGGGCCCCCAACACCACCATCTGAAGGGTGCTGCTGGCATCACCTGGACAGCGTTACCAATGCCATTTGGAACATGAAAACCTGTGACCATGAGTTGGACTCCTTCACACAGTAGCTTGTGGAGAAATTTAGGGACTCTGTCTTTTGTCTTGTCTACTCTGTCTGTCTGAGTCCTGGTGGTATAGTGCTTACCAGTTAGGATGAGATCCGGTATGGTTGGCAGTTCAAAACCATCAGCAGTTCTGAGGAAGAAAGCCTGGGCTTTCTACTCCTATAAACAGTTATAGTCTCAGAAACCCAGTCTCAGGTGAGGTGGGCAGCTATGTCCCTATGAGTCAGCATTGTCTAGATGGCAGTAAGTTTGGAGGTTTTTGGGACTCTGTCATCCAGACTAGTAACCAACTAGAAAAACCACTGTCTACTACTGTTAGCCTTCCAAGACTAGGCTCACCAGTCTTAACCATCGAGAAGGTAGTTTGGGGGAAGGTTGTCTGTCCACTCTCCTGTCCCTGGGGACTTCTCCACCCTGACCTCCAAGGACATATGAGCAAACATAAAGAGTAAAGACAGATCGGGGGTAAAGAGTTCAAACCAGGCTCATTAAGCACATGATCTGGTAATGAATAACAACAGAGGCCATAAATAAGAGACATAGGAAAAAGTCAAATCACATATTTCAGACATGTTAAGTGTGAGGGGTTGAAGAAGCTACAGGCACCCTGGAAATGCAGTTATTAAAAGTGGAATGTGGATTCACACCCTCTGAGCCTGGTCACCTGCTACTGGGAAAACCAAAAGAGACGGTGAAATAGAAAATACTTTGAAATGTAAAAATCATTGCAAACTTGTAAAGCTTCCTTCATGGGTGATATTCTTGATGCCCTTCCACAGTTTGTCAGGTCTGCTTTCATTAATATGCAATTTGTCAAATCTCTTCTTGAGATGGTCTCTAAACTCAGGTGAGGTAGACTCAAGGTTGTAAACTCAGGTGAGGTAGACTCAAGGTTGTAAACTCAAGTGAGGTAGACTCAAGGTTGTAAACTCAGGTGAGGTAGACTCAAGGTTGTAAACTCAGGTGAGGTAGACTCAAGGTTGTAAACTCAGGTGAGGTAGACTCAAGGTTGTAAACTCAGGTGAGGTAGACTCAAGGTTGTAAACTCAGGTGAGGTAGACTCAAGGTTGTAAACTCAGGTGAGGTAGACTCAAGGTTGTAAACTCAGGTGGGGTAGACTCAAGGTTGTAAACTCAGGTGGGGTAGACTCAAGGTTGTAAACTCAGGTGGGGTAGACTCAAGGTTGTAAAGTCAGGTGAGGTAGACTCAAGGTTGTAAACTCAGGTGGGGTAGACTCAAGGTTGTAAACTCAGGTGGGGTAGACTCAAGGTTGTAAACTCAGGTGGGGTAGACTCAAGGTTGTAAAGTCAGGTGAGGTAGACTCAAGGTTGTAAACTCAGGTGGGGTAGACTCAAGGTTGTAAACTCAGGTGGGGTAGACTCAAGGTTGTAAACTCAGGTGGGGTAGACTCAAGGTTGTAAACTCAGGTGAGGTAGACTCAAGGTTGTAAACTCAGGTGGGGTAGACTCAAGGTTGTAAACTCAGGTGAGGTAGACTCAAGGTTGTAAACTCAGGTGGGGTAGACTCAAGCTTGTATTTTTACCTCTCAGGAACTTGTTTTCATTTTCTTTAGCTTCAACCGGAACTTTTATCTGAGCAATTGGTCTACTCCACAGTTGGCCTTGTGATAGTAAACTTTTCCATGGCCTCTTCTTAAAGATGTTGTCAACTCAATCTTGTGCACTCCATGTGTCAATGTCCATCGGTATAGTTGCCATCTGTGTTCTTAAAACAAAGGGATTTTCAATGGAGTCCTCTGTTGTTGTTGTCGTTGCTGCTGCTGCTGCTGTTGTTGTTAGGGGTAATGGAGCCAGTTCTGACTCATAGTAACCCAATGTACAATAGAATAAAACACCGCCCGGCCCTACACCATCCTCCCAATTGTATGCTTGAGCCAATTTTTACAGTCACTGGGTAGATCCATCTTGTTAAGGGTTTTTCTTTTCTGGGCTGCCCTTCTACTTTACCGGCTTGAGCCCTGGTGGTGTAGTGGTTACACATTGTCAACTGCAAGGTCAGCAGGTGGAGGACACCAACTTCTCCACTATAGAAATACAAGGCTTTCTACTCCTGTAAAGAGTTTTATTCTCAGAAGTTGAGGCCGTTCAACTCTATCCTACAGGGTCGCTATGAGTTGGGATGGTCTCAATGGAAGTGAGTTTGTTTTTGTGTGTTTTCTGTGGTTCTACTTTACCATGCATGATGCCCTTTACCAGGGACTGGTCTCTCCAGACAACATGTCCAAATACATGAGATGAAGCCTCACCAGCCTCACTTCTAAGGAGCGTTCTAGCTGTCTTTCTTCCAGGACAGATCTATTTGTTCTTTTGGCAGTTCATGGTATTCTCAATATTCCTCACTCATGTGCTTGGACCAGTCACATTCTAGTCCTCAAAGAGACATCCTTACTCTTCAACACTTTAAAGAGGACGTAGGCAGATTTACTATCCAGTGCGACGTATCATTTGAACTTATGTCCACTGCTCCTATGAGCAATGATTGGAGCATGGATCCAAGTAAGATAAAATCCTCGACAACTTCAATCTTTTCTCCATTTACCATATTACTTCTTGGTTCTGTTGTGAGAATATGGATGTTCTTGACATTGAATTGTCATCTGTATTGAAAGCTGCGATCTTTGATCTTTGTCAGCAAATACTTCAAGTCCTCACCACTTTCAGCAATCAGGATGGTGTCTTCGTCATATCAGATTGTTCATAAGCCTTCTAATCCTGTTGCCGAGTTCTTCCCCATATTGTCCATCTTCTCGGATTATTTTCTCAGCATAGATTGAATAAATACGGTGAAAGCATATGACCCTTTTGCAAACCTTCTCTGATTTTAAACCATGCCATATATCCTTATTCTGTTTGAATGACTACTTCTTGAACCATGTACAGGGCCTGTATAAGCACAGTGAAGTTTTCTGGATTTCCCATTCTTCTCAGTGATATCCATAGTTCGTTACGATCCACACAGTTGAATACCTTTGCATAATCAATAGCGCAAGTCAATATTTTCCTGGTATCCTCTGCTTACAGCCAAGATTTACCTGCTGTCAACATTGATATCCCTTGTTTCATGCATGTTCTGGATTTGGCTTGAATTTCCAGAGCCTCCCTGTCAATGTACTGCTATTAACATTGCTGGGTGATGTTCAGCAATATTTAATTCGCATGTGGCACTGGTCAGTAAGTTTTCACACTCGATGGGGTCATTCTTCATTGGACTAGGTACCGTAAGTTGTTTTCCAAACATTTTAGTGTCGATGAGTGAGTGCTTCCAGTGCTTTATCAGCATGTTGATATTATTTCGATTGGTATTGGCCAGTTCCTGACACTTTGCCTATTGCACTAGTTCCTCAAATGCCTTCAATGCAGCCTGAACTTCTTCATTCAGTACCATGGGTTCTCAATCATGTGGTTGAATGATACCTAGTTCTTTTTGATATAGTGATTTTATGTATTCCTTCCATTTTTATTCTCTTTGAATTCCATTTTCTTCCCCCTCCCCCACAAAACCATTTTATTGGGAGCTAGTGCCCAGCTATCAGATAAAATAGTATCGGGGGCCTTAAAGGCTTCTTTCCAAACAAGCAGCCCGCAGCCCTCTAAGTGAGTTTTCCAATTGGATCTTACTGGTGCATTCTTTGAAGAATGTGGTGCACCTTGAAGATACAGAATTGAATGCCCCAGTGTTCTATGGAGCTCGGCCTGGGCCCCCAGGATGTGCCCAGAAATTGAAGCCAATGTGGCTTATTCAGTGCCTATTACCAGGGAAACTCTCTGCTTAGGGCCCTTAAAAGTATTTTTCGTCATTTCCATGAATGAAGAGGGACATGAAAGGACAGTCCTTTGATGGTGTAGAAGAGGTGAAGAAGAAACAAGTAAGGGAGGTACTGATAGCAATCCAAACAGATGAGTGGAAAATGTTTCCAACAATGGAATTGTCGATTTCAAGGTGATTAAGTTGTTTTATAAAAAAATTAAATACATAACTTTTGGGGGGAAAATTGTGGTGTCTTTGGGAGGTACCCCCTCACATTACAGCTCAATAAGCTCTGAGTATCTTGATTTCATTTTTGATGACTTGCAATTTTCCTAGATTCATATTTCATAGAGTTCACATTCTGATTATTAGTGGAAGTTAGCAGTTGTTTCTTCTCTCTCTCTTTTTTGTTTCTTCTCTTTTAAAAAGAAAAGCAAACTGATTACAAGGATCTACATATAACCTCCTCCCTGGGAACGAACAACAGAAAAATGGACATCAGACAGTGTAAGACATGACAAAATAATAATAATTTATAAATTATCAAGGGTTCATGAGGTAGGGTTGCGTGGGGAGGGAGAAAAATGAGGAGCTGATACCAAGGGCTCAAGCAGAAAGTAAATGTTTTGAGAATGATGATGGCAACAAATGTACAAATGTGCTTGACACAAGGGATGGATGTATGGACTGATGAGTTGTAGGAGCCCCCAATAAAATGATTTTTTAAGTCTATAAAGAAAAGATCAAAGTTGACATCATAAGAGAGGCTGAAGCTTTCCCTTAAATATGCTGCTATTGCCATCTAAATATGCCATCTAGTTGGTTCCAATGCATAGCTACCCTGAGTACAACAGAATGACATACCACCTAGTCTTGCACTACCTTCACAATTGTTTTTATGTTTCAGCCCATTTTAACAACCGGTGTCCATCCATTTCACCAAGGGCCTTCCTCTTTTACGCTGCTCCTCCACTTCACAAAACATGATATCCTTTTTCCAGGGACTGATCTCTTCTAATAACATGTCCAAAGTATGTGCGACAAAGACGTACCACCCTTACCTCTAAGGAGCAGTCTGCCTGTACTTCTTCCAAGACAGATTAAACATAGAATAGCTGTGGTAGTTACACAATCATATGCCAACTTGATCAAAGAATGAAGGGGTGAAGCCTAGCCTGTCAATCCGGTCACAGCTCGATTGATCCCTCCTTGTGGTATGGCCTTCTCATGAGGATTCTCAGAATTTTTCTTCCTCCCTGGAGGTGGGACACACTCTCTCTCTGCTACACATGCCTGTTGACAAACCACATGGAACCGCACTAATGGCAGCCAGAGCCCTGACGATGTGTTCACTGCCATTGGACCCACAGGACTTTCCATCCACTGGCTTGTGATCCTCCTGCAATTGGCATCATTGCAAATGCGCTGCATGAGTCTGAAGAGGAATTCATGGGCTAATATAGGACGTATGGACTAATATCAAACTTATACACTTGATCTGCACTGGGCTGGGATGTTTTATTGATGCATAATTACTTCTTGATATAAAGTACTCTCTTACATATATATGAGTGTCTCTGGATTTGTTTCTCTAGTCAACCTGGATTAACCCAATTAGCTAAAGTGAATAGAAGAAATGATAAATAAAAGAGCCGAACAAGAGACAATAACAGCTTGCGGAGACGAAGTAGAGTACTATAAAGCAATGAGCAAGACCAGGAGAAAGCCAAAAAAGGAAGAATATGCCCAATATGTATCAAGTTGGAAGAACTGAAGAAAAATACAAGCCAATATTGAAAGATTCTATGGGAAATTTTTAATGATACAGAAAGCATCAAAGAAGAAGGAAGGAATACAGAAGAGTCAATATCATTGAGAATGAGAATTCCAAAATACTTAATTGTGCTTATGTGGCACATGGACCAGGAGACAGAGCAAAGAGCACTACGTGGTTTAAAGTCAGGAGAGGTGTGTGTGTCAGAGTTTCATCCTGTGTACTTATTCAATCTGGAAGCTGATCAAATAATCGGAGAAACAGACTAGATAAAGAAGAACTCAGCATCAGGATCGGAAGAAGGCTAGTTAACAATCTCCAACATGTACATGATACAACCTTGCTTGCTGAAAGTGAGGAGGTTTTGAAGCACTTGCTGATGGAAATCAAACACTGCTGCCTTTACTGTGGCTCCCAGGAACCCGATGCAAAGAAAGCAGAAGTCCCACGACTGGACCAATAGATGACATCGTGATAAATGGAGAAAAGATTGAAGTTGTCAAGGATCAAGACATCAAGAACATGTTTCATTGGGAAAATCTGTTGCACACAGCCTCCGCAAGTGTTGACGAACAAGATGTCGCTTTGAGGACTAGGGTGTGCCTCACCCAAACCATGGTGCTTTTAATTTCCTCGGATGGATGTGCACGTTGAAAAATGAATAAGGAAGACTGAAGAAGAATTGATACGTGTGAATTATGGTACAGGAGAAGAATATTAAAAGGAACGTGGACTCCCAAAAGAACACACAAGTCTGTAAAGAAGTCCAGCCAGAATTCTCCCTAGAAGTGAAGATGGTGAGACTTCATCTCACCCACGGTGGACACATGTGCAGGAGAAGGAGGTCATGTTTGGCAAAGTAGAAGGGCCTCAAAACACGGAAGGTCTTCAATGAGCAGGATTTCCAGAGTGACCGTAACAATGGACCGAAGTATAACATTGTGAGGATGGGGCGGGGCGGCGTTCGAGTTCTGACATGCGTACAGTGGCTATGACTTGGAGTTGACTCTATGACACCTCACAACGACAGCAGCTAAGGCTTGATAACTCACTTTTTAATATGCAAAAAAGAAAGTATCTGCCTATATCTCAAGAGAGAGGTGGAAACTACATCTTGTCGGATTCTCTCTCTCCGCCCTCCCCGCCTACCCTCACCACCCCCATGCCCTACTGGACATGTGTCAAACTAGAACTGTGATCTTTTGGAAGGAGGTAACTGGTCTTTCTAACAAGGTGCCTCTCAGTGGCTTTGAACCACCAACCTTGGATTAGTAGCTGAGAACTGAACCATTCACATCAACCAAGGGAATCCACTAGAAAATTAGAAACCTAAAATGGGCAAATTTTGTTTTAAAAAACAACCCATAATTGAGCAAGAGTGGAGATCTTGTAAAGAAACAGAGTAGCTTTGGGGTCAGCAGTACTTGGAAAGGCCCTTAATCTTCCCCAGAAGCAGAGGGAAAAGAGAGGTATGAAGCCCACAGGCTTTGTGCATCCAACCACTGTCCAAGGATGGGCAGATTTGTGAAGCAGTCAGGAATATTTCCACTTCCTTGGAAGGCCAATTCTTATCAGAGCTAAGTGCATTTTGTGCAAAATAAGTGAATAAGAATAGCTGATGCCTGACTTAATACTTTCAGAAATTCAGATTTAATTGATCTGGGGTGTGGCCTAGACACAGATTTTTGAAAGCTCCCCAAATGAATCCAATGTGCAGCCAAGTTTAAAATATATTGCTGCGGTGTCTTAAGTGGTCTCAAATTGTACAGATATCTTTCATTCTGGCTACTTCTGTAGCTTAGCAAAGAGAAAAAAATGTGTGGCCCAGAAGCCACGATGGCTTAAACCCAACTGTTCCCTGTAAACCAATTACATCTGGCCTTCTGGTTTCTGTAGCAGGTTATGTGGTTTGGTGAATGTGAATTCTGCATACGGAGAAGAATTCATTCCTGATAAGCAAGGCTGATGAATTTGCCAAGTTGACACCACCCAGGATAGTCCTTGGTCAAAGTGTGACAAGTGGGTTCTTTAAGGACAGAAATAATCTAAGGCTTTCGAAACAATATCTTTATAATATAAATGTATTATTTAGACAAGCAAAAGAGAATCTTACTTGCTAGTAATAAGTTATTTAAAATATTTCCATGAATAAAATTATTCTGTGTAATGTGAGGTGTCATATTGGAGATGAATTAGCCAAAGCACTTCAGCATTCTTGGCATGGTCTTTCATTTTCCAGCGTTTTCATCACTCACAATTGGATAATGTTAATCACTTGCACTCACTAAAGTTTGAGGTAACTGCCATGGATCCAGTTACAAAATCATGATCAAAATATGACTTAAATATCTTTTTTTTTCTGGCTTCTCATCTTTGGAACCAGGTGGATGAAAGGTGATTTCCTGTTGGTCGGCCTCCCAGAGACGGGGCTGGCCTTCTGCAAAGCTCCATGGTGCCTGAGCAGTTCTCTGAGCCAGATAACATCTTGGGAGGTATATGAAAACATTCATATTTTAAATAATAAAATAAATCACTCATTTTCTGAGAATGGCAATATTCCATTTGTGACTCAGTTTCTGCATTTCAGCTGACTCTGCATTCAGCTTCACACCCAGTTGGCGGGTTCGTCTCAGGATTGGTAGGTGTTTTTAACTGGGTTCACTACAGAAACAAATCCAGGGAGACTCACGTATGTATAAGAAAGAGCTTTTCAAATATTAATTGTATATTAAGAAAACATCCCCCCTGGGAGAGGGACAGCAGAGAAGGGGGGAAGGGAGACTCCGGATAGGGCAAGATATGACAAAACAACGATGTATAAATTACCAAGGGCATATGAGGGAGGGGGGAATGGGGAGGGGGGAAAAAAAAACAAAACATCCCAGTCCAGTCCAGATCAAGTCCATAAGTCTGATATTAGCCCATATATCCGAGACTAGTCTATAAATTCCTCTTCAGACTCATGCAACACATGCAATGATGCTGAATGCAGGAAGATCACAGGCCAGTGAGTGAAAGTTTCATGGATCCAGTGGTGGTAGAAGCGCTGGCATGGGTCTCCAACATGGCTCCTCCAGCTCTAGGACTCTGGCTGCCATCAGCATAGCTCCATGTGGCTTGCCAGCAGGAATGTGAAGGAGAGAGAGAGAGAGAGAGACAGTCTTGCCTCCAGGGAGGAAGAGAGGAAAACTCCCAGAATCCTCATGAGAATGCCACGCCCACAAGAAGGCATCAATCAGGCTGTGACCTGATTGACAGGCTAGACTCCACCCCTATACTCTATTTAACAAGTTGACATGAAATTATGTAATTACCACAGTGGGCAGCCCATAAATCACAATATGCAACTTGCAAACATGATTCCCCAGCACGCTGGACAATGCCAGACCCTTCCATGCAGTCAAGACTGGTTTCCCATGTCTCTTGAACGCTCTATGTATGGGGGTCGGTTTCACACTTCTGGTCAACTGTCATCAAGCTCGGACTCGTGGTGATCACATGTATAACAGCAACATGTTGCCTTGTCCTCCATTGTCTTCAAGACTGTTACACAAGTCCACTGTGGTGACCATCCGGTAAGCTGAGTGCCTTCCACCCCTGGGGCTTCATCTTCCCACACTATATCAGCTGACGCTCTGCTGTGATCCACAGAGCTTCCTTTGGTGGATTTTGGGAAGTAGGTCACCAAACCTTTCTTCCGATGTGGCAAAGGTCCACTGTGGGTAACCCTGCTGGTTTTGACATTCCAGTGGCATAGGTTTCCAGACAGATCACCATACAAGCCACCATTGGTTGACAAACTGACAAGACTTCATTTCCTTTTTCATCGGTTCTCCTCTCTGTCTGCTACCCCAAGCCTACACTTATCATCTCCCTTAGAGGACAGAGAGCCACTAACTAGACTCTGGCCAGGGGATTGTGAGAGGAAGTGATGCCAGTCAGTTCCAGGCGAAGGCAGTGAAAAACCCGTAGGTGGTTTCCCGTTCTTCCCCACCTAGCTCCCCGATAACAGAAGGGGTGGGACCCTGTGGATCCCTGAATTCTGTGAACCACAGAGATACGAGTGTGTGTTTGAATGAGAAATGAGAATGTGTGTTAAAACATTGGGGTCTAGGAGTTGTGCATGGAAACATGACCCATACAGTATCTTCCACTTATATTAGTGATATTTATTCCCCTAATAGACAAGTGACCTAAGTTTTAACTTGTTTGACTGGCCTTAGTCCACTCTGGAGGGAATTGGCAACCGTCAGAAAGCTGTCCCTGGGTAATCCCTCCATATACTTGTACATCTTTACTTTCTAAAAATAGACTACCTCAAATATGAGACTTTACTCTGGTAAAACGATTCAAATGAAGACAGGCTTTATGCACAAGGTCATTTGTAAAGGATTACAGTACTTATAAGAAAAAATAAGCCTGCAACACTATATACACTTAACAATAGGGAAATCATTAAAAAATTTCTAGAAACCCTATGTTAGAATATTATTCTAAAACCCAAACTTACTGCCACCAGCTGGGTTCTGACTCATAGTGACCCTGTAGGACAGGCCAGCCCCTGTGAGTTTCTGAGACTGTAAATCTTTATGAGTAGAAAGCCTTATCTTTCTCCTGGAGAGAGGCTGGTGATTTCAAACTGCTGACCTTGTAGTTAGCAGCCCAACTCCTAACCACTCGGCTACCAGGGTTCCTGGGATATTATACAGCCATTATAAATGTTCATGATGATTTTCAGTCTCTCTGAAATTCTCTTTATAATAACTTTTAAAGCTACTTACCCATTTGTACCTTTAGTGATCCCTATTCTGAGAAAAATAAAATAAGATAAATCTAGAGAGAGTTTTACTTTCTTTTAAAACTTTTGGTAAAAGGTTACGACCCTGATACAAACCATTTTTATAGCTTAAAAATATTTTTATTGGGGGCTTGTACAACTCTGATCATGATCTATGCATGCATATTGTGTCAACCACATTTGTACGTTTGTTGCCATCATCATGCTCAAAACATTTTCTTTCTGCTTGAGCCCTTGGTATCAGCTCATTTTCCCCCTCCCTCCCCCACCATTTCTTCCTCATGTACCCTTGATAATTTATAAATTATTATTTTTTTCATGTCTTACACTAACCGATGTCTCCCCTCACCCACTTTTCTTTTGCCCATCCCCCAGGGAAGGGGTTATATATAGATCATTGTGATCAGTTCCCCTTCTCACCCCACCTTCCCCTTCCCCTTCTGGTATGGCTACTCTCATTATTGGTCCTGAGTTTATCTGTCCCGAATTCCCTGTGTATCCAGCTCTTATCTGTACCTGTGTACATGCTCTGGTCTAACCTTTCTTCATTTTAAACCATGCAATAGTCTCTTGTTCTGTTCTCACAACTGCCTCTTGATCCGTGTGCAGGTTCCACATCGGCACCATTAAATGGTCTGGAATTCCCATTCTTCTCAAGGCTAGCCACGGTTTGTTATGGTCCACACAGTCAAGAGTCTTGGGATCTTCAATAAAACACAAATGAACATCTTTCTGGTATTCTCTGCTCTCAGCCAAGAATCACCTGACATCAGCAATGGCAATCTTTGTCTCGTGTCCTTTCCTGAATCTCTAGCATCTCCCTGTCAATGTACTGCTGCAACCATTGTTGGATAAGCTTCAGCAAAACTTTACTTGCGTGTGATACTAATGATATCCTTCTATAGTTCACACATTCTGTTAAGCCACTTTTCTTAGGAACGGGTACAAATCTGGATCTCTTCCAGACAGTTGGGCACAGAGCGATCTTCCAAGTTTTCATGCACAGATGAATGAGGTCTTCCCAGGTTGCTGAAACATTTTAATTGGTGTTCCATCAGTTCCTGGTGCCTTGCTTTCACCCAATGCTTTCAGTACAGCTTGGACTTCTTCTGTCAGTATTATTAGTTCTTGATCATATGCTACCGTTTGAAATGACTGAATCTGGACTAGTTTTTGGTACAGTGACTCTGTTCAACAGGACGAATCACTGCCTGGTCTAGCATCACCCTCACAACCTTTTGTATATTTGAGCCCATTGGTGCAGCCATGATGTCAATCCACCTTGTCAAAGGCCTCCCTCTGTCTTGCTGTCCCTCTATTTACCAAGCAGGACGACCTTCTCCAGGCACCGATCTCCCCTGACAGTATGTCCAAAGCACGTCCAAAGCTAAAGTCGGCTCTTCTTCAAGACAGATGTATTTGTTCTTTTGCTTTGGTCTAGTCCTTTCAATATTCTTCTCCAGCACCACCATTCAAATGTATCGATTCTTCCTTGTTCAATGTCCAACTTTCACATGCACATGAGGTGATTGAAAATACTATGGTTGGGTCAGGTCCACCTTATTCTTCATAGTACTGCATATACTTGAATATAAACCGACCCGAATATCAGCTGAGGCACCTAAATTTATCACAGAAAACTGCATTTAAAATGTGCCGAAAAACTTGGCTTATACACGAATATATACAGTAACATCCTTGCTCTTTGGCACGTCAGAGAGGGTTTGAACAAGTAGATTTACCCAATGCAATGCATCATTTGAGCTCATTTCCCTTGCTTAGCAGAAGAAAGCTTCCTTGACTAATAAGCCAACCTCTGTGCTGCTCCCTGGTAGGAACCAGCTTGTCCACTCTCTGTGCCTACCTCTAAGTGGTCACTGGAGAATCTGGTCTTCCAGGGGACTTCCCAGCTCTTGCTAGTGCAGGACTGAGTGATCAGGGTGAAACAGGCTTGGCAGCAAACGGGAGGGCGGTATAGGATTGATGATAAGATTCTTTGGTAGCATACTTTGTAAAAATACTTTGATAAAAACAACTTGAAAACTTAAAGTCCATTTGATCCTGGTCATATCAGGAGCAGGAAACACCATGGACACTCTTATCTATTAATAATTTTAAAGCTCACAGTCTTCTTTCACTGACTCCTAGGCTCGGCCAGTATTCGCTCAGCTTCAGGGCAATTATCTTAAGGCCATCTGGAATTGGAGGATTGAATGGGGAGTCCACACCCTTCATCCCACTTTGATTAGCAGGCTCACCACCCCTGTAGGACAAAACACTAATTGCATCCCCTGCTAAGGCTAGTGTCTTAAATACCACTTTCCTCCGCTTGAGTTTGAGGTACAGAAGCAATTGATTTTGCAAACCAGCAAGGCTGAGGCCTAAACTGACTGAGCGTCCACTCATCTGGAACCTGTTGTTGTTAGGAAACATCACGTCACACTGGTTTTCATTCATAGCACCCGATGTGTAACCGGACAGGGCACTGCTCTCCAAGTCATCCTCACAACTGTAGCGTGTTTGACCCCCTTGCCGCAGCTGCTGTGTCGATCCATCTTGATGAGGGTCTTCCACTTTTCCTCTCTCTACTTTACTAAATAGGAAGTTCTTCTCTAGGGATTCGCCCTTGGGAGTAACATGTTCCAAATAAGCAAGACTAAGTCTTGCCCTCCTCCCTTCTGAAGCGTAGTCCGACTGTGCCTTTTCCGAGATGGATTTGTCCATTCTTCTGGCAGTCCGTGTGATATTCAATATTCAACAATGCATCAGCCACTCTTCTCTGGTCTTCATTATGAACTGTCCAGCTGTCACATGCACAGGAGACAACGTTTGGGCGTCAGGTGCACCCTAGTCATCAAAGGGACACCTTTGCTTTTGAAGACTTTAAAGGAGTGTGTTGGCAGAAGATTTACCCAATGCAACATACATTTTGATTTCTTGACTGCTGCTACCATGGGTGTTGCTTATGGATCTGAGCACAATGAAATCTCTCACAACTTCTATGTTTTCTTCATGTATCCTGATGTTGTTTATTGGATCCGGTGTGAGGATTTGTGCTGTATGGTGAGGTCTAACACATACTAAAGACACAATCACTACCCACTCCATGTCCCCGTAGGGAGATATCCTCCACATTTCAATTCTTTCCTCAACAATTAGCAAAAAGTGGGCCTGGGCTTAGGTTGATGGCTCATGTCAGGTATTCAGGGGCCTCTCGCCAGCAGGTGGTAGTCCAGCAGCCCCTCAGTGGAGTCCAGCGGCAGGTCTAAGGCTGATTTGGCAGTGGATACAGAAGACAGATGCGCAGCATAAAGTAGGAAAGTCCCTCCCAGCTCTCTTTTCCCCAGTGTCTGGCCACCTGGTCAGAATGATGGTGTGTTTACCCATGGCCCCAGACAGGACATGGTCCCTCCGGGCCCATCAATCCCGGTATATGCTGTATCAACCATACCTGGGAGACTGGTCTGAGTCCACTAGCCCACTGACAGTGACTCTCTCCTACTTTGTGAGGCCACAGGGCTGAGTCTGACGTCTCAAGTCACATGCTAACCATAGTGACCATCGTGTTTCCAGATTAAGGAACCAATTACCCAGAATTCCCTTGGCATTGCCTTCTCTGGGCAGGGTATATTCTTTATCGAGGACCCATGGTGCAGTGGGGGTGAAGATAAGCAGCTGCCTGGGCAGGGTGGCTGGGAAACACAAAGACAGCACAAAAGCTCTGCCTCTTCAATTTTCTCCTGCCTTCTCTCCAGTTCACACTTCCTCATGAAGAGTCTGGTCCTATGGATGACATCTATCCAGTGCCTCTTTTAAGAGCCCGAGCCACATGCTCCCATGCTCATGGTCTGAAGCTGTTAAAGTAAAGCCCCCAGTCACTGCCCCCTCCCAGTCCCTTCTCACTCTTCCCAGTCTCCTTCCCTACCTGTCCCTTGGCCCACCCCCCACATATGTTCCATCTCAGTGTCAGCGCAGTCCCTTTCGATGCACCACTCTTAAAGGGCACTCACTCACTCTGCACTAACCCCCCCAGGCCCTTAGAACTAACCCTTGGAATCCTCTTGGGAAGCAGGCAGAGGCATGAGAGAATTCTGGGCAGTGGTGGAAATGATGCTATGGCTTAGTTCTGTGGCCCGTTCTGCTTCAGACTGCGAGGACTGCCATGGTGCTGAGCCAGGTCCTCTTGTTACTGAAAATTATTTCAGATTTGGGCCCAAGGTCTTTTCCAGGACACTGGCCATCTCAGACTATAAGACCCTCAAGAGAACTGGGACCATTTCCAATAGAGGGCCAAGTCTAAGGGGCTGCTTAAAGGCTATTGCGGGAACAAGGAGGAAGAAGATAGAAGCAAGAGGAGGGGAAATGGTTGGGGGAGGAAGGAGAGCACCCCCTCTGGTCCAGGCTCCCTGCCCTTGCTAGCTGAAGTCTGAAGCACTCTGGGGCACATAGAAACTCAGACCATGTCCACTCATCATCACTGCGGTCCCACTGCCTGGCAGTGCTGGTTATCTGCTTCCATCATTTAGCCAAGACCTGCCTGCACCCTCGAAGCCCAGCCTGACCTGGAAGCATGCCTGAGTGATGCCTGTCTGCTCTGGTCCATCAGACCTGGGTCCACACTGCCACTGCCACTCCGGCTTCTCTGTGTTAACTACCAGGCCCAGGCAGTGGCCTTGAGTGATGATGTGGCCAGAGTCTGGGGCACCCTGGTGGCTCTCTGCAGAGGAAAGGGAGCCCAGGGCACATTCCAAGCCCTGTCAGCACTGGCTTAGCCCCTCAGTGGTGTAAAATCTCACGCCTGGAGCCCTGTAAGCTCCTGGTGCCAGCTGCAATTTTATTGGTGGTCTGTGACTTCAAAGGCCTCTCTCCCCTGTGCCTCAGCCAGGCAGACTGCAGAGCAGAAGGCCGTGTGCCCAGGGCACCAGGGAATTCCCCCAGACCTGGACCCAGCCTCCTCTCTGCCTGCCCAGCCTCTTTCTTTTATAGTCACAGGAATCTCTTTGCCGGCCCTCCCTGTGGCCACAACAGATGGAGCAGGACTGTCTGTTCAGGAAACTGCTTTCATAGACTGGCATGTTCCCAGTTTGTAGGCAAGATGCTTCTGACAAAGCATCTATTCAATGTCCCAGTAGAATGAATAAGAATCAATCAATTTCTCTCTCTCTCTCTCTCTCTCTCTCTCTCTCTCTCTCTCTCTCTCTCTCTCTCTCTCTCTCTCTCTCTATTCCCCTGGAGCAGCAGTGGGTAGGCAGGAGGGTGGGTTGTAGTCCAGAGAATGTTAGGAGCGCACTGGACATCTCAGCACTTCCTCTAAAACAGCGGTTCTCAACCTGTGGGTCACGACCCCTTTGGGGGTTAAATGACCCTTTCACAGGGCCACCTGATTCATCACAGTAGCAAAATGACAGTGATGAAGTAGCAACCAAAATAATTTTATGGTTGAGGGTCACCTCAGCATGAGGAACTATATGAAAGGGTCACGGCATTAGGAAGATTGAGAACCACTGCTCTAAAGGAAGGGGCAACCTGGCTTGGCCACCTGCCCCAGCTCTTGAGAAGTTCAGAAGAGATCAAGTGTGGATGCAGTTGGAGACGCTCTCAGACCACACTGCTGGTCCCTCCCTGAACTCCCCAAGGCAGCCTTAAAAGTCAGGGTAGCATTTGAGAGTCTCTGGGTTCACATCTCGACCCCGTTGTGCCTCATTTCCTCTGTGGGGACTAGTTCATATTGGCAAAGTCCTCGAAAAAGTCCCTGGCAGAGTGTAAATATGACAGGCGTGTTTGCTATCAGTTATAGCTACATACACACCTTGATCTTGCCCTTTTAATTATGCTCAAAAACAAGTAGGTTTGGCCTGTCAGTGAACTGACAAGCTCTGTCCATCTTTCCTCCACAACACACCCAGACAAACAGGCACACACTGCCCCAGCTTATGTGATGGCAAGGACAGTAAGTTACCACCCTTGTCAGGCCAGCCTACTTGTTTAAAAAGAAGATTTAAGGATAACCTGCTTCACACAGTGGATAAAATTGTTGTAAAAATTAAGCTCAATGCCTGGTCAGTAGTAGGCATTTGATGAATGGGTGCCCAATCATTTCATAAACACTTGCCAGCTGAAGGGCTGGTGACATCGTGAGTCACACATTGGGCTCCTAGCCATAAGGTCGGCTGTTCAAAACCACCAGTCGCGTCTCAGGAGGAAGATGAAGCTCTCTACTCCCATGAAGAGTGAGTCTCAGAAAGCCACAGGGGCAGCTCTATTCTTTCCGATAGGGTCCTAATGCATCAGGATCAACTCGATAGCAGTGAGTTTGGCTTGTTTGGCTTTTGAGCTGCAGGTGTGGCAACCTAATGGGCCACACATGGGACTGCTGACCACAAGATCAGCCTCAGAAGCCCCAGGGGCCCTATCTGCTCTCTCCGACAGGGTCCCCAGGAGTCAGACTCAACTCAATGGCAGTGGGGCTTGTGGCTGGAGACCATTTCTAAAGTGTTCAGTCACCCACTGGCGACGGATCTCAGAGGCAGACTGCTTAATACTCAAGGTAAGCTCAGGCTGACCTGTACCTGCCTACTAATTGAGAGTGCCCAGTTTGATGTGGTTAAACCAACAAGTCAACCAGGTGACACTGCCCACTACAGAGGAGGAGGCCTGTGCTTACCTTTCTCACTGGGCACTCTGCTCTTACCTGAGAGTAGATTTGAATACAGACTTGGATTCTGCAGGAAGGTGCTGTGGGGTTGGGGGGGAGGTGCCAGCCAGCCCTGGAAGCAGAATCTCCGCTGTGGGTTAAAATAGATCCCAAAAGTGCAATGGTTCCCTCTAGACCCGTCAATCAGCGCAAGCCAGCCCATGTGTACCTGCAACCAAACTCAAACTCGGGGCCATCGAGGCAATGTCAATGGATAGTGACCTTATAGAACAGGGTAGAATTGCCCCTGTGGGTTTCAGAGACTATAACATCCTAATGGGAATAGAAAGCCTCATCTTTCTCCTTTGGAGTAGCTGGCAGTTTCCAACTGCCGGCCCTGGAGTTAGCAGCTCCATACATCACCCTAAGTCCAGCAGGGCTCCTTGCTGGCCATGCTGGGAAGACTTGGATAGGCCCAGGGTGGAGGTGCTTGGGAGGAAAGGCTTCATCTTCTCCCTGGCTCTTACCAGCAGCGGGTACAGCTCTATACACCACACAAGCCCCAGCTCCATTGGCCCTGGCAGTCTGAATCCTACCCTGAAGAACTTTATGAAAAGAAAGCTGGTGACAGAAAAGCACCCCCCACACCCCCCACGCCTTCCCAGACTCTTGCTGGAGATGGAAACAAACATGGATGGAAACATGACAGCAGGGGAACGCTGGCCGTTTTGAAGTCTGCCCACCTGGGAGTGAAGCCACATTGAAAATCAATAAGGCATCAAGGCAGGGAGCTCCGAGAGCAGAGCAGACTGGGTACCTGCCTGTGCCTCCTTTACAGCAGGGAAGCCTTTGAAGTTGCAGACGACCAATAAAAACACAGCTGGCATTTACAGCTTACACTCTGCCCGCCTTGGCTTTTCCCAAGTTGCTAAAGCCTTAGCCAAAGTCACTCGGGGCTGGACTGTTGGTACATTCCATGGACAAAAACAGGATCAAGGATGAACTGTTGGTGTACTGGCGTCTTCCCAGGAGAGCCCTGTGTGGGGTTCCAGCCCTCAGAGGTTGTCCCTAAAAGCAGTTCCTAGGATCAGCTCCCTTGGAGATGCTCTTGTGATCAAGCTGAGCCCCAGGGCAGCTCCTCCAGGGAAGCTTCATTCTACTTGCAGTGCCTGGGTGTTGCCAAGCGTCAAGGCGCGGAACTGCCAACTGAAGAACAGAAAGTTCAAGCCCAAGAGGGCCTAGAAAGAAAGGCCTGGTAATCTGCTTTCAAAAGCATCGGCCACTGAAAGCCGTAAGTGGCACTAGCCTCCTGAGACTCTCACGGGGCGCGGGTGTGAGTCAAAGCCCACTCAATGACCACTTTTTGGTTTGTTTTGTTTCACTTTATTTCGCTCTCCCCTCTGCGGCCTTGCCTTGTTTATGCTGTCACTTCGTGCCTGCCCCCTGGGATAAACAACCCCGGATGCAGATGACACAACCTTCCCTGCTGAGAGCGAAGAGGACTTGAGGCACCTGCTGATGAGAATCAAAGACGACAGCCTTCCGTCTGGATGGCACTTAACACAGGGCTCCTCAACCTTCCTCCTGCCTCGACCATTTCATACAGTTCCCCGTGTGGTGGTGACCCCCCGACCATAAAATAATTCTTGTTGCTACTTCATCACTGTAACTTTGCTACTGTTAGGAATCGGGCGACCCCTGTGAAAGGGTCATTCGACCCCCCCCAAGGGATCGAGACCCACAGGTTGAGAACTGCTGTTATAAAGAAAACCAAGCTCCTCACAACTGGACCTGTAAGCAAAAGCATGCTAAACAGAGAAAAGATGGAAGTGGGCTGGCATTTCATGTTACTTGAGTCTACCGTGAATGCCCACAAAACCAGCAGTGAAGAAACCAAGGCGACACAGCATTGGGGGAGGCTGCTGCACGAGACCGCTGTAGAGTGTTGTAAAGCAGAGACGTCACTCTGAGGATGCGGTGCGCCCGACCCAAGCCACGGTCTTTCTGGCCACCTCGTATATGTGAAAGCTAAGGAAGACCAAAGACAAATTGGAGCATTTGAATCATGGCGCTGGCAAGGAATATTGAAATTGCCGGGAACTGCTGGAAAAGCAAGCGCATCTGTCTTGGAAGAAATACAATCAGAATGCTCCTTAGGAGAGAGGTTGGCAAGCGACTTTGCCTCACGTTCTTTGGACAGGGCGGGAGAGACCAGTCCCTAGAGAAGGACTCCAAGCTCGCGAATGTAAAGGGACGGTGAAAAAGAAGAGGAACTGGATTGACAGAGTGGCCGCAACAATGGACTCCAGCAGGACAGTTCGTGTGCGGATGGCACAGGACATGCAGTGTTTCATTCTGTTGTTCACAGTGTCACTAGGATGCGAGTCAGGGGCATCTTGACAGCACCAAACAACACTGGGGGAAGGACAGCGTGGCTCAAATGACACTCTCCCCTAAAAGATGGGGCAGTCCAGTCAGAGCAGAGTGAAGTGGCTACTATTTTTGAAAAGCCACAAGTTAGAGTGAGAAGATGCTTTGGCCTATTCCCCACCCAGTCCAGGGCTTATGGTGTTGACATGGGAGGCTCCTTGCCTTTTCTAATTTTCTATTCCCCACCATAACAAGCCCTTGGCATTTATAGAGGTCTAAATGCAGGTGTGGACATATGTAAATATATTTATATATGATGATGGGGAAATAGATCTATGTGCACATATTTATAGGTTTAGTATTAAGGTAGCAGATTGACATTGGGCCTCCACTCAAGTACTCCCTCAATGCAAGAACATGTTGCTCTATTAAACTGGCATTCCATGATGCTCACCTTCCTGACACAATCACTGAAGACAAAATGGGCGCATAAGCAAATGTGAAGAAAGCTGATAGTGCCCGGCTATCAAAAGATATAGCATCTGGGGTCTTAAAGGCTTGAAGATAAATAAGTGGCCATCTAGCTCAGAAGCAACAAAGCCCACATGGAAGAAGCACACCAGCCTGAGTGATCACGAGGTGCTGAAGGGATCAGGGATCAGGCATCAAAGAACAAAATATCATTGTGAATGAGGGGGAGTATGGAGTGGAGATACAAAGAAAGCCCATCTGTAGGCAACTGGACATCCCCTCACAGAACATTCCAGGGAGGAGATGAGCCAGTCAGGGTGCAGTGTAGCAATGATGAAACATACAACTTCTAGTTCTTAAACGCTTCCTCCCCACCACTATCACGATCCTAATTCCATCTTAGAAATCCGGCTAGACTAAGGTGACCACACGTCCCTCTTTTGGTGGGACAGTCCCGATTTTTAACAATTTTCCCACATCCTGTGCATTTTTAAAACGTCCTGATTTTTGGAAGAATGCACAATCTAGCATATACGGTTTTTTGCTGCCATGTGGCTATTTTAACAGGATATGAGTTTTATCAATGGTGTCCCGCTTTACCAATGTTAAAATCTGGTTACCTTAGACTAGACCAGAGCATATACACTGGTACAGTTAGGAACTGGAAACACAGGGAATCCAGGAAAGATGATCCCTTCAGGACCAGTGGTGATACCAGGAGGGAAGAGGGAAGGTGGGGTAGAGGGGGAACTGATCACAAAGATCTACATATAACCCCCTCCCCAGGGGACGGACAACAGAAAAGTAGGTGAAGGGAGATGTCAGACAGTGTAAGACAGGGGTCCTCAAACTTCTTAAACAGGGGGCCAGTTCACTCTCTCTCAGATCCGTTGGAGGACCGAACTATAGTCAAAAAAAACTATGAACAAATTCCTATGCACACATCTTATTTTGAAATAAAAAAAAACAAATGGGGCAAAAACACCTGGCGGGCCAGATAAATGTCCTCGGCGGGCCTCATGTGGCCCACAGGCTGTAATTTGAGGACACCTGGTATATGACAAACTAATAATAATTTATAAATGATCAAGGGGTCATGAAAAAGAGGGGGCGGGGAGAGAGAGGAAAAATGAGGAGCTGATACCAAGGGCTCAAGTAGAAAGCAAATGTTTTGAGAATGATGATGGCAACAAATGTGCTTGACGCAATGGATGTATGTATGGATTGTGATAAGAGTTGTATGAGCCCCCAATAAAATGATTATTTAAAAATCCCCGAAAAACAAGCCCTTGGCTTTATTCTTCATCCAACAAGCGTAAGACAGGTTCTCAGAATCAGGGCCCAGATAGGGAGAGAGACTAAGAGGCATAAAACATGCCAGGGGGGAAAAGTTCCAAAGCAGCCGTGCATGAATGGAAGATATTATACTGTACAATGCATACAGGCACTGGCAGTCCTAATGACCAAGCCCAGCCAATGTCAATAAACAGGGAACTATTAGGAAATTCATTTATCAAGGTCTTATTTATACTCCTATTTGTCAACCAAATTATTAGCTTGACTTGTGGCCTTTTTGGGTTTATTACAGGCTTTTCTGTCATCAGCTAAGGCAGGCTGCTGGAATGTCACACATAGGTAAGATCAGGGCATGCCTGAGCCATGCTGTCTTGGTGTTGGCCCGCCTTCTCAGAGTGCTGGAGAGCGCTTGCTCCCTTGCTCAGCCAGGTTCAGGAGCTGCCTTCAATTAATCAACAGCTGCTGCGCTTGTTGCCCAATTGTTGTTCTTGTTGTTGCTGCTGCTGGGTGTCATTCAGTCTATTTTCAACTCACCACAGCCCCAGGTGAGAGAGTAGAATGCCACCCCATCCCCAACCCCCATGGGGTTTTCTAAGGTGTCACCTTTATGGGAAGAGCCCTGGGGGGTGTAATGGTTGCTGTTGAGCTCCTCACCACAAGGGCAGCTGTTCAAAATTACCAGCTGCTTTGGAGAGGTGGGGGGGGGGGGGCAGGGAGGCTTTCTACTCCCTTAAAGAGTGACAGTCCTGGGGACCCACAGGGGCAGTTCTACCCTGCCCTGCAGGGAGGCTGGGAGTTGGGATGAATTCAATGGCAGTGAGTGTAAGTTTTAATTCGTTTGCTTTCACGCTTCCTGGAGCAGCTCAGCAGAGGTTTCTGTCTGGAGCTGCGGGAATGCCAACTCTCCCCTTTCCAGTTAGTGGCGCAGCTCATGTTTGTAGCCACATGTCAGTCCACCACGTCAAGGGCCTTCCTTTTCTCACTGTCCTTCTGCTCCACTAAGCTTCATGTCCTTCTCCGGGGGCTGCTCTCTCCCAACTGCCCGGCCAAGGTACGGGAGAGAAGTTCTCCCCATCCACACCTCTACGGAGTTTTCTGGCTGTACGTCTTCCGAGACGAATTTGTTGGTTCTGTTAACAGTCCATGGTACTTCGAACACGCTGCCCCTGCACCACAATGAAAACACATCAGTTCTTCTTCCGTCTGCCTTTGTCAACATCCGTCTCCATCTTTCACAGGATGATGGAAGCCATCATGGCTCAGGTCAGGCAGACAGACCTCAGTCCTCAAACTCTGAGAAGGTCTGTGCAGCAGATTTACCCAAGGCCAGGTGTTGGCTGTCCTCTTGACAGTTGCTTCCAGGAGCATGGATCGTGGATCCGAGCAAGATGAAATCCCCGACAACTCCAATCTTTTGACATGCTTACTGGGCCTAACTCAGTGGTTTGCGAATCACGGTTTCCTCTTTCAGAAATAAGCCCCCTGACGTGGACCCCTCCACCCACCTGCCCTTGGAAGGAGGTCGTCAGGAGGGGATTTGAGATTAACATTCACGAGGACACACAGGAACCCTTTGAAAGGGCCCTGGTAGTGTCGTGCTGACCACAAGGTCTGTGCTGACCACAAGGTCTAAGCCACCGGTCACTCCGTGAGGGGAAGATGCGGCTTTCTACTCGACAAGAGGTTTGTCGCCTTGGAAACCTACGGGGGCGGTGCTTTGTGCTACACGCTGCCAACTCATTGCTGTCATGTCCATTCCAACCCATAACATCAACCCGATAGGACAGGGCAGAACTCCCAGGCGCTGTCAACACTCTAAACACGTCTTGTGCGGCCAGAATGAGCTCTTTGGAGACACCCGAGTTGGTCTGGTCATGGGACTGTCTTCTCTGATCTTTCCTTCTTCCTCATCTGGCTCATTCTTCCCCCCCCCACCCCATCCCCACCCTCTGCATCTTCATAGCCCATCCCAGACATCACCGCCTCTAGAACAGGGCTTCTTAAACCATGGGTTGTGGGGTAGCATAACTGAATGTGAGGGGGTCAGGAGCACTTTGGCCACAAGACGGGGTTTCTGAATGCATATTGACCAAACAGTTATTCGAAATCAAATGAGTCATGAAGCCGCGGCATTTCCGGCAGCATTGCCCACGGGTTACAAAGTTCTGGGGTAAAATGGGGTCGTGTGTGAGAAAAGGGTAAGAAGCCCTACTCTAGAGAAGCTCCCCCTGGCCATTTCAACCAGAAAGATTTATCCCTCTCCTCCTGAACGCCTTCTTCCCAATGACTGCCCCATCTCTGATCTGCTCACACACAACTTGGTCAACTGCACCGGGGCCGGTAAACGAGGCAAGCTGGTCTCCAGCGCCTCCCAGCTCCGCCTCTCTCTCCACTCTATACGCCCCGACGGCACCTGCGGGCTGCAAATGGAAGCCGCTGTGCCAGCAGAAGGTTCTATCTCATCCCCTCACCCCACCCCAAAGTCCAAGGTACCCCCGTTTAAGGTCCTGTCCGTAAGCAAGTCACTATCTAACCCACCCACCACCCTGGCGTCATAGTAACGTAGAACTGCCTCATAGGGCTCCCAAAGCTGTACATCTTTTACATCTTTACCCAAGCAGACAGCAGACAGGCTCCATTGGTATTCCAACCACTGACCTATTGGCCAGCCCAACGCTGAAGCCTGCAGTGCCCTCAGGGCCCCTTCCACAAGCCAGGAAGAAAGGACAATCACCTGCCTACGGAGTCAAGGCCTTCACCACGGTCAGCTGCTCAGGTGCGCCGGATTCTGTAGTTGACACCGTCTCTCGGCCAGCGCTTCCTGTGGGGGAAAGAGATGTTCGCAGACAAGCGAAGGTGAGGGGCCGCGGTGGGATTCTGGGAAGCATGGAGCCCACCTCTGCTAACGGAGGCGAGCTTCATTGCTCTGAGAAAAAGGCATGAAGGGCCTTTCCCAGAATGGGGTGCAGGGCCAAGGTGAGCAGGCTCTCCAGCCTCAGCGCTCACCTCTGGATTCGGAGCCAGAATTTCTGACAAATCTCAAAAAATCAGGAGTCTGGAAAATGCTGTCAGAATCTCTTACCTTCTGTGAAAAGCTACTGTGCAGCCGCTCCTTTGTAGTTTGAAGAGAGAGAGAGAGGACCATCTTGGAAAAATCAGAAAGCAGATGCACCCATAATTGAAGTTGGCAAGGGGCACTCGAACGTCCACATGAGTGTTACAGGCTCTCCCACCTCAATTAACCCTGCGGGGCAGGGGGCTGTCAAGTCTTCTGTTCATGTGTCTTGGGTGGGAAAGAGAGTGGCAGGCGGGAGGCTTAGGTGCTCCGAGACCCCCAACCCCACAGCCACCCCAAAAGAATGGCCTGGGCCCCCCTGCCCAGCTGCAGCCAGCCAGGGACTCTCCTCCAAGGGAATCCAGGGCATGGGGACCCCAGGAGGGCTGAACAAGGCCTCTGGTCAGCTCTGTGCCGACAGGCACAACCTGGTGCCGCATTTTACTACCCGCCATTTACCATTCTGACGGCAAAAACAAATGTAAAACACCTGGAAATTTATGTCTCTGATGGGTCGAGTTGCACTGTTCTATAATATTAAATAATCCAGGCTGTGCGCTTCAAAGGCCGCCGGTCTCCGGGAGGCCGCCAGGGCGTGAGGCCTTGGTTAACAACACTGGGAGCAGGGACGGGTTGGGGGTGGTGGTGGTGGTGGTGGTCAGAGCAGGGGCTTGGAGGGGGGCGGGGTCTGAGGAAGGCGGCCCTAAAGAAGAGGGGGATAGGAGAGATTGCGCCTCACCTGTGTCCTGGGCCAACCAGCACGCTACCCACCAGAGCTGGAGCTTGGGGCACCAAGTCTAGGGGCAGGGTTACACCTGTGTCCCCGGCAGCCAGAAAGGCTGAGGGATGCCAGGGTGGCCTCCCAATCAGTTCCTTGTGTGTACCTACTGCGTTGGGCTCTTTAGATGCCTGGGCTCCCTTCCCCCTCCACACGCTTTGGTCCTAGTGCCATTTGCACAGGCCTGCCTTGAGAAGTCTATTCCCCACCCCAGAGCTTACCAGCTCGGGTTCAGCACGTGTCCCCATAGCTAACGCCCCTCTCTACTTCCACCTTAGCTCCACAATACCCTCCCCCAGGCTCTCTAAGCAGCGTGTGGCTCACTCCATTCTAAAACACAGAAGTTTTTGCTTTCTAATTGAGGACAGAGAATTCTGGGAGGAGACAGATCGCAATGGGTACGAGTTGGAAAGGAGGCTTCAGTAGAAAGAGTTCAAACAGTACCTAAGACTTGGGTAGACAAAATGGATCAGAAATGGAAATTTAGGGGGCACTGTGGGGACTCAGACCCAAGCAGACCTCTTCAGGGAATGAAGGCAAGAGGAGCAGCGAGTTGCATTGGAATGGGAGGGGCATCAGCATCCTGGCCCATCACAGCCCAACGCACAGACTGCCTAGAGGCATGAACACACAAAGCCTCCTGAGAACAAAGGGAAGTTGGCTGAGGACAACTTGGCCAGAGCTGGTCACAAAGGACAAAGGGCATGTTCCTGGAGGCTAAAACCAGCAGACCAGTCTCTGGGTTCATAGGAGACCCACTCCTCTTGGGGGTTTCTGATGGAGTGGAAATTATCTCTGGGATCTTAACCTGTGGGGTGTACTCGGTGTTCATGACAAAGGCCTTCAACTCTGCGCCTCATAGTACTTGTGGGGATCAGAAGGAAGTGCTTTGTGAAAGCATGTTGTCTCGGATTAAATAAATGAGGTCATCCTATGGCACTTGGGAATCAGGAAGCTGGGGAGAGTGGAGAACCTTTCAAAGGTAGAGCCAAAAGCTTCTTTGTTGCCCTGTCCCGTTGGGCAGGTCAGAGAGGCCCTGCTCCCTCCTAGTCCCTGTATGTCTCCTCTAAAGATCTTTGTCAACCCCTAGTAGTTGGCTACACATTGGACTGGTAACCATAAGCTCCACAGCTCAAACCCATCAGCACTCTGTGGGAGAAAGAGAAGGCTTTTTGCTCTGCTGAAGATGAAGATCAAGGTTTGCAGCCTTCAAGATGGATGGCAACTCAATGTCAAGAAAACCAAAATTCTCATAACTGCACCCATAGGTAACATGATAAATGGAGACAAGATTGACATTGTCTTGCTAAGATCCACAATCAGTGCTCATGGAAGCAGCAATCAAGGAATCAGATGAACTGGATTGGGTAAATCTGCTGCACAAAACTCCTGAGAGTATTGAAAGGCAAGGTGTTAAAGGATTAAGCAAGGATTGAAAATCCACACTTTGAGGATTCAGTGTGCCTGACCCAAGCCATGATATTTTCAATGGCCTTATATGCATGTGAAAGTCGGACATTGAATAAAGACTGAAGAAGAACTGGTCCATTTGAATTGTGTGGAGAAGAATATTGACAGGACCATGGACTCTTAGAAGGACAAACCGATCTGTCTTGGAAGAAGTACAGCCAGAGTACAGGAAGAGTACAGCCTTAGATGGCAAGACTTCATCTTACATACTTTGGACATATTGTCAGGAGAGACCAATTCCTGGAGCAGGACATTGTGCTTGGTAAAACAGAGGAGCATGAAAAAGAGGAAGACGATCAACGAGAGGGGCTGACATCGTGGCTACAACAATGGGCTCGGGGACAGGAACAATTGTGAGGATTGTGCAGGACCTTGCACAGGGTCGTGCTGGGTCACAATGGGCTTGGTGGTATCTCACAAGAACACAAAGAGCTACAATGAAAGTTACAATTTTACCCTGTCCTCTAGGGTCATTATGGCTTGGAATAGACTCAATGGCAGGTTTTTGTTTTGTTTTTGACTCCTTCACTGGGACACTGGACCCAGGAGTAAAGAAAGCGTTAGGAGGAGCTCTTCTGTAGAACTGGGCTCCCTAGAATGCCCTGGCTCCTTGGTGTCATAGCTGCCCTTGCTCCGTGGTGTCACAGCTGCCCTTGCTCCTTGGTGTCATAGCTGCCCTTGCTCCGTGGTGTCACAGCTGCCCTTGCTCCTTGGTGTCACAGCTGCCCTTGCTCCTTGGTGTCATAGCTGCCCTTGCTCCTTGGTGTCATAGCTGCCCTGGCTCCTTGGTGCCATAGCTGCCCTGGCTCCTTGGTGTCATAGCTGCCCTGGCTCCGTGGTGTCACAGCTGCTGCAATGTGGATATGAGTCATTAATCCAACGCACGCTCATCACAGAACTCTTCAGAAGACGGCCTCCCTCAAGGACTGAAATGCCTGGGATCTGGGCTCCAGGCCTACCACTGTGTCTGTCCGGCTGTGACCTCAACTGAAGAAGTGACGCTGGTAATCCTGGCCTCTGTTTTCCCACCTTACAAACTAGGATGGTGGGCTCCACTCCCTGTAGTTGTTCTTCACCTCGGCAGTATAGCAGAGCCATCTGAGGAGCTTTGTAAAAAATGCCTTGCCTCGCCTCTAGCCCCAACACTCTGATTTAATTGGTCTAGGATGGATGGGACCCACCTGAGACTAATAAGCCAGAAGGATTGGGAACCCGTGTGCCTCTTGAGGATTTTACCCGGCAAACATCAAGTCTATGTGGAGTTGCCAGGGGCTAGAACATTAGAAACTCAACAGGGAGCTCCTGTGAGTTCAGTTGCTCTCCTGGCATGAAGTGGGGCAGTCCTGGCCTTGTGATGTACATGTTCACTGGCCATAGACATATTCGATTGACCTGCCCTACTTAAGTGAGCCCTACAAGGTCTGAGTTGAGCTCCAGTGTCACTCTGGGCAGCATCCCTAACAGAAGGCACCACCGGTCACTCCTCTAAGCCTCACGGGAAACAGAACTTTGAACTGTCCACACTACAAAATATGGGAGAGAACATAACTGTGAGATCACTGCTAGATGGACCAGAGGGGCAAGGGGCATGAGGAGTAGTGATGAGTTCTCCATCACAATGATTAAAAGAATCTTATTTGGGGGAGGGACAGCGGAGAAGAGGGCAGGGGGAGACGTCAGACAGTGTAATATATGACAGAATAATAATAATAATATATGAATGATGAAGGGTTCACGAGATGGGGGGGAGTGGGGAGGGAGGGGGAAAATGAGCAGCAGATAGTAAGGGCTCAAGTAGAAGGCAAATGTTTTGAGAATGAAGATGGCAACAAATGTACATATGTTCTTGACACAATGGATGGATGTATGGATTGTGATCAGCATTGTACGAGCCCCCAATAAAATGATTTTTTTAAAAACAGAATCTTATTGTAACCCCTTGAAGAATATCAAGCGGCAGATGGTGGCGGTTGCAGAGGCCTCCAGCAAGTCCAAGTCCTGCCCAAAGCCAGGAGAGGTGCTGTTCGCCCCAGGTGAGAAGGGCTGGTCTCCACTGGGCCTGCTCTAATGAACTAGAGTCACTTACAGTTAAACGCCTGCTGGTACCATGTTTAAATGAGCAACTGCTCACCAAAAAGTCAGTGGTTCAAAACCACCAGCTTCCCCACAGAAAGACCTGATCATCTATGTATGGATTGTAGCCTAGTAAAGATTACAGGTCAGCTCTATCCTGTCCTACAGAATAACTATTATGCCTGCTCCTCACTTACCAACTGTGTCGTTATTTGGAATTTTGCATTATGACAATAATAAAATAATCTGTCCAACTATTTTACATATTGAGGATGTATATTGGAAGTAATAAACACCAAGGTGTGAATCAAACACTGTGTTACTTAAGGTTCTGTGTCAACTTGACCGGGCCAAAAATCTCCTTGGTTTGTTATGCAATGAGGTGACCTGGCAGTTATGTAATGTACTCATCCCCATGTTGTGATCTTACGTGATTATCCTCCATTGATTTCCACATAACAAGTTAGATTTTGGAACCTGATGTCCATAAGTAAGAAGTGAGATTCAATAAGTGAAATCTATTTCATAACCATAGGTATGTGTGTGTACATATATACACACATATGTTTTATGTATTTATTATATATATCACACAATTGACCTGCCTGGGATGTTTTTCTTCTTTAATAATGATTTTATATATGTTTAATCCCAATGTGGCTGAACTGAAGGGGTCTATTGACAGTTCACAGGCCCTTAAAAATAAATGAAGCTGCTATTAAGGTCACTATTTATAGATTAGGCACCTAATGTAAGTTAATGACAAAATGAACAGTGCAGTAGACCAGGTCTCCTGAGTATCTACCTGCCTTGATCTTATCCTCAGCCCACACTGATATTAAGTAATTCCCACCCCTTCCATTTACAAGCAAACTTACACTAGTCATTCATTCAACAAATTTACTCTTACTTTAAAGATTTTAAAAATACATGACTTAAAATGATGTTTAGAGTAGGACTTCACCTTTGAAAATGTATATATTACATCTGTGCTGAAGAGCACACGAACAAAATTAAGTACATCAAATCGTCAACCTTAGATATCTATAAGTGATGAGAGCTTTAAACATGAGAATTTACTTTCTATGTATTTTACAGCCTTTAAAACGATCATGTATTAATGTTGATTTTTTAAGTTTGAGATTTGGTTTCAGCAAGCTGTACAAGAGTAAATTCCAGTCCGGCCCCTTCTGTGTCTCACAAGTTCCAAACTGGCACCAGTCTGGATGGGAAGAGCAATTACCAAGAGAGATTTGTAAGTTAGCACCCCAAGCAAGGCTGAAATGAATGGCTGTTAGCCATCGGAATGGCCGATTTCTCAGGGATCACTCCAATTAGAATCTTCTCCATGGCTTACAACACCAGCCCTCTGACTTCAGACAAGGCGCATCTGCAGCACAGCTGGGGCAGCTGGGTTGGAAAATCAATCACTGCCCAACAACTGTGCGACTGAAAGCCCATCAATCAGAAACATAAGGCATTCGCTCCATTTATAAAACACATACATTCGCCTGCGCACCAGCAAATGAAATAAGCAGCTCCAGCTCCTGGAGTCCTGTAGAAATGGCAGCGCCAGTCATCTTTGTCTGTGGAGAATCACGGGCAGACCCCCTACGATGGAACAATTCCACAGCAAGGGCTCCCAGAGGACCCCTCGCCCACATCCACAGGCCCTCCAAGCCCTAGCCTTCCACACTGACCTGCTCCCTCCTGAGAACCACACGCAGAGAGGCTGACTTTTGAGACTTTTTATTGAGCCTGACAACTGGTCTCACCCAAACTGTAAGAACCCATCCGTACGGGAAGAATTTCTTTACAATCTTGTCAGGTGGCCATTTATGCGTCCTTCCTTGCCTGCCTGCCTTCTTCCCTCTCTTTCCCTTCCCTTTTCTCTTCCTTTTTTTTGTCTAAAATTCCAACTTGGAAGAAAAACTGTCTTTCCCTTAGTTCACGGTCGGGTAAGGAGCACATGTGAGCTGATTTCTGGGTGACCCATTTTCTCAGAATCTCTCATAGATTTAATTGTGCCCCCCCCCTACCCCTAAAGTGTTGACGCCCTCATCCCTGGTGCCTGTGACTGTGAGTCTGTTTGGAAATGGGGTCTTTCTGGGAAGATGCCATCAGTTAAATTCATACTAGGTCATCTCGGAGTAGGGTGGCTCCAAGCTCATCGTGTCATGCTGTCTTATGACAGCAGAAACAGACACCCATGGGAAGGCCCCACATAAAGATGCAGCTACACACCCACCCAGGGCTACCGGGAGCTGAAAGGGACGAGGGAGGAGCTTCCGCTAGAAGGGACACAGACAGCAACCTAGATTGGGACCCCTGGCCTCCAGGAAAGGGGCCCTCGTGGAGCATTGGTTAAGCACTTAGCTGCTAACAGGAAGGTGGGAAGCTTGATCCCATCCAGCCACTCCTTGAATGAAAAAAACCTGGTAATCTGCTTCCATAAAGATGACCGGCTGTGCTTCACAAAGGGGCGGTGGGTAGGCGGGTGAATAGGAGCGTGAATGGACTCAATGACACCTACCCACCACAACATCCCCAACTGTCAGACGATCATTTTCCGTTCTCTAAAGCTTCCGATTGTTGGCATTTTACTCCAGCAGCTCTCAGAAACTAGGACCCCCATCCAGAAGACTTTGCCCCAAGGTCCACATCAAACATGGCCTCCCAAAAGGTTTCAGAAACTGCTGAAAATAGACTGAATAAACGTGTGGACAAAAGAACGAACTCTAAATTCGTCCACTTAGAGACGTGTCCCAACTGCCTGTCCTTCCTTCAGAAGCCCTAGTCTGGTCTGGGTGTCCTCTCATGAGCCTATGGAGTAAGGGGGTTGGTCATTGAGCTTTGGCACCACTGTGGGAGAGAAAGACAGCCCTACCAGTATCATTGAGAAGGGCAAGACAAGTCTCCCAAAGGAAATTAGATCGGCGAAACTGTAAGACGGAACAGAGTCACAGGACAGGTGATGGAACAGACTGAGAATTAAACCAAGATCTTCTGGCTCCAAACTCTCCAGCCTTCTGAGTATAATTTTATGAATCAAAGCATCGAGAGGGTCTAGTGTTCCTCAAAGTCATAGAAGTCTTCCTGGCTGACCGATGACCTACAACTCAGAGCTGCTTCTGAAAAGTCAAAGAATAGCCCAACTCACTCCAGAGAATGCCCCCTCCCCCGCCCCCATGGCCTGCCCAGGCCAGCCCAGCTCGGAGGCTGACGTCTGGGTCCTGCAGACACGGCTACAGGCATGTGAGGCCATCTCCACCCAGCCCCTGCCCAGGCCCAGAATCCTGAGGGTGTGCTTCCTACAGCCCTGGGGTTCCTTCTCACTGGCTTGGGGAAAGATAGGGGGAGCTGCCTGTGCCGGTGCCCTTAGGAGCCTTCCCTTTGTGAATAAGGAACATATCCTCCTGGGTGGGCAGGAGAGTGTGCCGTTGGGGGCTCTAGACTGTTCTAAGAAATCTAATAGCTGGATGACTACGGTGTTGGAAAAACCTAGACAGAAAACCCAGACTGCCAAACCACATCACACCTAGGGCTGAGCTGTGAAACTATTGGGCAAGCAGGCCACACTTGCCCAGGGAGCTGAGTCTAACCTAGGCTGTTCAGAATGGTCATTTAGAGAGCAGTTACAGAGGATACACCTATGACAGGTGGCAGAGTGAGTGTGTCTCTGTGTGGTTCCCAAGGTGGGATAGGGTTCACTGGAAGGACGCTGTAGGGGGACAGGTTGCAGACTGGCACAGGAATGAACAGAACTGTCTACTGTGATACGAAAGACTGCCTGGTTTGTCGTGGGCTCCTCCGCAGTGGGCTGTTCAATCTTCATGTAGACAACCCCATATGGTGGGCCCGAATACCACCGCACTGCCACGGAGTTGGCTGTAACACAGAGTGGCCCTGCAGGACAGTAGAGCCACCCCTGTGGGTTTCAGAGACTAACTCTTCACAGGAGTAGAAAGCCTTGTCTTTCGCCCAAAGCGTGGCTGATGGTTTCAAACTGTGAACCTTGAAGTTAGCAGCCTACTCTGGCAACAAGGATCCTCCCCAATACCTTAGACCAGCGGTTGTCAACCTGTGGGTCGCGTCCCCTTTGGGGGTCAGGCAACCCATTCCCAGGGGTCACTGGATTCATTGCAGCAGCAAAACGACCGTTATGAAGTAGCAACAAAAATAACGTTATGGTTGGGGCGGTCAGCACCACATGAGGAACTGTAGGAAAGGGTGGCGGCATGAGGAAGGTGGAGACCCACTGCCGTGTAGTATGATGTTCTACATGGAATCATGGAATGGGTGAGGGTAGAAGGTAAGAAATGGCCATTGTTAGACTTCCTTTCAACCCTGGGGTTTCTTGGGTTCCAGCGTCCGTGTGTGAGCCCTGTGCCTCCTCTTTTCCAGCCTTCCAACTAAGTGGTGGCCCCCATTTCCCAGCTCTTCTTGGCAAATACCAACTCCCAGAAGCATTTGGAACAATGAAACATGCGGATTCTAGATCTGCCCAGGACCATTACCCAGAGTAGAACTTCCCAACCTGTACTCTACGACATAGCAAGATTAGGTACACTATAGTTTGAGAAAGATACATAATTTGGATTTTTAAAAGACACACACACAGAGATAAGTCTCCCCACGAACCTGGAACCAAAGAGGAAGACAACCTTGCAGAGAGGTGTTCACGCAGCTCTTGCAGGATCACGGAGCCCACAACAAGGAAGGAGCTGGGCCAGACACGCAGGCCGAAAGTAAGGACTGGGAGGAGGCTTCCCTGCCTGTGAGTTGAGCAGACGAAGAGCTCCATGACTGTTCAAGGCTCTGGTCTCCCTGGAGGCCAAGGTGAAAGATCAAAGCCTTGCAGCCAAGGCCTGGCCTTGAACCCAGACTGGAGACTCAAGCCCCGGTGGCAGGCCTGGGTTTAGACGAACTTTCTGGGACACTGTCTAAACAGAGGACTGACTGAGGAGAGAGAAACCGAGAGTGTCATCCCACTCAATATGGGCCTGCCCACAGAAAGTCCAAATCACGTGAGGGAGACTGGCACCGAACAACAAGCCAAACAAATAAAAACCCAACATCCCACCAAGAAAATGACAATCAGAAAATGGTGTCGCTTCAGATGAAGCGAAAATAATGGAGAAATCTGAAAATGCATTTAGAATCAGTATGTTTAGATAAGGAGCCCCTGGTGGTGCAATGGGTGAAGCACTGACTGCTGACTGACAAAGGAGCGTCTCAAACTCTCCCCGAGACTCCTGGGGGGAAGCAGGCGAGCTGAAAGGTCACAGGTTTGCAAGCTTGTGGACCAGTCTGCACATCTGGTCGTCATGCTTTGACAGGGCTTCCATGGCCAGTGATTGGGATGTCTTTGGTATGTTGAGGTAAGAGAAGCAAAGGTAAAAGTAACATACTTCTAGAATTAAGAAAAAGAAAAGAAATTAAGAAGATACAGTTTTTAAAAAGAAAACATGGAAATTTCAGAAATAAATACATTGTTAATGAAATTTAAATTTTAGTAGCATAAACCCAATATGGCACACAATTAGAGAACTAATAAATGGGAAGTTAGTGCATAGAGATGTACTCAAAATAGAATGCACAAAGAAAAAGGAATAATTTATAGATATATATACATGCATACACATACATATATGTATATATGTGTGTGTATATATATATATATAAAGTTCACTCCTATAGAGTTGATTCCAACTCATAGTGACCCTATAAGACACAGTAGCACTGCCCCTGTGGATTTCTGAGACTGTTAACTCTTCACAGAACTAGAAACCTCGTGTTTCTTCTGCAGAGCTGCTGGTGGTTTCAAACAAATAACCTGTGGCTAAGAGCCCAACTCATAACCACTATATCATGTAGGAGAAGGTACCAAAAAAACACATGAAAAATCTCTGCTAGATAGAGCTTTCATAGTACGCATAGGCAAACATTGAGCAATTTGCTCTGAGTTAGTGTACCCAGTGGTGTCACCTGGGAAGGTTCTCTCTGGTGACAGTGAATTTTTTCATTAAAGCAGTTTCACTACAACCTTGTTTTTTGTGATGGCTGATTTAAGAGAACAGCTTGTGGTTGTGAAATTTTGTTTCTTTCTCTGGAAAAAAATGCCACAGAACTGTTGTGATGTTGAACACAACTTACAAGGACAGCGCTATGGGAAAAACTCAAGTGTACGAGTGATTTTCTCATTTCAAAAAATATGAAATGTCAGTTGACAGTAAACCTCATTGTGGACATCCATCAACTTGCTGAATGGTCCAACATGTCTACTCATAGTGCATTTGGAGTGTGTTCCACCGGGTCAGACTGTTAATCAAGCTTTCTATTTAGAGGTTCTGAAAAGATTACATAACAGTGTGCAACAAAAAAGGCCTGCTTGATGGCAGATGGGAGACTAGTTTCGCCACCACGACAGTGCACTTGCTTATACAGTCATCTCAGTAAGTCCGTATATTGCAAAAAAAAAGCCCAGCATGCCTCTCTTGCTCCACACACCTTACTCACTTGACCTTGTTCCAGGTGACAACTTTTTGTTTCCATAAATGAAGAGGGACATGAAAGGACAGTAATTTGAGGATGTGGAAAAGGTGAAGGAAACAAAAACGAAAACGAAGGAGATGCTGTCAGCAATCCCAGCTGATGAGTTTGAAAATGTTTCCAACAATGGAATTGCAGATTTGACAGATGTATTAAGTGTAATGGAGAGTACTTTAAAGATCATAAGATTGTTTTGTTAAAAAAATTAAATACATAGCTTTTGGAAAAAAAACTCTGGTTTGGGGAGAGTACCCCCTCCTGTACATGGATCTATAAGGATCAAATGGGGAATGGCCACCCAAAAGATGAGACAGGAAATTTAGAGGGCAGGGAGGTCATGCTACTGGAGAAGGGACACTTCAGAAAGGCAGGTGAGAGAGGAAAATCACCAGTGGTGAATGTCCTGCTATTCTCAACAATGATAATAATGTGAGAAATAAGAAAGGAGATCTGGCATATAGATCGACAGATTCGCATCAATGGTTAACAGGAGCCTCAAAGAGGTGAAGCGTGGTCAAAGAGGATGGAGACAGAGGAGGGACGCTCCGAGAGAAGTGGCTCTGGGGAGTTTCCGAAACTGAAAGGAATGACTCCTCCGATCGGAAGCGGTCCCTGAGTGCAGACAGGGATCCGGAAAAGCACCCGGACACCTCGTCGTCAAACTCTGAATCATCAAGCAGAAAAGGAAGAGCATAAAAAACTCCTGGAACTTGCTCCAAAACTGCTCAGAGAAGAAGCCCTCTGGGAAGCTGGGACGAGACTCTGACACACTAGGAAGGAGGGGCCAGTTCTGTTCCAGGGAGACTTTGAACTTCTCCTGCCCCACCCTCGCCATGCAGACCTGGTGCCCCACACCCACAAACCCACCCAAGGAGGAAGCCCCTCGGGTCCTTCCCGCCCACCCTAACCCAGTCGGCTCTCCATAAAGGCCCTCAGAGATACAGCAGGGCTTTCTGGAATTTGTGCCGAGCATGGAGGCCAGAGCTTCTGTCTGCCACTGCACTAAGCCCTGGTTTCCCCCGAGATTGGTCTTTTGGCAGGCATCGAAACCCTTCCCTAGCTATTACCAACTGCTGTTTTTCTTGACTTTGTAACTTTCACTTTTTCCCACACTATGTCACTCTGGAAAAAATGTAAAAATGGGGCTTTCACATGTTTGAGACACGGAGCAAACTCCCATTGGAAAAAATGAACTATCCAACCAGGAGACCCAAGCCTGAGTCAAACTTTCCACAGAATCAAGATCTCTGCTTGTGACTTGAAAGGTGAAATTAAGTCATACTACGCCAGCAAATAGCGACAGCCATTCAGCAGGCTACTCCTGTCTCCTTGGCTGGATCACAAACCGGCACAGAGGCAAATTCAATTACCTGTCAAGAGCTAAATAAAAGGTTTGCTTCATCTAATACTCCCAGTGTGGGGTACAGCTAGGAAAACAAGGCTGACGTTCAATCGATTTGCTATTTACAGAGGCAGGGAGATCCACAAGTGGGCTACTTGGGGCTTTGTGAAGTTTAAACAGCTTTTCCTGCTTGTGCCCACAGCTCCCTCCTCCACAGCTAGATTCAAAGCTGCTGCCCAGTCCAAGAAGTCTTGCATCTTCCTTAAAAAAAAAAAAAATCTCATACGCTTCCTTTTCCGAAATAAAACATGGCTGGCAAGGCTAGCAGAGAGCATCCTGCTTTCTGACATCGGCTGCCTATTCGCTAGGGCATCTGCCCACTAAGCTTGATCAGCCATACGTTGCAAGTAGAAGGTTTTGCTAAAGCCGGTGAGTCACGCAGTTGCTGAGCCTTGGTTTCCCTAGCTGTAACGGGGAAAGCCACCTGGCCACATCACAGGTTGTTGATTGCCACGGAGTGGACTCTGACCCAAGGGAACCTATGTATGTGCAACAAAAGTATCCGCTACCACCCGTATCATCTTCACACTCTCTAGCATGCTCAAGTCCGCTGTTCTGACTGCTGTACCAATTCATCTCACTAAGGGTCCCTCACACATCCCCCAGTGCGATGTCTTCCTCTAACCACCGATCCTGCTGATGGCATAGCAAATGGGTCAGACCCTGCTGTGAGCCACACGATTTTCAGGGGTTCATTTTGGGAAGCTTTCTTCCCAGTCTGAGGTAGCCTGGCAGTTGGTGGCACAGGATTGGAGGGAAGTGTCGTCATGTGTAAACAGGCCCTGGGCAGATACCAGATATTCCGTGCTGGAAACGATCTCCAATGCTGTTTCATTGTCTGGAGTCGGAGGGCCTGGGGAGGAGTAATTTCTATCGTCAGAGAAGTTGGAACTGAAACGTGGTGCAGCATACCAGGAACAGAGAGGCAGGTGGAACTGGGCAGAGCGTGCAGTCGGGGAGCAGGCCGGGAGAAGCGGCTCCCAGCACAACCCAGATCGACCCCAACAGCCAGGCCTCTCCTGCTCACGTCGCCGAGAGAGCAGAAGGCAGACGGGGCCAGTCAGTAGCTCGAGTCATCCCAGCTTGCGTCGGGGAAACAGCGAAGAGCCTGTGAACAGAGCAATTCCCTAAGGCATCTGTTCCTCTAGGACAATCAGCCATAAACCATAAGCAGAAAGGATGCTTTAGCACCAGGAGACATTGGGGAAGCAGGCTAGGGTCACGTAGTTGCTCTAAGCCTCAGTTTCTCCAGTTGCAATAGGGGGAAAGTGCCAGCCACCTTACAAGACTGTGGTCATCCTCTTTGTATTCTGATTCAAGGGAACCTTGCTGCCTGCATCACCTTCACCGCCTTCAGCATGTTCAAGGCCACGGTTTGGACGAAGGGCTGAGTGGGGCCTGGGGAAGAACAATGTCATCATCAAACCCTTCCTCCCTGGCTTGAAGCCTGCAGCCTGGGTTTGAACACCCCAGGCTGCTGTCGCCCTTAGTTGGTCACTTACCTTTGAAGAGCCTCCGTTTCGTCACCTGTAACATGGCTTCTGGAAAAGCAAATGCGTTTTAAAAGTAAGAATCCTTTTTTAAGCAATTATTATAACCTGGCTATTTCTGCCCTCCTTCGCTGAGGAGGCGATCCCGTGAAGGAAGGAGTCCATCTGTCCTGACTCCACCCGGAGGAAGGATGCCAGAGGCAGGCCCGCTGTGAATCAGGCCCCCGGCCCTGGGGCAGTAGGCCAGTGAGCACATTTCTCAGTGTAAACGTCCTGGGACCCCAGTGGGAATACGCTGGACTTAGAAGGGATAGGTTCAAACATGTTCTCCCCATCTGCCCCTGCCTGCTGCCCCTGAGACCAGGGCAATGCCACAGCCCCAGCAGGGATCCTGAGCCCAGAGGGACTGCAAACCTCTTTCTCCAGACCTCTTTCCACTCCTTCCCTCCAAGGCCTTCGGCGTTCCCAGCCAGGCTAAGGCCAGTGCTGAACACCGGGCCAGGACCTGCGTGGCCACAGTGGGCAGAGGGTGCCCAGTCCCAGCACCCTGCCTGGCTCTGTCTTGAGAGTCTGGCTAAGGGACACCTCCTCCAGCAGCTTCCCAGCCTCCCCTGGATGACCAGGGCTCTCACTGTCACGGCCACAACACTGAGCAAAATAAAATAGCATCTCCTGTCTGGGCCCTCCACTGGAATTCACTCAGGAGCAGGAAGAAGCTCCCAGCTCTACAAGCCTGCTCTCATGGTCTCCCTCCCTCACAGCCCTCAAAGATGCCTGCACTGGGTTGGGGGAAGCCACCCCACCCCCCAGGGTCCCCACTGGCCACCAAAGATGCCTCTCCTCCCACAGTCAAACAAGGGACTAAGAAACCCAGGACAGCTGGCCTTTAGCTAGTGATGGAGCGGCTGCTGACTCTGAGAGGACCGATGGCTCTCTCCCAGAGCGAGGGCGAGCAGGTAAAAGGAAGACAGACACCCCCTGCTGCATCTTTCTCGATGGGATTATCATTAGACATCTAGCATTTCCCTCCATGGTGGGCTGCTTCATTTTTTTTTCTTCTTCTCTGTTTTCGTTTCCTAAACTGAGCTAATAAAATCTCTAGCCCACGTGGCAGCCCCACTGCTCATCAACTATCAGAGCCCCCTCAGGCGGCACCGGTCTGTTTACATTATAAATAAAGGCTGAAATGTGCGGTTTGCTCCTTGGGGGTCTGGGGAGGCAGCCAGCGGGCTGGGGGATGGGAAGGCAGGCAGAGGCTTTGCCGGAAGCCCCTCCTTTGGACGCGAACAAACCACTACAAGGACCCGCGATCCATCCCCGGGATCCCGGTTTAATTATTTAGCGTTTGCTGCCCCAGCTCTGCAGCCCCCCCAGAGGCCAGGGAATCGCTGTTTGGAGCTTATTGCCGCCTCGGGCCCCCGGGCACTGGGTTGCGGGAGACCTCATTTCAATATTTACCACTTAGATCACTTAAGGGCTGTCAGCTTTAATAACATTTTATCAATTGGATACTTATATTATTCACGGCTTCATAAAAATAACAAGACCTGCCTTGGCATTTCAATCATACCCGGGCTAATTTCAGGGACTGCTCAGGGATTTCGTTTTTATTAACAGTTAGATGCGAGGTCTCTGATTCGCTTCCTACACGCGCAGTGCAGGCATGGGGAGGGGGCGACCCCGGAGCAAGCACTAGGCACGTGGGCAGGAGAGGGACCAGATGGCTCCCCAACTATGTAAGTGGTTCATGGTGGGTGGGTGACAAACTCCTTCCCCCACGACCCTCGCCCCAACTCCTCTCTTAGGAAGCCCCCAGGGTCAGCATCCCCACATCCCTCCAGCCTCCAGTATTACAGCAGCCTGATGCCCTGCTCTCCCATCAGCCTACTGAGCCACCTCAAAGGACCCTAGTTCGTACCCTGCTCCCAAAGGGACCCCGCAGCCTGTGGTGTGGTGGGGTGCTCAGAGGAGGTCCATGGAGTGAAATCGCCCCGCTGGCCATCCAGTTCCTGGGGTCGCTCCCTATACAGCTCACAATGTCCTTCCTCCCTGGGTGGCCTTGGGGTGCCATAAGAAGGCCACCACCCTTGGCCTCCTGCTGCTCCTGGGGAGGAGGGACACCCAGCCCCTGGCTCTGCATGAGCTCCTTCTGGCTGCTAGCAGCACGCCAGGGCTTTCGGTGGTGGTTCATTTGGGCCGCAAACTTCAGAGAAGTTGTCCTTCAGAGGATAGGCCCTCTCCTCCAGGACTAGCTCAGCTTCAGCAGCTCCCAGCGTCTGCCACTCACTCTCCTGGGGGCTCCCGTCCCACTGCTCTTCTTCCCAGGGGCCTTACACCCTCACAGCTGGACTACCCTGATACCGCTCCTCCCTCCCCACAGACACTAGAGGCTTCTAAAAAACGTTTTATTTTGAATCAGGCGAAGGTTGACAAAACAGATCAAAGTTGTATAGTCAACAATGCAATCCACATTCTGAGTCAGACGACAGTCTTTTTGAGTCACCCCTCTTAAAATCGTCCTGTGGGCTTTCATTGCTCTCAGAACCAAGTCCAAAGCCTCCCCTGAGGCTCATGGACCCCTGCCTCTGCTCTCAGGCCTTCCCAGGCGGCCCTTGTTCCCGTTTGCCATGAACCCCAGACTGCCCAGGTTTGTGGCGTCTCAATCCCTCTGATGGGTGGATAGATTAGGGATAAAGGGGGTGGTCTCCAGCAAATGCCAGAATAAAGGAGCTGCAGGGAAATCAGGCACACTAATTAGACACCTACAGAAAAATCCAGAACAGAGCATGCACAGACTAGGGGTACCTAGGCGCAGGTGAAGCTGAACTTGGCCACAACCTAGGCCCATGACATCACACAGATGCCCTTGAACTCAACCAATAAGCTATTGGCCAATATTCTCAACTATGCCGCCCCAGTCAGTGGGCATAGGAGGGGATAAACACCAGGCTGCGGACAAGCCACTCCCTTTTGTTTGGATGCTCTCTAGCAGGTCGGAGAGTGGGAGAGGGGGAGCGGGTGTTCTCCAGAGTGCATGGTGCGCAGGCACCTGCGTGCTCTCTGGGCCCACTCTCCCTTGGGATTTTCCTGCTCTGGTTCCACGGGCTTGGGTTCGCACTTCTTTTGGTATGACCTTGTGTGATTTTTTGCACTCCCCTGAAGTGGCCAACTTCAATTGGGAACTCTTCCACGGTCCCCGCACGGCCTGCATGCTTTCTAGAGGTAGCAGGTACCTTTTGAGACTGTCATAGTTGAAACGCCCCTTTCCCTCATAAAAGTTTCTTGGATTTACAAAGTGCTTCCTGCTGCATGACTTCTTTCAGCGTTGAGAAGCAAGGAGTGAGGTAAACCACCCCAGAAACCTCACATATTTGGTGCTGTGACTTGGATATGGGAATCCACCTTGGAGGTAAGCCAGGCTCTGGACACCCTCCTGTCCCTGGGAGCCGGGTGCCAATCTCTCTTGGTGCATACGCCTCCATTTCGGACTTCACCTCTCACCATGTGGGTAGAAGTGGAGGAGCACTGGCGGCAGGGCCAGACGGTCTAAGTGTCAGACTTAAACGGCATGACTTGCAGTGTGCAACCACCAGCCTTCATGGGCGGGAGATGGGGTCTTCTGCCCCCATATATGGCTGCGGACCTGGACATCCACCGGGCCATTCCGCCTTGCCCTGTGGCATTGCTGCGAATGAGAAACCTGGCAGCCTACCTCTCCTGGGGCACATGGCAATGTCGGTCAGCACATACTATGACAACCCTTCACCCCCCCCATCCCACACGTGTCAGCCTTCCTACCCTCCTGTGCAATTCCTGCTTCCATGTTTGGCTCTCTGCTCCTCCTTAAGCCTCCTTGCTATGATGCCGTCGGAAGACTGCTGCCTGTGCAGACCCTGTACGCTGTTCCCGAGTGCCCCTTTCCACCTGCCTTTGGTTCTCTGGCACATTTGCTGCTGCCTTCCTGCCGTGCACCCATGCTGCCTAAATCTGTTGGTCTTTCTGTAGGACACCCACTCCTCCCCATGATTTCCCTCCTCCTCAGTCCCCTGACTTTACCACCGCTTTTGCAAGACAGCTAAACATGTGACCCACTGGTCTCATCACTGAGATGGCATCTCTTGCTTCACCCATGGGTCCAACCACGTGTTCCTGGAGGCTGGACTTAGGGTTTCCTAAGCCAGTCCCTTCCGGTGTTTCCAAGCACCCTTCCTCTGGTTTATAGGTAAGCTGGGTGAAAGGGAATGTTTTTTGCCTTGAGTTCAACTGTTTTGTTTTTGGTGCTTGGTCTTGGTTTTCTGGGTTGATTTTCCTTTTGCCAAGCATGGGCCGAAAGGCCTTTGGAAGTTAGGTCACTGAACAATTGCTAATCCTGCTATTTCTGAGACCACTCCAGAGGCCCCTTGAGCACAGCTGTGTCTCCTGCCTCCACACAGTGGATAGGCCTAGGCACCGGGCTATTTCCACCCTTTGTTTAATTCTGCTGGGTTAATGTATACATGGCCAAGGAGTCCAACTGCCCTAGACTGGACTGCACTCCGATTGAGACATTAGACAGGTACTGAGGCCACGAAGTGGTGGTCCTCAGAGGCCTGGCTGGCTGTCTAGAAAATGTGCCGGGCCTGGCCAACCGTTGGAGGCTGGGTCCTTTTCCTGTGTGTTTTCTAGATGGCCAACCAGGAGTCCACTCCAGGGGAATGCGTTTGAGTTGCATCCTGTCTAGTTGGTCTAGATTTGACCGGCATGCATTCGAGAAGTGGAAACTAGTGCTCTTTTGCAACTCCGTCTGGCCCCAGTACATTCTAGGCGACGGGGAATCCTGGCGGAAGCAGGGTGCACTCTCCCTCCGTACTCTACTACAGCTAGAACGGTTCTGCCAGGGGCTGGGAAAGTGGGCAGGAGTCCCTTAGGTCCAGGCATTTTTCCTCTTGTGAAACAGTAAAGACCTGTGTTCCACATGTACCAGAGACCCTATAAAGGGACCAGTGTCTAGAGCTGAGATCCTTTCAGCCCCCAACCCAACTACATCTGCCTCTGATACTGAACCTGTAAATCCTGAGAAGGAAGAGACCCCCACCAAGGGTCTACTTTTGGTAGAGGCAATCAGAGAATTTGTTTCTCGAATGAGTCATAAGCCTTTCACCTTAATTGAACTCAAGTAGATAAAGAGCCACCTAGGCAGCTGCTCAGATAGTGCAGAACGATACATAGAGACCTTTCAGCACCTCACCCTCGCTGATGACTTGGCCTGGAAGGAGGTAATGGTAATCCTAGGAGAGACAAGGACAGATCTTGAGAAAAAGTGAATAGAACAGGAAGGTAAGACATTTTCAGATGGTTAATCTTGCCAATGCTAGCTTTCACAAAACAGACAGGGAGCAAGAGGCTTGGAGCCAGGAGACGGAGAAAAGGATAGGTGTTAGGCATGTGCAGGTGCTGGCCACCAGAGCTGATCAGCGCCAATCTATTGCCTCCCAACTTCCAAAGACCCATGCACAGGGTGCAGTCCCATGTGTGCTGGCATTTGGGTCACTGGGCAAAGGATTGTCTAATCGAAATCGGCCTCCGGGAGGGTCATGCTATCACTGTAAACAAACGGGCCACTTCCAAGCACTTGCCCCCTCAGAGCCTTGGCAGTGCCCAGCTCCCCTCCTTTCTGTCCCCTCCACCCCACTGCCGCTGGACTGCCCTTCCCACCTCTCCTCTCATGGCTAACTGTCCATCTGTGCCTCTCCAGACTTGGCCTGCAATTCTCTGTCTTGCCCCTTGTCTGCCTCTGGCAAGTCGAACATTTTAAGTTTCCTTGTTGATCTGTTTTGTTCCATGAATTCAGAGACCAACTGGTATAGTATAGTGGTTCCCTGAAAATGCGCTGAATAAATGAATGAATGCTTCCATTGTTTTTCCTCCGGGAGGACCCTCTCTCAGCAACCTTGCCTTTGATCTCAACCCCAGTCAAGAATGAGCTCATAAAGGGAGCCAGACCCTGGAAAGTCTCCACCGGGCCGACCGGCCAGCCAACCCCAGTGACCAGGCTCTGTCAACCGTGTGCCCTCTCAGGTAAGCGCCTTCATCCAGCTGTGCCTCGGTCTTTTCATGTGTTACTTGAGATGACTCAATCCCAAACCCAAACTCGCTGCCATCCCGGCAATTCTGATTTATCATGATCTGTTGTGCCACTGGGGCTCCTGGCCGGGTGTTACGCCCATTAATCTGTGATCCTCTTACTTTGGATGTGATTGGCCACAGAAGGCAAGGTGGGATCAAGGCTGGGTGAGTCCTTGCCAGGGGCTAAGCAGGCAAATCCTCACCATTGAAGACATAAGCTTTCTTGCCAGGAGCCCTAGTGGTCTTGTCCGCTAACCTAACCTAAAGGCGGGCGTTCTGACGCACTGGGCGCTCCAAAGGAGAAAGGTGGGGTCATCGGCCTTTGCAGAGATGGCCGCCAAGAACACCCGGGAGGGCAGTTCAGCTCAGCCGTCTAGGCTTGCCAGGAGTGCAGACATACTCATCGGCACCCAACAACGACAAGAAGATGCTCCTCCTTCCCTGCAGCCCCAGGTCCCAGGTGCCCCAACCTGAGCAATGGATTAGCCCTGATTGGTAACTGAAAGATTGGTGTCACAAGGCCACCCCGAGGCTCCACAGGAGAAAGACGGAGCCTAGACACTCTGGGGGCCGGTTCTATTTTGTGACGTGGGGTCAAAATGGATTTCAAATGGACTTGCCAGCCAGCCATGTTTTGAATGGACATGTTTGTGTGGTGGGATTATAAAGATTAATAATAAATTACATTTAAGCTGTCCCAAACTATAAATAATTTACTTGATGGCACCCAACAATAATCTTGGCTCCCCATTCGGTAACCAATTGCCATTAACTAGACTCTTTCAGAACTAGGTCTCCAGTTCTTTCCCCCCAAGGTTTCTTTGGGGCATTTGGGGTCTCAAGCCATTTGGTTAGCAGCTGAGCTGGACACGACCTGGATCTCCCTGTCGTTGTTGCTACTAGATGATGTCGAGTCAGCAACAACACACAACAGCACAAGACACTGCCCTGGGCAGCAGCCTCCTCCCTCCTCTCACAAGGGCTATGTGCACCCACTGTGCCCCTCCGTTTGGTTGAGAGCCTTGCTCTTTTTGTTGACCCTCTATCCGGTGACACATCTTTGTCATAGCCTGGTCTATGAGAGCAGCGCCAAAGTACGCGAGTCGCCATCGCGGGGGACCAGGGGTGAATCATTTGCAAAGGAGACTTAAGGGAAGTCAGCTGCTTACTGCTCCCATGAAAAGTTTGCTACAACCTTATGCCCTAGGAGGAGCAGCTAGCGCCCCTGCCGGGAAGGCTGATGCCAGCTTCCCTGGAAAGTCTCCCAGGAGGGTCAGTGGGACAGAAGGAGGCTCTGATCTTAGCCTGTTGCTCCTTTCCTGGGCTGGAGCCCTCGGAACAGGCACAGGTACTCCAGAGCTGCCAGGCTCCATTTGTGCCCTATAATCTGTACCGATTCTGTCAGGAAATTTGTCCAGGGCTTGAAGCTTCTATTTGAGTGATGTTAACCACCTCCCAGGTGGCTGGCTGCAATGTTTGCCACCCCCCTGGGGCAGTGTGTGTGTGTGTGTGTGTGTGTATACGCGCGTGGACGCTCGACTACTGGGGGAACCCGTCCTTTTGGACACTGCCTGTGTCCTGTCCTCTCCAACATTCTAAATTGCATGAGAAACTGCCCTGACGGCCCTCCTGCTGACAGACACGGTCTTTTGTTGCAGGCGGAGGCATAGATCCTACTCTAATCAACAGCTTCATTAGGCCTGCGGAGATGAAAGAGGCAGTCTGACTTGGGGAGCTAATATTTATAGACAACCCTCTCCCGGCCCCTGCACTGGAGGTGTTAACAACTGGAGGGCTAAATCAAATAAAAAATTATAAAACTAATTTCTCGACAAAAATCACTAGCAAACTCGGCACGCTCCAGATTATAAACTGCCCTGGTGAGTCGTTTCGTTCGTGGTCACAGAGGACAGCACCGAAGCAGACATTCACTGGACACTCAGGAGCGGTTGCTGGATTGGAAAAGAGAACCTCTTGTTTTCCTCTGGCAGAAATCACTGCCGCGTGTAGTGAAGCGTTATGCTTAGGAGGCAGGCCAACCTTAGACGAAATCCCAGCGGTCTTGCCATTCCGTGTGTTACCCTAGACACGTTGTAGAACGTGACCAAGACTCCGTTTCCCTAGAAAATGCACAGTACTAACACCTAGAGTTCCCTCTTGGGTCCTCGTCCGTCCGTCTTTCATTCTGTGGTGCCTTGTGTGTTGTCGCGATGCTAGAAGCTATGTCACCGGTGTTTCAAATACCATCAGAGTCGCCCAAGGGGAACGGGTATCAGCGGCGCGTCCAGACTAAGGGCAGATTACGGAGAAGGTCTAGGTTGCTCGCTTCTGAGGAAATGGTCCCGGAAAACCTTATGGATAGCAGTGAAACATGATCAGCTCTAGGGTCAGCAGAGGAGCCCCTCAACTGGAGCCCCTCAAACTACAACTGACGTTTGAAGAGCGGCCTCCTCGAAATAAGTGTCCGCCATTGTGAAGTGAATGGAGTAAGAGTGTTTGCCAAAGGGGGCAAGTCTGGCCTCTGGAGGGCGCTCAAACCACCCAGGGAGCGGCAAAAACAGAGACCAACACCTTATCCTGGGTTACAGGTGACAGCACTTTTATTATTATTAATTATTTTATTGCTGGGAGAGGCACTGAGTAATTCTTTTTTTTCCCCTGAAAGTGGTCATTGGTCCAGGTAAGTTTGGGAACCTATGGAGTCAAGCTGTTAGTACCTTAACGATGGAGCATGATTCAAAATGAGAAGAAACAGCGGCAAACATGTATTAAGAATCTCAATGTCTGAGATATGAATCTAGGAAAATTGGAAGTCATCAAAAATGAAATGGAAAAGCTAAAGATTGATATCTTAGGCATCAGTGAGCTGAAATGGATTGGTATTGGCCATTTTGAGTCAGACAATCATATGATTTGTTACACCAGAAATGATGAAAGCAAGAGGGATGGGATTGCCTTTATTGTCAGAAAGAGCAACTCAAGATCTATCTTGAAGTACAGTGCTGTCTCCATAGGATACTATCTTTAGCCATGCAAGGAAATCCAGTCAATACAACTATTATTCAAATTTAGGCACCAACCACTAAAGCTAGTGATGCAAAAATTGAAGACCTCTACCAATATCTTCAGTCTGAAATTGATCAAACATGCAATCAAGATGTATTGATAATTATTGGTAAATGGAACGCAAAAGTTGGAAACAAAGAGGAAGGAACAGTATCTGGGAAATATGATCTTGGTGATAGAAGTGAAGCTGGAGGGTGTGCGATAGAATTTTGCAAGACTAACAACTTTATTGCAAATACCTTCTTTTTTTTTCAAGATCATAAACAGTGACTATGCGTGAGGACTTCTCCAGATGGAATACACAGAAAACAAATTGACCACATCTGTGGGAAGGGACCATGAAGAAGTTCAATCTCAACAGGCAAAACAAATCCAGGGGTCGACTGTGGAGCAGCTGACCAATTGCTCACATGTAAATTCAGGTTAAAGTTGAAGAAAATTCAAACAAGTCCATGAGAGCCAAAATGCACCCGTAAGTATATCTCAACTGAATTTCTAAAGCATCTGAAGCCTAGATTTGATGCATTGAACACTAATAGCAGAAGACCTGATGAGGTGGTTGATATAAAGAAACACATCCACGAAGAAAGCAAAAAGCCACTGAAAAACAAAGAAAAGCTCAAAGTAGATTCAGAAGAGACTCGGAAACTTGCTCTTGATTGTAGAATAATTAAGGCAAATGGAAGAAATAATGGCATAAAAGGGTTAAACAGAAATTTTCAAATACAGCTGATTTGTGCAATGGTATACATCATTTGATTTCGTAACTGCTGCTTCCAGGACTTTGTGGATCCAAGCAAAACACAATTCGTGACCACCTAATCTTGCTTCATAGAGTATTAAGTGCCACTCAGACTGTATTAGGCTCTCTCATTGGAGAAATGAAAGTGGAAACCATAATTAGCTACCAGCTTCCACCCACTAGAATGACTATAATCAAATAAATAGAAGCCAAGTATTGGTGCATCTGTGGAGAAGCCCAGTGCCTTCAGACCCTGCTGGCAGGACAACCGAATGGTTCCATCATTTTGGAAAATAGCAAGGCAGTTCCTCAATAATTTAAAAACAGAGTTAAAATGATCCGTCAATTCTGCTCCTACACGTTAAGCTGAAGAGAAATGAAAACATATATTCACCAAAACCTAGACATGACTTTTCATAGGAGCATGATTTCTATTAGCCAAAAAGTGGAAACAACCCACATGCCCATTGACTCATGAATGGAGAAAATATATTTTGGTATAGCCATATTCACTTAATCTCATTGCTGTCATGTAGATTTTGACTCACAGGGACTCTAAAGGGCAGGGTAGAACTGCCCTTGTGGGTTTCTGAAACTTTATTCAAAACTGTTTACAGGAGTAGAAAGCCTCATCTTTTCCCAAGGAATGGCTGGTGGTTTTGAACTGCTGACTTTGAGGTCACCAGCCCAATATGATATGGAAATTTGGAAATCAGAAGCAACTTGGCAAAGATCATACATGTGAAACTAGTGAAAGAGTTGGAACTGAAACCCAAATTCTCAGATGCCAGCATCCTCTATTTTCCTATACACAATTTGGCCATGCTTTTAAACCTTCAAGATGATGAATCACTTCAACGCCGGGTCCTGTTTTGCCTGCCATTTCAACCATCAGTCTCATCTCCTTGGACAGCATCTCTGCCATTCCAGCCCTGCAGAGTCCCTGGTCGATAGGTCAGATAGACAGAGCCTCACACACAGTACCTGTGTTAGACCAGGTGGACTGGAGAAACAAATACAGTGACAGTCATATATGTTTAAGAGACAGCTTTATGTCACAACATAATTATATGTCCAAAAAGTATTCCAGTCCAGCCAAACTCAAGCCCATAAGTCTGATATTAGTCTGTAAGTCCTTCTTCAGGCTGGTTGGTACAGAGTCGTATGGATGCAAGGTTGGTAGAAACATGTCAGAGCTTCAGCAGCTCTCAGGGTGGCCGGCAAGTCTCAAGGTGAAGGGAGGAGAGAGAGGGAGGATCTCAGGGTCCTTCTTAAAAGAACGATACACCCCCAAGGAGATAGCATCATGCTGTGACCTGATGGACAGGTTGGACTGTACCCCTACACTTTTATACATCTTCAAGTTGACATAAAATGATCTCACTACCGCAATACCTGTGAAATAGTTCACCCAATTCCCATTCACCAGGCAAGGCATTTACTTCCAGCAGGAATAACGTGTCCAGCTGCCAAGTCCTTACCTGCATGCCTTGTGCAGTGGTTAAGTGCCCACCCACTGGCCAGAGGTCAGCAGTGCTGATACACCAAGTGCTCCACGGGAGAAAGATGGGGCAGTTCGTTGCCTTGGAAACCCTATGGGGCTGCTCTCCTCACAGCTTCAAGTCAATTCACATTGGTTTGCCCTTCCTGAGAAATTGCCTTTCCACCCTCAGCTACGCAGCAGCTGAATCTATAGTTTCACAACATTCCCAGATGATCCTTCTAGAGTTTAATAAAATGTGGATTTGGATTCAGTAGATCTTGGATGGTGTGTTAGTCTGGGTTGACTAGAGAAACAAATTCATAGACACTCATGTGTATAAGAAAGAGCTTTATATAAAAGAGCAATTGTATATTGAGAAAACATCCCAGCCCAGTTCAGATCAAATCTAAAAGTCTGATATTAGCCCATATGTCCAATACCAGTCTATACATTTCTCTTCAGACTCACAAAACACATGCAATGAAGCCAAATACAGAAAGATCACAGGCCAGTGGGTGGAAAGTCTTGTGGATCCAGTGCCAGTGGAAACATCTCAGTGCTGGCAGGGGTCTGTCTCCATGTGGTTCCTCCAGCTCCAGAGCTCTGGCTCCCTCAGTGTAGCTCCATGTGGCTCGTCAACAGGCATGTCTCAGAGGGAGATGAATCAGAGAGAGTGTCTGGCCTCCAATCAGCTATTTATCTCTGTCGCACCTCCAAATGAGGCCATCAAACTGCGATCTAATTGACAGGTCCACCCCTTCCTCAAATTGACAGTAGATTATGTAACTGCCACAGATGGAAAGGCAAATTCTCAGCAGGTGGGGTGAACTGGAATGAACTGGAACCTCTTGAAGCGCTGGTTCTTCTCTGCACTGTGCAGTGCTATGAGTTGGAATGGGTCAGACCCTCAGGTGGGCCTACGGTACGGGGGTAGAACTCTCACCTCACAACCAGGAGACCTGGGTTTTTTATTTCCAGCCAAGGCACCTCCTGTGCAGTTGCTGTTCGTACGTCAGGGGAGGTACGCATGGTGTTATGATGCTGAACAGCTTTTGGTAGAATTTCCAGACTAAAATCCCTGATAGCACTGCCAAGTAAGCATTAGACTGCTAACGACAAGATTAACAGTTCAAACCCACACGCTGCTCCCCAAGAAGAAGAGGAGGCTGTCTGTTCCTATAAAGATTTATAGCCTTGAAAACTCTAGATAGGATCACTATGAGTCTGAACTGGCACTGGGTTTGGATTTTGAGTTTTTCCAGATTAAGATGAACTACGAACAAAGGCCTAACTACTTACTACCAACAATTATACAATACAAATTCTATGACTCAGAACCCGTCAATCAGGAACAGATCATGGGCTGAGTGCCGGGTCCAACAGTTTTTCTTTCTGTTGTGCATGAGGTCACGGGGGGGTGGGGCTGACTTGATGGCAACTAACAACAGTAGCAACAAACAATTTCATTCTGGCCGCCGATGGCAGCTTACGGACTGGCCGAAAGTCCCCCAGAAGTCTACTCTGGAAGAAGGACAGCCGGAATGCTTCTTCGAGGCAAGAGTGGTGAGACTTCATCTTATGTACTTAGGACATGTTATCAAAACGGACCAGTTCCTGGAGACAGGCATCATACTTGGTAAAGTGGAACGGCAGCAAAGAAAGTGGAAGACCCCTGAGAAGCTGGATTGACACAGTGACAGCATCTGTGGGATCAAACATAAGAGGGATTATGAGCACGGCGTAGGATCGGGCAGTGTTTCCGTCTGTTGTGCATCGGGTCTCGATGACTCAGAACCGACTCCGGCACCTACCAACAGCACATTATCAACCGCCTCGAGAAAACGGGGCAGTAAGGAAACCCCTGGGTCCAGCTGCTGTCTGTCTCCCTCCTGTCCAAAGAGACATCTTGCCTCATTGATGCAAAGGCTTCTGGCGCAGCCAGGTGAACCAGGGAGGCATCGGCGCCACCAACCTGCTGGGTCAAGACCACTGGACAGAAAGTGATGCAGGTGTGAAGCGTGAGGAGGGCTTTCTGCTCTAGATTGTTGGGATGGAGGTGAGGCTGAGGAAGACCGCGGTGACCATAAGGTAAGAGGAGAGAATGTGTAGTGTATAGGGGAGAACAGGACTTCCGCCTGCCTAGAGCAAAAAGACTATGGGGGCGTGGGGAGAAAGAGAGAGAGAGAATATGGAGAAGCAGATGATACCCAGACTAAAAGGCAGTGGATGCCAGGCTATGGAGGGAGTGGTCCTGGCAGCCAGTGGGAAGCCATTAGAATTCATTGCATAGGGGACTACATGAGAGTTCCTGTGAGTCTTCAAGGTACAAATTGTCCATGTGGGAAATCCATTAAAAAGAAAAACACCTGCTCAGATCTAGGTAGGTGGCCAAGAAAAGCCTTAATAACCAGCTACTAATTGGGAGACAGCCCGGTGAGGAATGGTACCAACAGTCTACAATGTTGGAAGGAAAACATCTAACTGAAATGTTGGAGAAAGGTCCCAAAACCCCAATGCTGACTCCTTCCTCCTTTGACCCCTTGTGTCTCATCCCAACAGAAACCGACCCTCTTCAGAACTGGTCAGATCCAAGAGGTGCAGAAATCACAGCCTGTCACTGCTCTCTGAAATCACATGAAGTCACTCCTTCATCAGACTGAAAGTGACCCTAAGGCCATCTACCCATCCACATGATCCTGAAATTCCCCTGTCACATCCTCCTTCTGGACTGCTGTCCTGCCTCTTCTTGAGCACCCTTAGTGATGATGGGGCTCTTACTAACTATTGGGGTGACCCTCTATCTTTAGAAATGTCCAGCTTTTAGAAACTAACTTCCTAGATGAAGCAGAAATTGGACGTCCCGTGGGCTCCATTCACTAACTGGGTTCCACTTCTTGAGGCCATTCAGAAATACACTTCCTCATTCTTCTATATGACAGCCCTCCAGTAGTTTAAGCCTGCTAATTTATCCCCATGTGGACCAAAGGAATATTGCATGGTTTAAAATCAAGGAAAATGTATGTCAAGGTAGCATCCTCTCACCATACTTACTCAATCTGTGTGTTGAGTGGGGCTTTTTTAACAACCCTTTAGATACAGAAAACGCAAACTTGCTTACTGAGGTGGTTAATTTATTGTGCCAACCTGGCCGATAAACACACGTGGGGTTAATTGAAGAGCAGAGGGATAAATGACTCGGTGAGCCTCGCTTTTCTAGCTCTCGGGTCTCTTGCTTTGTGGTGGTCGGACCAGGATGCAGCTGCCTTAGCCAGTTCCCTGCTTCAGCTGGCAAGGTTCACTTCCTGCGAGACATCCCTGAGAAAAAGCCACATGGACCTACCTTGATGCAGCCCAGGGTGCTTGAGCAGCCATGTGGAGACCCCTGCCAGCGCTGAGATGCTTACACGTTCACTGAGTCGGTTTTCTTCCTGCCGTCGGCATCATTGTGTGTGTTTTGTGAGATGGAGGAGGACTTTGTGGATTGGTGACAGACATAGGGGTTAATGTTGGACGTGTGGGCTTGGGCAGCACTGGGTTGGGATGTTTTCTTGATGTGCACTTACCCTTTATATAAAGCTCTCTCTTATACATGAGTTTCTGTGCATTTGTTTCTCTAAAGTGCCCAGACGAACACACTTACTGAAAGTGAGGACTTGAAGCGCTTACTGATGAAGACCAGGAGCTGTAGCATTCAGTTTGGATGAAGGAAAGTCAATATCTTCACAACTGGATCATGGAGAAAAAAGAGTGAGATTGTGACAGATTGTAAGGGATTTCATCTCACTTGAATCTACCATCAATACTCACAGCAGTGGAAGTCAAAAGATCAAAAGATGCATTGCATTGGGTCAATCTGCTGCACAAGACCTCATTCAAGTGTTGAAAAGCAAGGATTCACTTTGAGGACTAAGGTGGGCCTGACCTCGATCATGGTATTTTCAATTGCCTCATGTGCATTGTGAAAATCGGGCATTGACTAAGAAAGATCAAAGAATTACGATGCTGGCAAAGAACACCGAAGGGAGTAGGGACTGTCAAAAGAACCAGCACTTCTGTCTTGGAAGAAGTACAGCCAGAATGCTCCTTAGAGGAAGGATGGTGAGGCTTCGTTTGACGTACTTTGGACTTGTTATCAGGAGACACCAGTCCCTTGAAAAGGACCATCATGCTTGATAAAGTAGAGGTGCAGCCAAAAAGAGGGAGATCCTCAACAAGATGGGTTGGGCATAGTGCCTGCAACAATGGACTCAAACAAAAGAACAATTGTGAAGGAGGCACAGGGCCACTCAGGGTATCATGCTGTTGTACAGGGGGTTGCTATGAGCCAGAGCCCACTTGATAGCACCTAGCAAGTTTATTCTCAGAGCCCTGGTGGTCTTAGTGGGTTACATGCAGGGCTGCTAACCAGATGGTCAGCAGTTCAAACCCATCAGCTGCTCCTTGGGAGAAAGTGGAGGCTTTCTGTTGCCAAGAAGTACATCGGAAACCACAAAAGCAGTTCTTCTCTGTTTTCTAGGGTCGCTATGAGTCATAATTGACGTGATGGCAGTTGCCTGGTAGTTTGTACTCAACACCTACCAACTTGATCTTTCTTGTATGGCACAGGGCATTGGTTTGAAACTCTAGTGTGTCCCAAAGTGGGCAATACCATCCCTGGTGTGGGTGGGTGGGTGGGTGGGGCATGGGCAGTGCCAGAATGATTGGAGGGGGACTATAAAAGCAGACACTTACACTTTATCCTGGATTATGGGATATAATACAAACATTTATTTTTAATTGACACAGGAGGTGGGGGGGGTGCTGAGTAAATTTTTTTTTTAATTCTTAAAAGATGGCAGTAGGCCAAATAAGTTTGGGAATCAATGCTCTAAACCACCCATCCTTTTGCTCTTAAAAAAAAAAATCACTTTGTAGAAAAGGGGGAAAAAGCCTCTTCTGCATTTGCTCTGAGTTCTTTCTGAACTTCCCTCCCATGGTTGTCAACACCTGGAAAAGTGTGTTATGAGATGTTTTGTCTCTTCCTCACTCCCCAGATGCTACCTCTCACTGCATAGCCTTGCCTGGATGACAGCAGCCAAATGGGAGGACAGAGACCTGAAATGAGACCTATCAGCGGAGGTCCTGGGAGGAAGTCAAATGAAATCACAGAAGGTGACCGCTGACGGGCCTGGAAACAAACAGTAGCAAGCATCAAGGAGTCCGTCCAACAAGGAGAGTCCAAAGGAGGGATTTCCTCACAGCCCCAGCGAAGGGATAGTCGGGAACAAGAGACATCTGAGAAGAGGCAAACCAAGGGAGTTGGGGAGCAAATGACCAAGCCTCAACCACAGGGCCCTAGTTGGAGACCAGTGTCCCAATAAGGTCATCAGCACATGACACAGGGAATCGAGACCCAGATCTGGGATCTGGCTGAGGGATGTGTTCTTGGCCATATTTCAGATTGCGTGCTAGCTCTGAGGATTGGTCATGCACTGGCAGTGAGTCATCACGTCAGATAAAACTTTAAGGCTTGATTTCCATGAAGTGTCTCATGATTGGTTACCAATGTTACTCTCCACGTTGGAAAGAAGAGTATTGGCAGGAATGTTGAGTATTTCCAAATTAGACCCAAGCTCGGTGGGTAGATGCTGAAGTGGGAAGATGCTGAATTCCAGCAACAGAAGAGAATTGCTTCAATGCCTACCGCCCGAGAACAGGACTGCCAGGGCAGACTGCCAGGGTGCTGAGCCTGCAGCTGGGGTGAGAGGGACCGCCACGGCTGGGGGGCCAGGTGGGACATGGCAGCCTCAACAGGAGGCTCTGGCTGCGTGCTGCTCTTTCAAATCGTGCTGACGTGCAACTTTCCTCAGTTTAGGAGGTAAACTTATGCAGTCAGGAAGCAGTCTGCAGAAGCAATTTTTACAGTGACAAGAAGAGAATTCCATATGTTCCAGGTCAAAAAAACAAACAATGGGAGAGATGAAAAAGGGAGAATGAAATGAGGATGGAAATAGTACTAGAGAGATTGACTACTGTAATATTAGCTGGCAAAATATTTTAAAACTTTTTTGTGTATAGTTAGTGGTCTCATATCAGTACTTGGAAGGTAATCCTATATTTAAAAAAATCTGCTCTAGAAACTGGCCAGGTGGTTTCTGAAAGACTTTCTTGTTACAGAGAGAGAGATTCTTAGTCAGACACAGGAAATTCAGGATGGATCACAGCAAAGGCAGAGGGAGGGCAGAGCACCCCAAGATGTTTGGAGCTTGCCAAGACACGGGAGTAGGACTTTATGCAAATCTAATCAGCTCCCAAATCAAATCACAATTATTTAACCCATTATCGCTGGTCCCGGACTAATGCCAGACCTCCTCTTCTTAGCAGCCCTTATCCTGTCAAGAAGGGGGCGGCAGAGGGCGGGGGGAGGTAGGAGAGTGTTTACAGTGATTAGTAAGATGCATCCCGCTATGGCCCCGCTGCCTCCAAGTGCATGCAGCACCTTTAACTAAAGAAACTAATTGCAAGCCACTTTCAATATCTCTTGTTTTTTAATTTAATACCCTTGGAGAGATATAATTGGGCTGGAGGGAAGAATTTTCACTGAAGTCATGAATTTGCTATATAAATACAAACAAGAAAGAAAGCTAATACAGTAAGGGAATATGGGATTAATTTTGAAATTGTCTGATTAGTGGGTTGCTGCCCATCGATAATTGCCTTATATTTTCCCAAGGCCCTCTCTTTATTGGAGTCTGGCACCGCATCTGCCCACAGTCTGTCAATCAGCCCGTGCAGCTGGGAGGGTCTGCAGAGAGACCACAATTGGAAGCCTGCCGGGGCGCCTTGTTAGACAAAGCAATATACCCCAGACGTGAAAACACTCCCATCTCAACTCGGCTGCTAATGCTTTTCCACGCCATCCTCCTGGGCTGGATCGGGAGCCGGCTACCACCAGGTTTTCAAAAGGGGGTGAGAAAATAGAAAAGGTGGCGATTGCCTGATGGGCCTGCTGGGGTGTGCGGAGGTGAACACCTCTCCCGGCACCGTGGCTGGGCTGCCTCCTGAAGCTACTCTAAGAGTGTGACTAGAGCGGGAATGTTCGAAGCAGCAGCCGTGCCACGCAGGACACCCAACACCGCTTGGATTTAAAAATTGAAGAGAGACCCTTGGCAGGGTGATGAGCCCGTATGCAGACCATAGGTGTTTAACTTAAGGAATCGGTAACACCTAGGAATGTTCCTCCTTCTCGGAGAACGCATCCTGTTTATCCTTCCAGGCCTGACGCCCCCAGTTCCTCCAAAGACTCCTGATCAGAGAGAGACGAGGAGGATCTGTTGACTGAGCTCGCCATAAACATGTCTTGCAAACCACACACACACACACACACACACACACACGCAGCCCTGCTAATGATATGTTTATGCCATGTCCATTGCCAGAAATATTTACGTCTCTCTATCTTGCCAGTAATCAGTCAAAATATACAAAAGTGGATTTGCGTGTAAGGAGGCTTCCTTTACATGACATCCTCGAGTGTGACAAGGACAAAGATGACTCTGAGCGTGTTCATTTGGGGGGCGGTCTTGTTTTCTTGTCGGATGCTGTGCTCCTTGTCGGGTTAGTAACCCGGGCGATTGTTTGACATTGGGGTTTTGTTCATGTGAGGGAGGAAATCAAATGATCTGGGGTCACATGCCACTAAAACCCAAACCTGTTGCCATTGTGGGGATTTGGATTTAAGGCGACCCCATGTGCTTATCAACGATTGAGGGCTGACTTCTTTCCACGTTCAGGGTCCCTGCTCCGTCCTGAGGCCCTCTGGCTTTGGCATCATCCCCCATTGGGCACCACAGTCATCCGCCTGCCCCTCTGGGTGCAGGGTCCAAGGCCCAAAGGACAGAGCTTTGCAGGCTTAGCCTCCATGGGGAAGACCAGCCTCGTAGGCGCAGAGCAAGCACATACCAGGAGTCTCCTGTACCCTGTCAATGTCCTCTCCCTCGACTTTGATTTGTGACTAGCCTGCTCGTCACCTCTGCCGCCCACCATCAAGCGATGACCAAGACCAGGGACTGCAAGAGGGCTTTCTCAGATTCTACTCCATCGCCCTGGTTGGACACTGTGGTGCTCGGGGCACACCTCCTGCTGCGGCAGGGAGAGGCGGAAGGCCTCGGGCCTATCCAAAAACTGGATGTCAGCCACAGAGTTGTGAAAATGAAGGGGTAGAGTGTGCGTGGAAAGATGTTTGACATTCTACACTGATTGCCATAGAATCAACTCCAACTGCTGGTCAACCAGGTATATCAGAGCAGAACTGTGGGGTCCCCGCGTCACAGCCATGCGCCTCCTCATTTGTCCAGGGTAGCAAGGACAGTCCAGGGAGAATTTGATTGGGAAACCTTACCCCATCCAACATACAGCCCGATCATCGCCCCAGTAGACTTGGGGCCCCGAGATGGGACTGTCTTCTCACCTCTATTTCCCTTTTCCAGGTCATGGCTCCTCAGCAACTCCTCAGACGTGAACTTCTTTCACTCTCACCTTGAAGCAAAGAATACTTTCTTTTCTTAATGAGTTAACCCCCCAGAAGGAGTCCTGCATTATCTTCAAAGAGCTCCGTACTGCATCTCTGCTCTCTCCTAGTGCCGACCTCGTGGACCTCGTCATGCTGAGTCGGGCTGGGATCTTCCACCCTCGATTCATGTTCTTCCCTCACCTGCTCCGTCTTGTCCCATCCAGAAGTTGTGAAGATTTTAAAATCATCCAACAAATGATGCCAGTCTAAGACTCACAAGTCTCCTCTGACTTTCCCTTAGTCCTAAGATGCTCACCTTCCCGACACAATCGCTGAAGACAAATGGGGGCATAAGCAAATGTGGTGAAGAAAGCTGATGGTGCTCGGATATCAAAAGAGATAGCACCTGGGGTGTTAAAGGCTTGAAGGTAAACAAGCGGCCATCTAGCTCAGACACAACAAAGTCCACATGGAAGAAGCACACCATCCTGTATGATCATGAGGTGTTGAAGGGATCAGGTATCAGGCATCATCAGAACAGAAACTCATATCATTATGAATAAGGGGGAGTGCGGAGTGGACATCAAAAGCCCATCTGTAGGCAATTGGACATCCCCTTACAGAAGGGTTGCAGGGAGGAGAAGAGCCAGTCAGGGTGCGATGTGGCGACAATGAAACATACAACTTTCCTAAGTGCTTCCCCCCCCCCCCCCAGCAACTATCATAATTCCAATTCTACCTTACAAATCTGGCTAGACCAGAGGATGTACACTGGTACAGATAAACTCAGGGAATCCAGGACAGATGACCCCTTCAGGACCTAAGGGGTGGTGAGAGTGGCGATACTGAGAGGGTGGGGTGGAAAGGGGAAACCAATTACAAGGATCTATATATAACCTCCTCCCTGGGGGATGGACAACAGAAAAGTGGGTGAAGGGAGACGTCAGACACTGTAAGATATGACAAAATAATAATTTATAAATTATCAAGGATTCATGAGGGAGGGGGGATCAGGGAGGGAGAGGGGAAATTAGGAGCTGATGCCAGGGACTTAAGTGGAGAGCAAATGTTTTGAGAACGATGAGGGCAATGAATGTACAAATGTGCTTTACACAATGGATGGATGTATGGATTGTGATAAGAGTTGTATGAGCCCCTAATAAAATGATTTTTTAAAAAAGATCCAGGATCCTTCCTTGGCTGCTGACCATGCCTGACGGAGCCGTCCTTGAGCACCGGGCTTCAGCCACAGCCTTCGTGATCTTCTTATGGTTCAGCAATAAGCTTTATGGGGGGTGCCCCCCTGAGGCTGGGGTCAGGGTCCGCTCCGAGCGCCTCCCTCCCTCTGGCTCCCCCAGCCTGGGTGCGCTGTGGAGGCGAGGTGTGGCGTGGGGCAGCACGGTCACTTCTCCAGAGTGCCTGGTGGTGCCGCTTCCTGAGGAGGTCCACGTGGGTCAGCAGCATGCGTCACAGCTGGACCGCTTCAGGCCCAGCGCCTCCATGGCGCCCCTCCATGTACTCAGCCTGCAGCCACTCCAGGTCGGCCTCCTGCTTGTTGCCCACGATATTGCCACAGGTGAAGCAGCGCACAGAGCATCATGAGAAGTCTGTCCTGCCCCTTCTGCCCCACCGTCTGACTGCCGGCCGCACTATCACTTCTTCCTGCTTGCTGTTCCCGAGTCCCCCTCACTGCGGGCAGCCTCGGACCTCCACACCTCCCCGTGTTCCTCCCTGGAGCCGAGTCTGGCTCCCTGCCCTCTTCACAATCATCTCCACTGCATGTCACCCCCAAAAAAGATCAAGACTGCTTACCCACACGTGCCCCCGCCTCCTTGTCACTCTTGGTCCCCTCGATCAGCTTTCTTTTGCTTCACAGTCTACCACTGCCAACCGAACGCATGGCCACCGAGTTAGCTGTTTCCAGCTCACAGAGCGCCCTTTCTGCAAAGCGCCCTTCCCCACGGGGTTTCCGTGGCTGTAACCTTAGGGAAGCAGCTTGGGGGCTGGGTTCCCACGGCTGCCCTATCTTCAGTCAGCAGGTGCCCTCAGCGCTCCTTCGCCTGTCCCTTCCTGAGCCCCAGTGTGCTGCTGTTGACTCCGGAATTGCCACCAACCCCCAGGGTCCGCCGGGGGAAGGTGCTGTCCCTCTCACCCATGGGTGTACCCCAAGTCACTGAATTGCTCTAGGCACAAGGAGGCATGCAATACGTAGTTGTTGAATAAGTAAATTAGAGAATGAATAAATAAGCTAATGTAGCATTATCACACCCCGTCACCCTTAGGAGCAATGTAAAAAGCCGCAGCAGCGGCAGCAGCAAGGTTTCTTTGTGGGACGACAATAAAACGGCTCCCCAAGACAGGAAAACTCTGGGTTGACAGAACTGCCCAGACCAGGAAGTGGGGTCTCATGAAGTTGGAGAAGCGCATCACGGGGAGGTCTGGCTGGATGTCCCAGGCCCAGTACTTGTCCTGATGATGACCTGCACTGCTTTCTCACAGTGACCAGCTAGGAACGCAGCAGGCTTCACAGCAGGGCTAGCATCCCTGGGGGAACATCTTGGTAAACATCTTAGGAGAGCGCTCAGGAGCCCGGAGAACATGGAACAGAGATCCATAAGAGCTCCTGGCAGGCAGCACTGCTGTGGAGGGCCAGCCCCTGGGGAGGGGACAAATGACGATTTTGAGATGCTAAACATGAGTGAAACAGAGATGGGGAGCAGGGTGATACTCTGACTCCATGACTCTTCAATCCTCCCCAGCAGTCGTGCAGCATGGAAAGCGACATCCTCATTTTGACAAGTTAAACACTCTGCTTGGAGCGGGATTGGAGGTGAGGTGTCTAAACAAGCCGAAAACTGATGCTCTTTGGTGCCTCTGGGACTCCATGACACTAGGCCCCATGCAACCAAGCCTCTCTTCTCTGGCTGGGGCCTCTAGGGCCCCATACTCTCTCCCTCACACGACACGACAGTGAAAGGTCTAGCAACACATGTGCTGGCTTGTTGGAAAACAAATGGCATCGCCCCTGATTCCAGAAGCTTCTCACACCAAGATGACAGAGGGTAGGGGTGTTTCACAGGAGAAGCCAAGCTCTGGAGCAAAGCCCCTGCCCAATCAGGAAGCAGGAAAGTGACTGATGATGTGATAAGCGGGTGTCGGGACCGCGGTAACTTTAGCACACCAGGTCCAAGGTAACCAAATGCACTCTGGGAACACCATTTCCACTCACCCACTAGGCACAGAACAAGCTGCCCCATAAACGGAGAGTCAAATCCGGCGGTGCTTGCTGGGAGCCTGTGAGCAGAGAGAATTCCTAAAGGAGACCCCGATTTAATCCATCACCTGAAGCAAGAGGCAAAAAAAGTCCCCTTCAGAAACAGATCAAAAGGGCTGCATCGGTGCAGGCATGTGCACACCATATCAATCTCTGGACAAGCCTCGCCGGGCTCACGAGCATCCCCTCGCAGGCTTGTCCAGAGCAGCCTGGTTTTATTTGTCCTGCCCAGGAACAGTCTGACAATCCTGGAGCGGGGCTGAGAGAGGAGGGGCTATTGGACTCAAGTCAGGACTGAAGGGAAATCCCTACTGATGTCGCTTCTGTGGCATGCACGCTAACTCCAGCGTCAGCGTGACCAACTAGTGGCGTCGGATCCAATAGATGAGGAAGGACCTAGGTCAAGAAAGAAAACCCAGCGCCAGCCGGTGCTGAGGACAGAGGACCTGCCCTCTTGGCCTGTGTCTGTCTGAGATGATACACACAGGGCAATGAGAGGGGCAGAAGGAGGCACTTGCCCCCAAGATCAAGTCCAGAGGGGACCAGCAGAGGCACGGAATGATATTCCATCTTGATGCACCACAAACGCCAGCCTCGCCACAGAGGCAGCCAGTCAAGAAAAAATGATCTGTTCTTGTTAGTGCAGGCTTCTACCGACCTTGTGTAGCAGAATGAAACATCCTGGCCCAGACATTTTGCTCCCCATTAAATGGATTTGGCACCCCTGTCAAAAATTAATTAGTCATAAAAGTATGAGTTTCTTTCTGGACTCTTAATTCTAGTCCCTTGGCCTATAAACCTATCCTTTCATCAGCCCTATGCTACTTTGATTACTGTCGCTTTAGCACACATTTTGAAACTAATGTTCTTAAAAAAATCTTTTAATTAAGATTCTTTGGGTTCAACAAGGTTCGTTACAATTACATCTAACTGTGAGGATTAGTTTGTCTCCTGCAAAAAAAGGCTTGGAATGGTCTATGAAGATTTCATTGAATCTGTAAATTGCTTTGGACAGTACTGACATCTTAACAATATTAAATCTTCCATGTCATAAACATGGGATGTCATTTCATTTATTCGGACCTTTAAAATTCTCTTTTAGCAATGTCTTTTTTAAAAATCGTTTTATTAGGGGCTCATATGTTAGCAATGTCTTATGGTTGTCGTTCATCTTCCTCATTCAATTTATTCCTACCCATCTCCTTCTTTCAGAAACTATTGCAAATGAGATCGCTTTCTTGGTTCCTTCCTCAGATTGTCCACTGTTGGTGCAAGAAACAGTTTGCTTTTTAAAGTTAATCTTCTACTCTCCCCTTCGCTGAATTCCTTTGCTGGATCTAGAAACTTTCTCTGAGTTTTCGGCATATAGGACCATGTATTCTGCAACTAGAAGGAGTTATATTTCTTTGTTTCTGATTTAGAGGCCATTTTCCTTACACTTTGCCAAAAGATCATGGGTTTCTGTAACGCATGTTTATTTTTTATTTGGATACACATCTTTTTCTCATAGCCTCTCGTCTATCACTTGTCTTCTCGTTCATCCTTGTCAACAACACGGTTATTCATTTATATTATTGTAGCAGGCACACAGTGTGGCTGGAACAGTACACAGCACCCATTATTAATAAGCTTTTGTAAGTTTCCCACTAAAAAAAACCGTTGGCCCACTGCTTTGCTTTTGCTATTATTTCCACAAAGTAGTTTAAGATGCATTCTTGAAAGCAGATCATCTATCAACCTTTGCACAGGTGTGGGGAAGAATGTTCCCAAACATGAGCTCGACAGAGCCGTCTTCATTCAATCAGAGCTAATTCTAGTTGATGTTGGTGTACACATACTATAAACATGCCTCTCGTTCACCATTAAATCAAACGACTAATTTATCTCCATCGAACAACCTTCAAGTATCCAACTCTGTCCACCTGGCTTGTCTTTGGAAGACATTTCAGGATGTCTTAGAAGATTGAAATCCAGCATGAGTATATTTTGTTCACAAAGGATGCACAATTTCCCATTTCATTTGTTATTTTTTTAAACCTCAGTTTTACCTTCTTTAAGTATCAAAAACAAGGTTTCTCTAAAATATCAAAAAGTACTAATGGTGAGTTGATAAGTTTTAGAAAAGCTTATTGTTTTGTTTGTTTGTTTTTATTACAAGAAAAGGAGACCTTGAATAGATCTAAATCTTAGGAAACAAAACCTTTTGCAAGCTGGGTGATTTCTAATTTTTAGGTTTCAACAAAATCAAGGGAGGGTCTAACTCTGCTAATAAACATGGAAAGTCATTTCTGGTGAACCCTGAATGACTTTGAAGGAGCCTTGGTGTCTCCGTGGTGAAGTGCTCACTTATTAACAGCCACTCCGCGGTGAGCAAACAAACAAACAAAAAACATGGTCATCTTCTCCCATAAAGATAAAAACTCAACTCATTGTCACCAAGTTAATGTCGACTCATTGCACCTCCACCGGACAGGGTAGAACTGTCCCTGGGGCTTTCTGAGACTGTCACTCAACGGATGTAGAAAGCCTCCTCTTTCTTCACAGAGTGGCTGGTGGTTTCAAACTGCCGACTTGACGGTGAGCTGCCCAGCTCTCAACCCATTACGCCACCACGGTTACCCAAAGATAAAACAAACCAAACTCACTGCCATCTGCTCAGTGCCAGCTCATCGAAACCACCGGTGGGTTTCTGAGACTGTAATTATTTTTAAATATTTTACTTTAATGCATCATTTTATTGGGGACTCTTACAGCTCTTATCACAATCCATATATCAATTGTATCAAGCACATTTGTACATATGCTGCCATCACCATTTTCAAACTATTTCCTTTCTGTTTGAGCCCTTGGTATCAGGTCCTCTTCCCCCGCCCCCTCCCACCCTCCTTGACCCCTGATAAATGATAAATTATTATTATTTTCATATCTTACACCTCCCACTATCTCCCTTCACCCACGTTACTGTAACTGTTAATGGGAGTAGAAAGCCCGGTCTTTCTGCCGCAGAGTGCTGGTGATTTTGAACTGCCAAGGATGAGGATCACAGCCCGGCGCAGCACCACTACACCACCAGGGCCATGAAGATAGCACCTAGAAAATTGCGGGAGTGTTGTACTCTGTAACGTAGGGCTGCTGTAAGTCAGACTTAACTCAATGGCATCTAACAATAAACTCAATAGGATTTCGAAGAATTTCCAAACACAGAGTAATATATTCAAAATTAATAAAATAACTTTTACCTCTAGGTATTATGTATGTAAATAAGAGCTTTCAAATCTTACACCTTCAAATCTTACATCTTAAAAACAAAACTGATGAAAAAGAGTAGATTGATGCCAAACTTGCCTTCTGGAAAAAATAAACAATATTGTAATTTTTAAAATTTATGAATACATGAGGTAATTTAAAATGTTATCCAATATCATAAGTGATAATGTTTAATAACATTTTACTTCTTTAATTTTAGTCATTATTTATGAATTTTACTTTAATTTTTAAAAATCATTTTATTGGAGGCTTGTACAATTCTTATCACAATCCATACATCCATCCATTGGGTGTCAAGCACATTTGTACATTTGTTGCCCTCATCATTCTGAAAACATTTGCTTTCTACTTGAGCCCTTGCTATCAGCTCATTTTCCCCTCCCTCCCCGCTCCCCCCTCCTTTATGAATCCTTGATAATTTATAAATTATTATTATTTTGTCATGTCTTTTAAACTGTCCGACATCTCTCTTCTCCCACTTTTCTGCTGTCTGTCCCCCAGGGAGGAGGTTATATGTAGATCCTTGTAATTGGTTCCCCCTTTTTACCCTGCCTTCCCTCCACCCTCCCGGTATTGCCACTCTCAGCATTGGATTTGAAGGGATTATCTGTCCTGGATTTCCTGTGCTGTTGACTCTTATCTGTACCAGTGTACATCCTCTGGTTTAACCAGATTTGTAAGGTGGAATTGGGATCATGATAGTGTTGGGGGTGGGGTGGGGGTGGGGAAAGATTTAAGAACTAGAGGAAAGTTGTATGTTTCATTGTTGCCACACTGCACCCTAACTGATTCATCTCCCCCCTGCATCCCTTTCATAAGGGGATGTTGAGCTGTCTAAAGATGGGCTTTGGGTCCCCAATCTGCACTCACCCTCATTCAAAATATGATATATCATTCACAATTATATGATCAGGTTCTTTGATATCTGATTCCTTTAACACCTGGTGATCACACAGGCTGGTGTGCTTCTTCCATGTGGGCTTTGTTGCTTCTGAGCTAGATGGCTGCTTGTTTACCTTCAAGCCTTTAAGACCCCAGATGCTATATCTTTTGATAGCCAGGCACCATCAGCTTTCTTCACCACATTTGCTATGCACACTTTTGTTCTCAGCGATCATGTTAGGAAGGTTAGCCTTATGGAATGCCAGTTTAATAGAACAAAGTGTTCTTGCCTCGAGGGAGTACTTGAGTGGAGGCCCAATGACCTCCCCCCCCCCCAAAAAAAAAGCCTGTTAATAGTTCAAGGTCTGTTTGTTGACCTTTAGGGAATTTTACTTTAATTTTATACTTCTGTCAATTGATGACAGAAACAAATATGTAGATCATTTTTAAAAAAACCAATGACTTCCTTATTGTAAATACCTTTTCCAACAACATAAAGTTTTATTATACACATGGATCTCTTAGAAGAAAAACACAGAAATCAAACTGACTGTATCTATGAGAAGAGACCATGGAGAAGCCCAATATCATCAGCAAAAACTAGGCCAAGGGCCAACAATGGAACATACAATCAATTGCTCAAAAGCAAGGTAAGGTTGAAGCTGAAGAAAATTAAAAGTTAAAAGCCCACCAGAGCCAAAATACAACCTTGAGTATATCCCATCTGAATTTAGAGACCATCTCAACAATATATTTGAGATACTACATACTAATATCAGAAGACAAAATGAGTTATGGGATAACATCAAGAACATCATCCACGAAGAACACAAAAGGTCATTGAAAAGGAAGGAAAGAAAGAGAAGACTGAAGAGTTGTTGAAAGTTGCCCTTGACTGTAGAGTAGAAAGAGATGACCAAGTAAAGAATGGAGCCGAAAATTCCTATAAGGCAGCTCAAGAAGGCGAAGTAAAGCATTATAATTAGATGTGCAAAGACTTGTAGTTAGAAAATGAGAGCAGATTTAGCATTCCTCAAGCTAAAAGAACTGAAGAAAAAAATATTCAAGACTCAAGTTAAAAGACTGAAGGATTCTGTGGGCAAATGTGGAACAATGCAGGAAGCATCTAAACCAAATGAAAGGGCAGCAGAAAAGATCAACATGAAGGTCAACAAAGAAGGTCAATATTTAACTATTTCAAGAGGTAGTGTACAATCAAGTCAAAATCAAACAAAAAACCAATGATAATAAGAGAAGTCCAAGTTTCACAGAGGACATTAACAAAAAAACGAAGCCCCAAGAATTGAATGAAATATCAACTTGTTTGAATACAATACCAAATTAAATGAAATACCAATTTGGGACACAACAACCTGACAAATCGACTAGAAGAGTCAGTGGATGTGTGCCCACTCCAAAGAAAGGTGACTCTAAAGAAAACAGAAATCATCAAACCATATCATTAATATCACATAAAAATACAACTTTGCTGAAGATAATTCAAAAACAGTTGCAGCAGGACATCAATTGGGAGCTGCCGGAAATTCAAGCCAAATCCAGAAATACAAGCTGAATTCAGACGAGGATATGAAAAAAGTGATACCATTGATGGCATCAGATGGATATTAGCTGAAAGCACAGATTACCAGAAAGATGTTCACTTTTGTGTTATTGACCTTGCAAAGGCATTTGATTGTGTGGATCATCACAAACTATGAATGCCATTGTAAAGAATGAGAAATCTGAACACTTACTTGTATTCATGAGGAAGTGGTATAAAGACCTAGAGGCAGTTGTTGGAGCAGAACTTGGGGAGACTGCATGGTTTCAAATAAGTACATGTTAACAAAGCCCACATGGAAGAAGCACACCAGCCTGTGTGGTCATGAGGTGTCAATGGGATCAGTTATCAGGCATCAAAGACCCAGAACAAAAAATCATATCAATGTGAATGCGGGGGAGTGCAGAGTGGAGACCCAAAGCCCATCTGTAGACAATTGGACATCCCCTTACAGAAGGGTCACAAGGAAGAGATGAGCCAGTCAGGGTGCAGTGTAGCACCGATGAAACATACAACTTTTCTCTAGTTCTTGAATGCTTCCTCCCCTGCCCCCCACTATCATGGCCCCAGTTCTACCTTACAAATCCAGCTAGACCAGAGCATGTACACTGGTACAGATCAGAGCTGGAAAAAGGGAATCCAGGACAGATAAACCCCTCAGGACCAATAATGAGAGGAGCAATACCAGGAGGGGAAAGGGGGGAGAAGAGAGGAGAGAGGGGAAACAAATCACAATGATCTATATATTACCCCCTCCCTGGGGGACGGACAACAGAAAAGTGTAAGACTTGAAAAAATAATGATTTATAAATTATTAGGGGTTCCTGAGGGAGAGAGGGTGGGGGAAGGAGGGTAAAAAAACGAGGAGCTGATACCAAAGGCTCAAGTACAAAGAACATGTTTTGAAATGATGGCAACAAATGTACAAATGTGCTTGGACACAATGGATGCATGTATGGATTGTGATAAGAGCTGTATGAGCCCCCAATAAAATCGTTTTTCAAAAATTAAAAAATAAAAATGAAATAAATAAAATAAGTATACATCGGGTTTACAACCTTTCACCGTCTTTATTCCGTTTGTATGCTGAGAAAATAGTCTGAGAAGCAGACACTATGAAGAACACAGCGTCAGGTTCGACGCCGGATTCCAGCCCCGACTGATAAATATAAACGAACACAGCCTTCAGTGTGGATTACAAGTCGATCTAAAGAAAGCCGAATCCGCACAACTGAACCAATAGACGAGGTCATGATAGAGAGGAAAGATTGAGATGGTCGAGGGTCTCCTTTGACTTGATGCCACAACGCTCATAGAATCCACTCAGGTAGAAATCGAGCCACTTAATGCAGAGCAATACACACATCTGGTTTGGAGACGTGCAGCCAGAATGCTCTTTAGAAGGGAGGCTGGCAGGAAGGACTTTGTCGCACCTACTTCGGTCATGTCATTGGGAAAGACTACTCCTGAGAAAAGGACATCATGCTCAGGAAAGTAGAGGGACATCAGAAAAGAGGACGGTCTGTCACAAGATGGATGGACGCAGTGGCCGCAACAATTGGGATCAAACACAATTGTGGGGCGGTTGCCGTATCAGGCAGTGTCCCTTCTTGTTGTACAGCAGACGGCTACGAGGTGGAACAGACTCAAGAGCACCGAACAGCGGCAAGCTCAAGTATCACAACTCAATCGGATGAAAAATGAGAGTCCATGGACACCGGTCATTCAAACAAACCAGATTTTAATGTAGGCATGATATTTGCTGCTGAGAAATATGATAGAGTGATTAATAAAATTAATGTAAACAAAGAGCTATTGCACGGGGATACAGTGAGATGGAAGATGTAGAAAGGAAATAGT